>NC_133122.1:139783002-140383002 GCF_033568475.1 Henckelia pumila
TTCTGCCCCTTTCTGTAACCGAGTCAGTCATAAAACGACCATAAATTCCAAGGAATTCTGGCTCGTGAACCCTTACCATAGAAGTGCCATGCGTCAGCCATATCAGGTCCTGAATCTTGACAATCTTCAGAAAACAATCAACTGTAGCTCTATAACTTTGGTTAGCATATCGATACCGATAGTACAATCAAAATAAGATAAACACAAGACAACAATACAGTTCCCATGCTCAATCTCAAAACCTTCATATTGTAGTACACAATTCCTGACCAGGACTATCCACCAGATACTAAAACATTTTCCAACCAACGGTGAAGATATAGACACTACAGTAGCTCCTGAGTTCAAACAGGGCAATTCATGTATACACAACAAATTGGCTCATGACATAAAGGCGTATGTGATGGCACCAGTATCAAATAAGACATATGCAGGATAACCATAATAGGAAACAGTTTTACCCTGCAATCACATCATCAGGCGTCCGCTTTGTGCTTGCTCCTCAGTCAATGCAAACACCCTAGCCTGCTGCCTTGGAGGTTGATTCAATGACTGACCTCCTCCTCCTACCTTGCTCTACCTTGTTGCTGCTGGTTGTGGTTGAACATGAATGCCCAGAAGATCCTGATTGAGCCACTGGTCTTCGATGATCCTATACCCTGTGCACGCTCACAGCACCACGCTGTGAGGCAAAACCACCTCGTGCAAAACCATAGTAGGGGGGGGGGGGGGGGGGGGACCGCACAGACGTTCCAAACACCAGATAAAACAGGACGGATGAGAGGAGCCATGGCCGATCAAACAAAATCAAAATCCGGGGAACGTCCTGGCCGCGTGGATGAGCAGAGGTGATGCCTTAGAGATTTGACACGTCTGCGAAAGTATGTGGCATGGGTGTGTAGCACCGGGCCCGAGAGGTGTAAACCGGGTGAAGGCACACGGCAGGAGGTGATCCGGATGTTGTTACATCCATGAGCCCGTAACCCCAACGGGATCTGGAGAGGAATCCACGAGATGAAGGCGAAGATGGGGAATTTAGGGAATTTGAGGAGAGACAGTGCAAAATCGTCTGATGTACTTAAATCCAAATCAAGAGAAGTGCAAGGGGGTCCGGACTCACCCCCTAGTGTCCATCATGCCTCAATTATTTGACAAGAAAGAAAGGCATGGACCCTCAAACGGCATATAGGTCCAGGGGTCTGTGCACTAAAACAATTCACAAATTTAATCAAACAAATTATTTGACATCTTAAATTTCAGATAAAACACTCAAGCACGCCAATTGCAAAACAATTTAAAGCAAACTCCTCTGAATGATAAGATGCCTCAACAATACGCGCGCTCTCATCCTCCTCAAGCAATGATTTACTCCGATTCACTAAAAATTTGCACCCACACCAAATTCGCCGAGATTAACTAAAGCAGAATTTTAAACCAAAACTTAAATAATAAATACAAAAAGAAACGAAACTATAATAGAACAAAAGGAAAAGAAACTGGGGTTAGGCCTCCCAGCAAGCGCTAAATTTTTATAGTCTCCTATAGCACCGATCTATGCTATCCTTTTTTAATTTGGCTCTTGCAAAATTCACTGGTGAATTCTACGCTCATCGTACCACCTCGCCAGCCATGATCGATAAACGCTTCATGTCTATGGCCCGGCTTACTTGAAACTTTCCAGTGGCTTCGCTAGTGATTTTCCACGGTGCCATATGGAAATACTTGAGTGATAGAATAAGGTCCAGACCAATGCGACCCCGCACCTTACCTGGCATCAACTTTCATAAACAAGATATTATAAAGTAATACCTGCTGTTCCACCTCGAATTCTGCGATTCACGATGTTCTGAATCATGCCAACGTTTTGAGTCTTTTCTTTGTAAAGTTTTGGCATTTCCTCATATTAGCATCAAGCCGAAAACTCTTCCAATTTCATTGCAATTTGCAACAACCTTTACTTCACCTGTTGGCTTTGACATCAAAAAATTCAAAAATTTAGTAGCCCAATAAGCCTTATGTTCAAGTTCAACAGGCAAGTGACATGATTTTCCATACACTAAACGAAATGGAGACATTCCAATTGGGGTTTTAAATGCTGTGCGATAAGCCCATAGTGCGTCGTCGTGTTTACTAGACCATTCATTCCTTGAAGCACCAACAGTCTTCTCCAGAATGCGTTTGATCTCTCTATTCGGCACCTTGACTTGGCCACTAGTCTGAGGATGGTAAGGTGTTGCTACCTTATGCCTAACCCCATATTTATCTAACAGACTATCAAACTGACGGTTACAAAAATAAGTACCCCCATCACTGATGATTGCTCTAGGTGTGCCAAAACGTGAAAAAATATTTTTCTTGAGAAACTGAATGGCAACCTTAGCATCATTATTTTTACAGGCACTCGCCTCTACCCATTTAGACACATAGTCTACAGCAACCAGAATATATTTGTTCTCAAAATAAACTGGGAACGGACCCATGAAATCTATTCCCCACACATCAAAAAGTTCACAAACCAAAATATTATTGAGTGGCATTTCGTGTCTCCTAGAGATATTACCAGTACGCTGACACTCATCACACTTGGTTACATACTCATGCGCATCCCTAAAAAAAGAGGGCCAATAAAAGCAAGATTGAAGCACTTTAGATGCCAGTTCTGGTCGCACCGAAGTGACCTCCAGTTGGACCCTTATGACAGTGAAATAAAATCTCACTTACCTCTTCCTTCGGAACACACCTCCTAATTATACCATCTGCGCTTATTCTAAACAAATAATGATCTTCCCACAAATAGTATTTCAAGTCAGAAAATAATTTATTCTTTTGCTGATAAGTAAAGTGCGGTGGTAGAAACTTACTTGAGAGGTAATTTACAAAGTCAGCATACCATGGTAAATTGTTTAACTCAAAGAGCTGTTCATCAGGAAATTCATCACGAATATTGCTGCTGCTTTGAATGGGATTCTCCACGCGTGAAAGATGGTCCGCCACTTGATTTTCTGTGCCCTTTCTATCAATGATCTCCAAGTCAAATTCCTGCAAGAGAAGAATCCAACGAATTAGTCTGGGCTTTGCATCTTTCTTATCCATCAAGTATTTCAAGGCCGAATGATCAGTGTACACTATCACTTTGCTCCCTATTAAGTAAGATCTGAATTTGTCATAGAGCAAAAACACACAGCGAGTAGCTCTTTTTTAGTTGTAGCATAATTTCGTTTGGGCTGCTGATAGTGCCATACTCGCATAGTAAATGACATGTATGCATTTGTCTCGCTTCTGCCCCAAAACTGCTCCAAGAGCTGTGTCACTTGCGTCGCACATCACCTCAAAAGGTGATTCCCAATCACGTGCGACAAACACCGGTGCAGTGATTAATTTTTTCTTCAAAATCTGAAAGTCCTGCACACACTCAGCAGAAAAATCAAATGGCACATCTTTTATAAGCAAATTAGTCATCGGCTTGGCGATGCTAGAAAAATCCTTAATGTACCGTCTATAAAATCCAGCATGTCCTAGAAAACTACGCACCCCTTTCAGATTTGATGGCGGAGGAAATTTTCAATTACCTCAATTTTTCGCTTTGTCAACCTCAATTCCATTTTCAGAAATTTTATGCCCCAAGACAATACCCTCTCTCACCATAAAATGACATTTTTCCCAGTTCAATATTAAATTGGACTCTTCACATCTTTCTAAAACCTTAGACAAATTCAGCAAGCAAGCATCAAATGAAGAGCCAAACATTGAAAAATCATCCATGAATATTTCAATAAAATCCTAAATCATGTCATGGAAAATTGCCATCATACAACATTGGAAAAGTAACCGGTGCATTACAAAGACCGAATTGGCATTCGTTTATATGCCAAAAGTCCCGTAAGGACATGTAAAAGTGGTTTTTTTCTTGATCCTCAGGATCAATGGGAATTTGCATATAACCCGAATAGTCATCTAAGAAACAATTAAAAGGGTGTCTGACTAATCGTTCCAACATTTGATCAATGAAGGTTAGGGGAAAATGATCTTTACGGGTTGCATCATTAAGTTTTCTATAGTCTATGCAAACATGCCAACCCGTAACAGTCCTAGTGGGAATTAATTCATTATTCTCATTTTTCACAACAGTGATCCCACCCTTTTTTTCGGAACAACTTGTACAGGACTAACCCACTTACTATCAGAGATGGGATAGATAATACCTGCATCCAAAAGCTTAATTACCTCCTTTTTGACCACTGCTTGCATGGCGGGATTGAGCCGCCTTTGAGGTTGTGTTGATGTTTTGTGATCAGCTTCCATCAGAATTTTGTGCATGCACATGAAAGAGTTGATCCCCTTTATATCTGTTATTGCTCCACCCGATGGCCTTGATATTCTCCCCTCAACACGAGTCAATTTTTGTTCCTCATCCCTGTCAAAGTAGGAGAAACAATTACAGGCAGTTTATCATTATTAAGCAAAAAACAAATATTTTAGATGCAAAGGGAGAGGTTTCATCTCAAGGATCGGGGCTTCTTCAACTGATGGCTTTAATGCTCTTGGACCATGTCCAAGCTCCCCAATTCTTGAATTTACCGTTCTTGAGAGTGGTTTTCCGGCATCCAAATACTGCACAATTTCCTCAATCTCTTCATTATCCAACTCGCTTGAAGATGAATGAGTCAAGCAAATCTCCAAAGGATCTTCACTAATAATTTCCTGCACATCACACTCAACAAACTCATTAGTAGCATCAATTCAAAAACAATTTGAAACATTGGAGGGATATTTCATAGAGTGAAACACATTAAATACTTCCCTCTCATCATTCAACCTTAGCACCAATTCACCCTTCTGGACATCTATCAAAGCTTTCCAAGTGCCAAAAAATGGTCTACCCAAAATAAGAGGAATCTCACGATTCTCTTCCATATCCAAAACAACAAAGTCCACTAGAAAAAATAAATTTATCGACCTTCACTAAGACATCCTCTACAATTCCCCTAGGGTATTTAATTGATCTATCAGCCAACTGCAGGGAAATTGTAGTTGGTTTCACCTCACCAATTCCTAACTTCTCAAAACAAGAATATGGCATCAAATTAATGCTTGCACCAAGATCACACAAAGCATTTCTAAAAAATGGATTTCCTATGGTGCAAGGAATAGAGAAACTACCAGGATCATTGAGCTTCGGGGGTAATGTATTTTGTAAAATTGTAGAGCATTCCTCCGAAAGCTTAACTGTCTCAAAATCTACCAGTTTCCTCTTGTTTGATAAAATTTCTTTCAAAAATTTAGCATATGAAGGAATTTGAGCCAAAGCTTTTGCAAACGGGATATTAATATGCAACTTCTTAAAAATATCTAGAAATTTTGAAAATTGAGTATCAAGTTGCAATTGCTTTGCTCTTTGGGGAAAAGGGAGAGAATTTATATCAATATCAACATTGGAGTTAAGAGACTTACCTTTCTCCCTTGAGTTTTCGCCTTGCTGCTTCGCTGATTCTTTCTCCTTTTTAGATTTTTCGACTTCAGCATCCTCCTTCTTTACCTGTTCAGCTAATATGATTGCATTGACGCCCTTTGGATTTTTTTCAGTGTCACTAGGAAGTGAACCTGGCACCCATGTAGCGAACTGGTTTGCCAACTGACCCAATTGGGTTTCCACTCTTTGCATCATAGCATCGTGATTCTGCCATCTCATCTCATTCCCAGCTATGTACTTTGCAAGCATGTCTTCCAGATTTGACTTATTCTAAGATGGCTTAAAACCTGGCGGCATAGAAGGTCCAGCACCTTGTGGAGGTCTAACTGCTTGCTGAGGAGGCCTTTGCTGTGCAGGCTGCTGCGGTGGATTAAAATATTGAGGTTCAACAGAATTTTCAGCCTGTTTCCACCCAAAATTTGGGTGACTTCTCCAACCCGGATTATCTGAGAAACTGTATGGATTAAACTGTTGTCGCCCTTGGTTCCCCACATAATTCACTGAATCACTTTCAAAAACTGGCGGCCCATCAAAACATGAATTTGGCATGAATGGAATGCCACTCGCTGATCCTTCATCTGCCTCAGTGCTTCCCCGGACTTGATTCACTTGCTTTGATGGTGCAGATTTATTTGCTTGCAGTTGAGATACTTGATGAGTCAGTCCATCAAGTTTTGATGTAATTGCTGTCAGAGCATCCATCTCCAGAAATCCAACTTTCTTTTCTCTCCTGCTGTCTTGCCAACCAACATTGCTTTCAGCCATATTTGAAAAGATTTCGTGTGCTACTACAGGAGTTTTTATATAGAAGCTATCATTGGCAGCTGCATCAAGCATGGAACGAACAGATGAATCAACCCCATAGTAGAAAGTCTCTACTTGTTGGCCTATGGAGAGATCGTTGTACAGGACATACTCTCAACATATTTTTAAATCTCGTCCATGCGGCATTCAGTGATTCTCCATCTTTCTGCCTAAAAGATATTATTGCATTCCGCAGTTGTGTAACTTTGGTTGGTGGAAAATACTTGTGCATGAAAACTTCAACCAAACCATCCCAAGTAGTAATTGATCCTTCTGGCAAATCTCGAAGCCACTCTATCGCTTCTCCTTGTAGTGAAAACGGAAATAGCCCCAGCCGAACAACCTCAGAAGTCACTCCATTAAAATTTTAAGGTGTCAAAGATTGACAAGAATTGCTCCAGATAAGCATTCGGATCCTCAGAAGGTGTTCCTCCAAACCCGACTTTCATTTGAATCATCTGAATAATGGATGGTTTAAGTTCAAAAGTGTTCGCCTGAACTACAGGGCGAACAATGCTGGATCCGTATCCACCAACTAATGGTCGATAAAGGTCCATCAGAGTGCGGTTATTCTCTTCTTCAGCCATATCTTCAAACTCCTCTTCAGATTCAAACTCAAGAGCAAAATTATTCTGCCTTCGATCTCTACGTATACGACGAAAAGTGTTTTCAATCTCCAAATCAAGCGGTATGAGGTCGTCAGAATCTAGAGCATGACTCATATAACATGAGATATACTCTTGAAAAAAATAAAGCGCACAAATCAAATACTTGAATAAAAATTAAACAAAGTAAAATAGAAACCTAGTCTCAAATAAATAATCAATCCTAATAGTAAACAAATAGTCCCCATCAACGGCGCCAAAAACTTGACCGACGATTTTGGTTGGAAAAAATTCTAGCAAGTGAACTAGGTCAAGTTATAATATAATTGGACAGAGTCCAAGTCGATCCCACAGAGACTAGTGTTTAAATACTAAGATACATACTATTCAAATTAATCTAGGCATTTTCATTTAACAGTCCAATTATTTCTAATTGAATTTAATTAAACAAAAACGCATTCACGAGTTATGGAATTTTCATTTTTCACCTAAAATCGCACACTGAAACCGAATACTATTTCTAGTCGGTTTAACCATGTCTTGATTAATATTTTTGAAGCTAATTTCAATCTTTTCTTTTTCAAGTCCAGATCGAACAAAAGACATGCAAGTAATTGGCCAGATTAAAAGCAAGAATTATGCACAAATATTAATCAATAAATATTTCATAAATCAAAAATCAATCAATCTATTCTATGAACAAAAATCAATAGTCTGGCCCTATTGTGGCCCCGGTCAAAGGACGACTACTCCATAATAATAAAATCAAACAAAAGTTTCATGTTTGAATTCATAATAAAATAAAACAGAAAAAGAAGAATAGAAAATTCTCAGCAATAGTGCCGAATCTTGCTTGCGTTGCGCGTTTCTTCACTTTCAAGCTCTCAGTTGTCAAATTCCGAAAATCTCGCCAAAGTCTCCGAGTCAAAAGTCCTTTTCAATTAGGGCTTGATTCTCTTTTATATGTCTCCCAAAATGCCTTCAATATTGCCCAAAATAATCAGAATCCTGAAATTTCAAAATTTTGGAAATATAATTTTTCTCCAAATTCGCGAATGGAACGGAGTACACCTCCGGATATTTTTTTCCTCTTGTGAACAGTAAATACACGGACCCCGAATACGGGTCCGTGTACCCCTCCGGAGGTCTTCTGTCTCGAATTCTTCACAATACGCATGCACGGATGTGGTTCCCGAAAGGGTCCGGGATCTGGACATTAAATTGGGCAGCATTCTCTTTTAACAAGCATACACGGACTCCCTTCTAGAAGCAGCACGGGGTCCGTGTATTTTTCTCTTTTCACTCTTCTTGGCTTCTTAGGATTTTTCCGTGTTTTTCGGCCAAGTTCCGACGTGGCATCGCATTGTTTGACTTTTTTTTAATATTTAAGCTTTCTCAACTGTAAGTAAAACCTACAAACACATAAAATTATGATGATTTAGGCGCAAAAGTCGGAATAAAAATGTCAGATAAGCACTAATACGTCAAAATAAAGTGTCAAATAAGCTATAAGATTTGTGCTTATCACACAGCTATCACATAACTCCAGTGATTCGATCTTATCTCCACCTAACAGACCCTGTTTAGACATCTCATGTAATCTCTTCTCACTTACATGTCCAAGCCTCAGATGTCATAACTTGGTTATGTCTTGTTGTTCTTGAATGCTTGCTGTACTTCCTATGATAGTTTCACCTTGTAGTACATATAGGAGGTTCCTTTTGACAGCTTTCATTATAACCAGATACCCTTTAGACACTGATAGACTTCATGCTCCTGTTTTTAATGAGTATCCCTGAGCATCAAGTGTTCCCAATGATATCAAGTTTTTCTTCAACTCGGGAACATAATTAACATTAGTTAGTACTCTGTCAATCCCATCATGCATCCTTATTCTGATATTCCCAGAGTATTTTATTCTGCATTATTGATTATTCCCTACAGTACCATGCCCTGATCAGATTTTTTCAACTTTTCAAACCAAGATCTAATATGACACATGTGAAAAGAGCATCCTGAATCCAGTATCCATTCGTGGTTTACATATTTTTTACAAACCATCAATACTTCTGCTGAGTCATATCCATCTGAAGCTACGGTCAGAGTACCATCTTCTTTGGGTTTTTTCTGTTACTTCTCTTTCCTTTCAGGGCAATCTCTTCTTAGATGTCCAACCTTATGACATGCATAACACTTCACATTCCCCAAATTTATGTTCTGGTATCTTCCTTAACTTTTCGATCTGGATTTTGGCATATATTTCCCATTGGATGTCCTCTTATCACTTCTTCCCCTTACCATAAGACCATATCCATGTGATTCAGTATTTGTGTTTGAATTTCTCTGATGTTCCTTGGATTGAATAGTAGACATAACTTCTTCCAATGTTATCGTCTGTTCTCTTCCATAGAGAAAAGCATTCCTGAAATTTTCATATGCTTTTGGAAGTGCATTTAGAAGTATCAAAGCCAGTTTTACTTCAATATTCTCCAAGTCATCCAATATATCTTGGTGAATTCTTCGATCTGGTCTTCCAGGTTCTTATCATCCTTGATCACAAAGGAATATAACCTTTATTTCATGTACAGACGGTTAGTCAGGGATTTCGTCATATATAAATTCTCAAGTTTAAGCCACACAGCCGCAGCAGATTCTTCTCTCGCCACCTCTCGTAGAGGTCTATCACCCAGACAGAGAATAATCACACTGTGTGCTTTCTCGAGCAATTCATCATTGTTCTTGATATCATCAGAATCTCCTCCTTCTTCTTAAGTGCTTTCACCAATCCTTGATGTACCAGGATTGCTCGCATCTTAATTCTACAGAGTGAGAAATCGTTCTTGCCCGCAAAATTCTCAATATCAAATTGCATTGATCCCACCATCTTTTCTTAGTTTCCCACATACTGCGCAACTTGTTAGAAATCAATCAGAATAAATTCAATATTCCAAGAATTCACCGCGCAAACATAGCAACAAGAACAATAACACAATCCTAGATGAATAAGAACACATAACTCATATTAAACACCAACTCACTCAAAATTGATTTAAAAAACACAAGTATTTACGTGGTTCGACAAGGAATTTTCCTACGTCTACGGGAGAGCAACACAACACTTTTATTAATCACGAACAGAAGAAATCTAAGCTCAAAAACCAGAGCTTATTACAGAAACTCTAATGCTAGATACAAACTCAATTCAAGCTTTTTATCCTTGGATTCTTCCCGTCACAATCTGCGCCCCAGTTCTCTCCTCTGAATTTTCTCTTTTCTTCTCTCTCAAATATATTCTAGAGGTTGAAGAATTTTATTTTCTGTTATGTTGGTTACGGTTGCTTCGATCTGCTTATATAGATAAATAAACCGAATTTTTTCTTGGGCTTTAGGTCAAACAACTTACGGCCTAATTATAAAGTCAACATGGTCCAACCCGATAAGTCTTTTCACTTCCATCTGATATACTCTCGTACTTTGATCTGTCTTCAAGCTTACAGCTTCACGGACAATTCATCTGACTTCTAACTAAGTCTCAGTACTCGAGAAATCGATCTGTCGAACTCATTTGACCATCAACTTCGATCTGATCCCAAGATTCGACCTGACCATGAATTCATCTGATCACTGAACTCATTTGATCTGTACTCTTCGATCTGATTTTTCCCAGTCAAGCTGATAGAAGCACACTTCAACATATTTATTTAATAATTTTGGAAGGAATTTAACAATATATATTTATCTAAAAATTAAATATCGTACCAAAATCAAGGTTTTGACAAATATATTACATATATGTCATACTCATACATCATATTTTTATTTATATTATATCATATGCATGTGTCATACAGCTAGTAATTATTTTTATTATTAAAATAAAGTTGATGCATGAATATTAACCACGTCATACCAAATTGTTTTGCTCAAAAATACCATTATCTCTAAACCAGCATTATTTTAAAATAAAAGAAAAGGTGATGAATTAATGATTAAAAAAACATAACATTAAATAAAAATCACTCGAATCTTATTATATTTTAATTTATATAAAACTTTATTGTGGTTCATTATAAATCTTACGTGTGCGTGATATATTTATTAGTTATACTCGTGATAGCACACGTAGTTGCGTATGATATAATATATGATATTTTATGATTTTTTATTTATTAAATAATATATTATTTATTAGTTGAAAATTAATAATTGTTGGGAAGATCATAATATAAATTTAATATACTACTATATTATAAAAGATATAAGAGAAAAAAGTGGAGAAAAATATATGGATAAAATATTAAAATTGAAAGATATTTTTGGTGTGTCATAACATATAAAAAAATAGTTACTAAAAAATTCTCTAACTTTTATATAATGGTATAGGTAATATAGATAATCAATGTGGAACATAATTGGAATTGTTATTTTTTAACAAATGAACAATTGACTCTTGACCAACCCATGCACGTGAGACTTTAGTGACTTCCAACTAAATATTTTTATGTCATGCTGGCCTTCTAAAAAATACAATTAATTAATCTAATGCTGAAATATGTCTCCATTGGGAAACTCGAATGAAGCTTATGCTCATTTTGAATTTTCTCAAATGGGAGTTGGAACATGGAAGCTTATAATATCCAAGTCCCATTACCTCGCAGGCCTCTTCCTCATTGTTTTGGCGGCTGCTGCTTTTTATTATAATCTTGCGGGAAACAACGGCGAAATCGATATCCCATTAGAGCAAGCAGCAGCAGCAGCAGCGCAGCAGATTGATATTGATCAAGAACTTGCAAATGCAACGAGAGAAGAGGAATCAGTACTTGATGAACATGATCATATTAATTCCACTACTGCTTCAATCTGCAACATATTTAAGGGAAAATGGGTTTTCGACGATGTGTCGTTTCCGATGTATAAAGAGCACGAATGTTCTTTCATGATAGGAGATTATGCTTGTGAGAAGTATGGCAGGCAAGACCTCAAATATCAGCAATGGAGATGGCAACCTCGGGATTGTGATCTTCCAAGGTTTTGTCAAACTCTGTATATATATATATATAATTTATGAACTGTGAGTACTAATGTTTAATTCTTGACTGTGTTTGAAAAAGGTTTAATGGGTCTGCGTTTCTGGAGAAAATCAGGGGGAAGAAGCTTGTGTTCGTAGGGGATTCATTGAATAGAAACCAATACATCTCCATGCTTTGCTTGATCGAGTCATCTCTTTCTTCATCGGTGAATAAATCAGCCATCAGATATGGAAACTACTTCCTCTTTAATGCCACAGTAATTAGTCGAAATTCTAGCATATCATGTTTTTTGCAAATCTTTGAAGCAATGTATATATGCTTGAGATTTTGTTTTCTTGGCTGACTTGAATATATATATATAGGAATACAATGCAAGCATTGGGTTCTATTGGTCTCCGTTTCTAGTCGAATCAAACAACGACGACCCCTTCATCCACCGGCTACAAGACCGTGTATTAAGAATTAAGTCCATTGAGAATCATGGAAGACACTGGGCTGAAGCAGATATACTAATCTTTGATTCTTTTATATGGTGGATGGAGCCAACTTTGACCATCTTGTAACCACAATCTGCCTACTTACATATATATATATATATATATATATATATATATATTCTCCAACAAATTAAATATATATTATTGTCACACAAATAATGTTTCTTACTCCAACATTGTATTTGTATCAGATGGGGTTCATTTGGAAGCAACGATGCAATCTACAAAAGATTAGACACGAGACAAGAGACGAGGTATCGATTATACGAAATGGGATTGAACACATGGGCGGACTGGTTGGAATTTAATGTCAACAAAACCAAAACAAAAGTATTCTTCATGAGCCTCTCCCCTACTCATATGCTGTATGTAATGTTCTAAAGTCTTAACGTACAACATTAATCTTGCCTTTTTTAGAGTACAATTTGATTCATATATATGTTAACAAATATGGTAGGGGTGAAAGTTGGGGTGAAGAAAAGAACTGCTACAATACAACTGAGCCTCTTTCGAAAGATGATTATTGGGGGATCATGTCGGATCGTAAAATGATGCGTGTGGCGGAATCGGTGATCGGAAAACTGGAGTCGAGAGGAGTTCAGATTCAATACTTGAATATAACTCACATGTCGGACTATAGAAAAGATGGTCATCCGTCGATTTATAGGCAATTTTTTCATTCGTTAAGCGATGAGCAATTAAAGGATCCTACGAGCTATTCGGATTGCGGCCATTGGTGTCTTCCGGGAGTGCCTGATATTTGGAATCAGCTTCTTTATGCTCATATCATGAATTCTTGATAAAATGTTTATACATAATACAACAATTTAAATTAGAAATCCATAATTTTATTTATTTATTTATTTTTTTACTTTTTGGGTTTGGTATTTGGGATTTGTCGTTGATTGGCACTTTTAGTTGAAGGAGCTGATACATAAACAAATTGTACACTTGCACGTCTAAACCATAAAAAACATTCAATTATTTCAGATTAATATTTTAATAACCCTGTTACTTAATTTATTTAATATGAAAGTTACGTTGAAATATTCATAAATTTTTGTCTATTTTCTTTCTAGTTCCATCAGAAAGATACATTACATATCCCGTATCGGTGGATGAGATTTGGGACTTTTTAAGTATATAATAATATATAATATATATTGATGAGCATGCGCCATGTGCCAAGAAAAGTAATAAAATGCACGCAATGATAGTATTGTACGCGATAATCAAGGAAGACCGCCAATAAAAGTCTCTTTTTTGGTGAAAATGACCGCCAAGAAAAGTCTAGGGACAGCAATTTGGGAAAATAGTTTTTTGTCTATTGATTTGTTCATTTTTTTTGTTTTAGTTTTGGTTTTTTGATTTTGATACATTAAATTTTAGTTTCGGCTATTTTGGTCCAAATATTGATGTGACACCGAATAATGTTGACGTAAAGATTTCTCCGACCAACACTTTTTTGGACTAGCCTATCATATATGGCTTGTCTAGTGTGGTTTACTTGACTAATGTAGTTTGCAGGCTATTGCGTTAGTATAAGAGTTTATCCATTGCGCACCAAAGGTAAAAGCTGCGGGTTCCCACGTCATAAAAAATATATATAATGTGGCGCCAAAAATTAATGCTTAATTGCCAAGCTTTCACGTCAGCAATTGAATCAAAATCACCGAAAATTAAAAGTTAGTGTACCAAAACAAAAAAATGAACAAGTTAATGGACCAAAAAAATATTTTTATTATATATTTTTTAAAATAATACTATCAGTTTGCTCTATTTTAATCTAATTTATTTACGATATTTAACTCAATTGTTAGCCTTGTATTTATATCTATCATATTAACCAATTTCTTCCATAAACACATATCAATCTCATGCATTATTACGTGTTAATTAATTATTTAATCATTGTAGTGATCCGACCCGGATCCACTACCTAATCAGAGTTAAGAGCATAATTAAGCATGCATTCAATAAACCGCTGCGAAAGACTTAAATACAAGCAGACCGGCAGAATACAACCGGCTAACAAACTCGATTTATACAACCCAATCGAATTACTTAGATAAAAACCTACAGCTAAATACTGCTGTCTTCAAGGTCGCTGGCTCCTCCAGGCTCCTGGTGCTCAATCCTGCACCTACACCTGCCCCGTCGAATAGGGTATCCAGATACACAAAAAATACTGGACGTGAGCTCTAAGCTGAATACGAAAGCACGGATAAACATACAAATATGATGCATGCAAATGACAGGGTATCAATATCTGGGATAACTGTATACAACTGCTCAGACTGGCGCCTGGGATATAAGCTCGTCACATCGAGGTAGCTAACCACTGTGTGCGACCACTCATTCCCGAATCCCGGACGCGGACCACGGAGTCCTTTAGCTATCAGTACCTAGGGGTACTCGATATCAAACGTCCTAACAGGGCTGAGCAACCCTAACTGGCTCATCTCGAAAGATATACAGATGTACAGGCACAAGATGATATGCACATGTCGCATAACAATAATAACATGCAAACACATAAATGCAACATATAAGCATGCATATCCGCTGGCAATCTCAGTCAGTACTTACGTACCTTTCTAAGGCAGTCCTAGTAGTCCCACTCTAGGTTCCAAGCCTATCATCAAGTCTACAATGCAAATACCCATGCATCATTCAATAAGCGCTAAAAGCTTTAACTAAGCTATTGCATACTCCTAAATAATTTAAGGAGACCATAGCTATACCTGCGTCCATCGTCAGCTCACTGATGGCGACTATCCCGCAACTAGGGGCACACCCCTGCTGCAGCTCCACAGCCTCGAGCACTACTCCGCTACACGAGCGCTGCTCCGCTACTCGAGCACTGCTTCGCTACTATGTCAGACACTATCTGACTATACTAAAATATATTCCCTACTCCAACTCTAAAATAAGAGTACCCAAAGCCCTAAAATAGAGCTACTAGGGGAAGGAGAGGAACTCGGAATTGGCAAGAAATGAGGAGCTTGGACCTCATATTTATAGGCATCGATCGGAAGCTCCGTTCCTCGATCGGAAGCTCCGAACATGTAGATCGGAAGCTCCGTTCCCTCGATCGGAAGCTCCGTTCGCTACGTGTCAATTCGGTCCACATGCAACCACACACCTATCACCGACAGCCATCGGAAGCTCCGACCTTGATCGGACGTTCCGATTTCCTTGCCTCCGATGTGGTTCCGAACTCACCAAGATCGGAAGTCCCGATCCTAGATCGGTGGTTCCGATCCCACTCAAATCTTGGGACCCTCCAAACCATTTTTGAGTGTTCTGGATCCATTTCTGGACTCCGTTAACCCTTCTGGAATTTCCTTAATCATGTTTTACTTAATCCAAATATAATTACACGATTAAATACTTATTAATCGTTAATTCTGGATACGGGCTACTACATTCTCCCCCACTTAAGATATTTCGTCCTCGAAATCAGATCTTAAGTACCGAATGAAAACAACTCAGGATGTTCTGAACACATCCTGCTCTCAAGTTCCCAAATAGCTTCCTCAGTACTTCAATGTCGTCATTCAACTATCAATCAGAGGAATAATTTTATTACGCAAGACCTTATCTTTATGATCCAGGATACGAGTAGGTCTTTCCACGTAAATCAAATCAGTATCCTTTTGAATCTCAGACCGCTGCAGAATATGAGACTGATTCACCACATATCGTCGCAACAGAGATACGTGAAACGTCGTGAATACTGGGAAAATAAGGTAGCAAAGCTAGCCGATAATCCAAATTGCCAATGCTCTCGAACGAACCATAAACCTAGGAGATAACTTGCCCTTAAGGCCAAATCTGAGAATCCTGCAGAAACGTGACATTCTCAGAGTTACTTTCTCCCCCAGCATCAAGCTGCAAAGGCTCACGCTTAGTATCTGGCATAGCTGTCCCGACGATCTTGTGCACTATTAATCCATTTCTTGGTCTGATCAACTATGTTTGCTAACTACTGGACTAACTCCAGTCCTTCAGTCTGTCTCTCCCCCACTTCTCCCCTAGAAGGGTGGAGTATGACAATGTCGTCCATACAACGCCTCAAATGGTGTCATCCCAAAGCTACTATGATAGTTGTTTTTGTACGCGAACTCAATCAATGGCAACTGATCCTGCCAGACTGAACCAAAATCTATAACACATGCTCGCAGCATATCCTTCAAAGTAAGGATTGTGCGCTCTGACTGACCATCTGTCTCCGGATGATATGTATTTCTCAAACTGAGAGTAATGCCCATTACACGTCGAACCCTCCCCCAAAATCTGGAAGTAAACCTGGGGCCTCGATCACTAATAATTCTCATAGGCACTCCATGAAGTCGATCGATCTCCTGAATACATAACCGAGTCAAAACAATCCACATTGTACTCTCGGCTACAAAAAATGAAATGCGCTGACTTGGTGAGTTGGTCCACCACAACCCAGATAGCATCACAATTCCTCGAGGATACCGGAAAATGGGTCACAAAAGTCCAAAATGATAACTCTCATTTCCCACTCAGGAATAGGCAGACTGTGAAGCAAAACCTCCAGGTCGTCGGTGCTCTGTCTTGACCTGCTGACACACCAAATATCTCGAGACAAGTTGATAAACATAGCGTTTCATTCCCTTTCATCCGAACCGAGTACGTAGATCTTTGCACAACCTGTTGCTTCCCCGGATGAATACTTAACTTAGCGTGATGCGCCTCCAAAGAACAAATCTCAAGAAATCCACTGGAAGCACCCAAACTAATCATTCCGATTAACAGTCTTTAAAATTTGTCCATTGACAATCCTTGGATAATCACTGAATCCTATTTCCCATGCTGAATCAATCATTGCTAAAACCAAGCAATGCTCAAATCAAAATCCGCCCATGGTAATCTCAGCAACGCTGTCAACGAACTACGATCACAAGAGCCACCCTATGACCACTTTCGTGATCCATAGAATCCAAAAGTCCAGATCTCCGCATTCCGGAAGATCCTTAGCATGAAGAATCCCATAAATACACTTGAATCGCTATATCAAGCATACAATACTTAAAGTACTATTTCCAGAACTTGTTGATTCACTACATCCCAATCAACACCGATTGGAATAATATGATCGATCAAGTCAATCTACTGTAGCTCTCGATCTTCCTGACGATATCGACCTTAGTCAGACGATCACAGATCAATGAACTCTCATGGATGATCAATATCGATAATCTCCCTGCCACCCGTCCGCAGATCCCAAATACTTGGAATCAAAATAATCACAGCTGATTCAGCCACTCATCTTTGTCAGAGTCAGACAATAACCACGAGTAATCACCAGTGCCGAGCCGGCATCCGTTTAGACATACTAACCACTGTCTATAATCGTTCAAGATTATCATAAGGACTTGTTCAACTCAAATCACAATACAAGTCTGAAAGATTCCAGATAACGCTGAACATGCTCTTGTTAATTATATCTCTCGCTAAGATTGCAACAAATCGAGACTGAGGTAACCTGTCAAAATGTACCACCTGGAATCACCACCAAGTGTACACTGGTATAAGTCACGCTTTCCTCACGCCTCAAATAACCATTTACAATCCTTAGCATCAGATATAATCTACCACTAAAAAAAACTATTCTTGCCAAAAAATACTCATCCCCTAGTCAAATGCTCTAGGAAATTCACTAACAAAACTCCTGAATAGCCCTTATCACCAGAGCATCCAAATACCGACTAGATCCACTAGTCTAGCAATATTCGATAGGCTAAAACTATCTGCTCAGAGTACGCACTTGTCAAGGAAATCCCTCCAAAACTGGTTCATATGACAAAACTAAAACCAATATCTCTGACGACAGTCAGACGATATCTATACCGCCGATACCTAACCAGGCATCCAATCCAATGTCATACCCCGTCGTGGCTGTTACCAAAACTCTAGACTAAGTAGCCTTCCCACCGCCAAATCCTGAAGCACGAAGGCTTTCAGGCATTCTGCGAAGTACGAAAGACTCCCAAAGTAACATTGGCATAGGGTCGCGCTCCATCATGTCTAGTCTTGGTCATAGTCCACAACTCTTGGCATATACTCGACTTGGTATCCCGATGAAATCCCATCATCACGAAGTCTCAACCTATGAAAGTCAATCAGACTACTGTCCTAAGGAAACAACTTAGAACAAAAAACTCAAAATTCCAAACAAGATCAATATTTCTATGCCCCCAGATGAATTACCTCATCAATGGCACTAACCCAGTCAAACGACTAATTAGGTCAGACCTAGAAAAATACCTAGACTAACCCCATGTCAATCCGTTACCGCTGGCTTACTCAAAATCCATGAGCTATCCTAGTTGATTACCAATCAACTAATTCCAAGCCAAACTTTATAAAATTACTTGCAATCAATCACGAATTGCTGAATAAGTAACACATGTATCATTACTTCAAGTTATGTACAATTTCCTTTATTACAATCTCATGTAATACATACAGTATTCAAAATACAACAAAATATACATCCAATAACTTGAACTGATACAGCCAAATTCTGATGATTCATTACAACTGAAATACTGTTTACAACTACAACAATACAGTATTTGAAATCATCGCACTAGTCTTCGTTCCTTGAGCATTAAGCTTCCAATCGACACACGCATCGATACAAGCATACTTCCGTCCAAGTCTCTCTACATGTTCTCCAGCGAAGAACTCCGGAGAAATGGCATGTGATAGCTAACCAGCTATGCTCTGCGTCAGTGCATGTCAGTCGACTTCTTCTGCTCACGATCTACCATCAGCGTTCTTCTTGTATCCAAATCATGCTTTTGAAAATGAAGTTTTCCGTATGCCTACCAAAAGCATTGATACAAGCATACCGGAAAAACCATGTTCTGCACGAGTTTACAGACCTTATGCTAGAAACCTGTCATGCTTTAGGCACTCAAGGCATTCCCTGGTAAAGGTCTATCTGACAATCTCTCCAACTACGAGTGGAGAATCTTCAAGGACTGGAACCACATGGATTACTAAACACCATTCGTTCCAAAAAGCCCTCAGAGGTATCTGACGCGATATACTCGATCTTCTCTTCCAATCTTCCTTGGTTGGAATCCATATGTTCTTCGATCAGCATTCCAATGCATCGAATGATGAACTGTCCACAACAGTCAGTCTATCTATCGATATGCTACTACTGGTGTTCTCATCACTGTTGCATTCCTTATGGCGAAGAGTTATGCCGCAAACCTCGGCAATGAAGAACCAAATCTTCCTTCGCTAGGCCTCAATCAATCCTACAAGGATAAACAAGAAGTCTCATTATCAATTTCCTAAGTCCCTTGCATGCAGCTCTGATACCATAAATGTAGCGACCCGACCCGGATCCACTACCTAATCAGAGTTAAGAGCATAATTAAGCATGCATTAAATAAACCACTGCGAAAGACTTAAATACAAGGAGATCGACAGAATACAACCGGCTAACAAACTCAATTTATACAACCCAATCGAATTACTTAGATAAAAACCTACAGCTAAATACTGCTGTCTTCAAGGTCGCTGGCTCCTCCAGGCTCCTGGTGCTCAATCCTGCACCTACACCTACCCCGTCGAATAGGGTATCCAGATACACAGAAAATACTGGACGTGAGCTCTAAGCTCAATACGAAAGCACGGATAAACATACAAATATGATGCATGCAAATGACAGGGTATCCATATCTGGGATAACTGTATACAACTGCTCAGACTGGCGCCTGGGATATAAGCTCGTCACACCGGGGTAGCTAACCACTGTGTGCGACCACTCATTCCCAAATCTCGGACGCGGACCACGGAGTCCTTTAGCTATCAGTACCTAGGGATACTTGATATCAAACGTCCTAACAGGGCTGAGCAACCCTAACAGGCTCATCTTGAAAGATATACAGATGTACAGGCACAAGATGATATGCACATGCCCCATAACAATAATAACATACAAACACATAAATGCAACATATAAGAATGCATATCCGCTGGCAATCTCAGTCAGTACTTACGTACCTTTCTAAGGCAGTCCTAGTAGTCCCACTCTAGGTTCCAAGCCTATCATCAAGTCTACAATGCAAATACCCATGCATCATTCAATAAGCGCTAAAAGCCTTAACTAAGCTATTGCATACTCCTAAATATTTTAAGAAGACCATAGCTATACCTGCGTCCGTCGTCAGCCCACTGATGGCGACTATCCCGCAACTAGGGGCACACCCCTACTGCATCTCCACAGCCTCGAGCACTACTCCGCTACACGAGCGCTGCTCCGCTACTCGAGCACTGCTCCGTTACTATGTCAGACACTCCCTACTCCAACTCTAAAATAAGAGTACCCAAAGCCCTAAAATAGAGCTACTACGCAAAGGAGAGGAACTCAGAATTGGCAAGAAATGAGGAGCTCGGACCTCATATTTATAAGCATCGATCGGAAGCTCCGTTCCTTGATCGGAAGCTCCGAACGTGTAGATCGGAAGCTCCGTTCCCTCGATCGAAAGCTCCATTCGCTACGTGTCAATTCGGTCCACATGCAACCACACAGCTGTCACCGACAGCCATCGAAAGCTCCGACCCTGATCGGACGTTCCGATTTCCCTACTTCCGATGTGGTTCCGAACTCACCAAGATCAGAAATTCTGATCCTGGATCGGTGGTTTCGATCCCACTCGAATCTTGGGACCCTCCAAACCATTTTTGAGTGTTTTGGATCCATTTCTGGACTCCGTTAATCCTTATGGAATTTTCTTAATCATGTTTTACTTAATCCAAACATAATTACACGATTAAATACTTATTAATCGTTAATTCTGGATACGGGCTACTACAATCATGCTTAATTTTGAATGCACTATATATAGTTAATATCTTATGTTATTAGGAAAAGTACACTTGATCTAGTATTGCTGCTCAATATATTTTTCGAACCATCCAAATCGAATTGCACCGTACCTCCATTTGTAATTCATTTAAGAAAATCGCGATTAAAATATAAATCTTAGACTGTATCACATTATATGATGAGATGCCAATTTTTTTTTTATAGAACCACATCGACCGCACTATTTATTTAATTATTAAATGATTATTAAATTATCAATAAGATATTGATAATTTAATAATTAAATATATATATATATTTTTATATATAAATATATATATAAATGAATACAATTAGTTTGATCTATTTTAACCAATTTATTTACGATCTTTAACTCAATTGTTAGAACTTGTATTTATATATATATTAAAAATTTTCTTCTATAGACACATATTAATTTTATCTATCACTACGCGTTAATTATTTTTATAATGCTTAATTTTGAATGAATTATTTAAATTTAAGATCTCAAACACAAATTTGACATAATAATTTTTTTAAAAAAACATCTCATTATATGACGCGGTGCCAAATTTTATTTTATAAAACCGCAGCGATCACACCACTTATTTAATTATTATTTTATATTTTATAATTTTTAATTAAATTTATATATATAAATAAGATATTTCTAATTTACTAATTAGATCATTTTTTAAAAAAATGAATACTATCAGTATGGTCTATTTAAACTCAATTTATTTATGATCTTTAACTCAATCGTTAGCCATTATATTTTATATATCTAATCATATTAAACAATTTTTCATAGACACACATATGAATTTCATGTTTCACTACGTGTTAATTATTTTTATCATGCTTAATTTTGAATGTATTATCTAAAATTAAGATCTCAAACACAAATTTAACACAATAATTTAAATACATATAAATCACAATGTGGAGACAATTAATTAGTTAACACACAATAAGATAATAAATAAAACATCGATTTAAGTTATTTATGTAACACAATAAATTAAAAAGATAAAAGAACAACACAAATTTAACACAATTACACATGTATACACAGAAAATGGACTTTAAATATAAGGACACAATTATAGAAGACAACATAATTTAACGCAATTACAATATGGATATGAGGAAAATGGACACAATTACAACACATATTTAATTAATTTATTTAACACAATAAATGAAGAAGATAAGAGGACAATACAAACTTAACACAATTAATACAATATGGATATAAGGGCAAAATGAAAATTACAAAATTCAACTCCTTCTTTTTAATAGAATATTAGATAGATTAGATTAGATTAGATTAGATTAGATTAGATACATAACTGTTTATAATATTTTTACGTAATAGTTAAGAGTGTTTTTACTTGTTTTTCTTAGAATGAAAAAAAACTAGAAAAACAAAACAAAAGCTCAAAGGTCATATACTACACCATTTAACTTGTCGCTTATATATTATTATCTTATAGTAAGTTGAAAAAAAGTTTCAATAATGCAAATGAAAAGTAGTAAAAATACATATTAGAATTGTGCTTTTAAGTCATAATTTGTGATTCTTCTAACTATTGAATATGCCACCGACAAGTTGAATATTTCTTAATATTATTGGACAGAACGAATGATCTCAAAAAGACATTATTAGAGATGTAATCGAATCAAGCTTTGTTAGGAATCAATCAAAGTAAATTCAATATTCCGAAAATTCACCATGCAAATACACAGCAACAAGAACAATAACATAATTCCAGATGAATAAGAACACACAACTCAGATCAAACACGAACGCACGCGAAAGCCATTTAAATAACACAAGTATTTACGTGGTTCGGCAAGAAATTTACCAACGTCCACGGAAAAGCAACACAACACTTTTATTTATCACGAACAGAAAAAATCCAAGTTCAAAACCATAGCTTATTACAGAGACAACCTAGAAAACTCTAACGCTAGATACAGACACAATTCAAGCTTGTAATCCTTGAATTCTCCCGTCACAATCTGCGCCCTATTTTTTTTTTTTTTTCTGAAATCTCTATTTTCTTCTCTCTCAAATATATTTTATAGGTTGAAGAATTTGATTTCTGTTATGTTGGTTGGCGTAGCTTCGATCTGTATATATAGAGAATTATACCGACTTTCTTCTTGGGCTTTAGGTCAAACAACTTACGCCCCAATTATAAAGTCAACATGGTTCAACCCGATAAGTCTTTCTCACTTCCATCTGATCTGATCTCATACTTTGATCTGCCTCCAAGCTTACAGCTTCACGAACAATTCATCTGATTTCTGACCAAGTCCTAGTACTCGAGCAATCGATCTGCCTGAACCCATCCGAAGACTCATCCGACCATCAACTTTGATCTGATCATCTGATTTGTACTCTTTGATCTGATCTCTTATCTATTCTCATTCAATATGATAGAAGCACACTTCAACAAGCCGAGCCGAACTCTTGAAAGTTTGGATTTTCGTTTATAATCGAGTTAAGCTCGAGTTTTATTTAACATATATAATCATGGCTCACGAGCTTATTCGAGTTTTTATCTTGCCTAAATAAACTTTATAAATATAAATTATAAATTTAAATATTCATTAAATTTATTAAAAACTAAATTTTATATTTATAGAAAAATATAATATTCTTATTAAAATTAATTCATAATTTTATTATAATAATAAATTTTTTTATATATTTTCCATCAGTACTAAAAGTGAAATCTATAAATTAAATATCAAAATGAAAGCTAAGTTTTGGTTGTCAATTTAACAGTAAAAAGCATAATGAACACCTTTGTGCAATAGAAAGTTTTGCAAATTAAGGGGATCATTTATAGTTAGTTCCATTGGAAACATCTGCTCCTACTTTTTATAGTTGAAATTGACATAAAATTATAAATAGTTATAAAGTGAAATAAATAGTTGGACAGCAGCTTGAAATCTGATTCTACCAACCCATTTATATTTGGTTTTCCCCGACATTCGCGTGTTATTGAGCTGGTTAATTGATTGTATCTAGATTTGGGTCTTGAGTACAAAAATTTTGGGCTGAAAACCTTCTGGGCAAATGCCCAGTTTTGCCCATATTTAAAATTATATAGAAATAGATTTATAAACGAAATAACATATGTTCATCTTAAAAAAATTTAAAGACCGAGAGAAAATAGTCATTAATCACATATATTATAAGTACCTATTTTAATCACAATTTTTTTTTCCTGTTTGGATCATAAAGCATATTATTAACGTGATGACATGTCACACGCTTGAAGAAATTATTAATTGAATATATAGAACTAAATAATTCTGAAAAACCACAATACTTGTTTTGTGCTTAATTTATAACATGCCAAAATTTAAAATATATGAAAAGTTCGATGTTTTTCCCTCAATGATTTTGATTATCTATGTTATTAATCTTCAATTGTATTTTTCAATTTTTGATAATTTTAATATATTTTTCACGTAAGTGTTGACGTGACATTACACATGTCAACACTTAATGATACAATGCAAATTAAAATACTAAAATTGAAAAGAAAAGGGGAAAAAAACAAGAATAGATTATTTAAGCATACAAAAGCTGAAAATTAATAACATATATGATCAATATCACAAAAACAAAAATATATAAAACTAAAACTATAATTTTCTCAAAAATATTTTATTTCTATTAAGTTTCTCTAATCGAACTACTAAAGTTCTAAATCTGTATTTGTTATGAATCAATCCAAAAATTTAATATTCTGAGAGAGTTAACAAACAACACGCACAAGAACAATAATCCCGGATAAGAATACACAACTCAGATCACACACCAACTCACATGAAAGCAAAATAAACGACGCAAGTATTTACGTGATTCGGAAAGAAATTTGCCTACGTCCACGGAAGAGCAACACAATCAATTTATTAATCACCAACAGAACAAACCAAGCTCAATCAACAGAGCTTATTACAGAGATAGACCAGAAAAGTATTAATGCTAGATACAGACACGATTCAAGCTATTGATACTTGAATCTTCCAGTCACAATCTATGCCCAAGTTTTCTCCTCCGAAATCTCTCCTTCTTCTCTCTCAATATATTCTGAAGAATTTGATTTTCTGTTATGTTCGTTGCGACCATCTTCCATCTGCTCATATAGAGAATTAAATCGACTTTCATCTTGGGCTTTAGGTCAACAGTAAATTACGACCCAATTATAAAGTCAACATGGTCCAGCCCGATAAGCCTTAAGTCATCAGTCTGATCTGCTCTTGTACTTCGATCTACATCGATCTTCCTGCAAGCTTCCAGCTATACGGAAACTCCATCTGACTTCTAACCAAGTCACAATATTTGAGCAATCTATCTGCATGAACTCATCCGAATACTCATCTGACCATCACTTCGATCTGATCTCAGTATTCGATCTGGACCATGAACTCATCTGAACACCGAGCTCATCTGATCTGTACTATTCGATTAGATCTCTTCTCTATTCCCATTCAATCTGATAGAATTATACTTCAACGGTATTTTCTCATTTCTAGATTTTTAAAATTATTTTGGAAGTAGCTTGACTGATAAATTTGTCTACACTTTGTTCATCTTTAATTAACCACTAAAAGGTATCGATAAGACATAACACACAAACTTATTGTGATTAAAACTCTTGTGTTGTCTTATGGTGTTGTCAATACCAGAGACAACATCAACTAACAATTAATAAGTTCAAATTAAAACGTTAACGTACGATTGATTACGCAGCGGAAATAAATACTAAAACAATCAACAATCAACACAAGGATTAATATTCACAAGTACAATCACTTGTGTGATATCTTATGATAAAAACGATTACTAGAACAATGTAATATTTGATTACAAAATCAATACTGGTAATTTCTACGAAAAGTTAGATTTCTCAACACGTTGAGAAATCCAAATTACATTCTAGAATCATTATTAAATTAACAAAAACCAAAGAGCGTAAAACAAAAATCAAATTTCTCATCAAGTTCAGAAATTAAAACCACACCTTAAAAACTATAATATGAGTATAGAAAAGAGATGTTACAATACAACCGAGCCTAGCTATTTCAAAAGAAATAGATTACTGGGGGATCATGTCGGATCATAAAATGATGCGCGTGAAGGAATCGGTGATTGAAAAAATGGAGTCAATAGGAGTTCAGATTCTATACTTGAATATAACTCACATGTCGGGCAATAGAAAAAATGGCCATCCGTCGATTTATAGGCAATTTTTTCATTCGTTAAGCGATGAACAATTAAAGGATCCTACGAGCTATTCAGATTGCGGCCATTGGTGTCTTCCGGGATTGCCTGATATTTGGAATCAGCTTCTTTATGCTCATATCATGAATTCTTGATAAAATGTTTATACATAATACAAAAATTTAAATTAGAAATCCATAATTTTATTTTTTTTACTTTTTGGGTTTGGTATTTTGGATTTGTTGGTTGGCAGTTGGCACTTTTAGTTGAAGGAGCTGATACATAAACAAATTGTACGCTTGCACGTCTAAACCATAAAAAAAATTCAATTATTTCACATTAATATTTTAATAACCCTGTTACTTAATTTATTTAATATGAAAGTTACGTTGAAATATTCAGAACCAAAATTTTTGTCTATTTTCTTTCTAGTTCCATGTATTAGGTGTATGTATATATGAGAGTTGCAATACAAACCATACTCTAAGGTGTGTCTTAGATATCTAAGCACCCGTGTCAAAACTTTTCAATGAGCCTCATTCGATTATTTGTGAACCGGCTCAACTTATTTATCGCACAAGCGATATCAGGCCATGTACAGTTCGTGATGTACATAAGGCTTTCCAATAATTTTGGAGTATTCCAACTGGGAAACTGGTTGTCACGTCCCGCGATCGAGACGTGTCATCGGCGTTGTTTAACATTCAAATCGTAAAACAAAAAGTAACGTAATATAGAAAATAGCCTTCAATCAGTCTTTTACATAATCAAATATATATGTCTTTACAAAATAGAAAATACGACAATAGCGGAAGCGACAAAATAACAGAAAATAACTACTAATAGAACTTCAACAATTTGATCACCAACCCCATAATGCATGTTGTTTATCCTCTTCTAACTCTTCTTCGGTATATGGGGAGGAAGGTAAGGGGGTGAGTATTTTGGAAAACACTCAGCAAACGGAGGCCGATCGAGCATGATAAACACCAAAATATATTTACATGTACACATGTATATTTTATAATCTCGAAATAAAATAAGTATGCTGAATCTGACACAAATACAAAGCAAACATTGCACTATTACTTATCTCATTTTCCGTAGTTTACTGATCAGTCCCCTATATATTACTCTTCTAAGGGGCGAGGCCAAATGAACAGTTATTATAACCCAACGCATCAGAGCCATATCAAATCATCGGAAATTCCTTAACCATTTTTAAATCGACTCTTAATAGTGCATCTCAAATATTTCAAAATAACTCTAACATGCTGCTTCAAATAATATCACGAATATCCAATAAATAACATATCAAAGTGAAACTAATATACGTATCATGCCGATCGAATTTTCAAAAAAACATAAGTAATTTATTTTATGAAGTTTAACTCACATAAAAATGAATATAAGTAGAAACTTATATCACACAAAAAAAAGGTAGAATCCCACTTACAGTATTTGATTTATAAGCAAATCATGTAGGGAAATAGGACAGAAAATTTGCACGTGAAATAGACATAATGCTTCTTCGAAATTGGGCAGAAAATGCACTTCCTTGCTCGAACTTTGGCGCTGCTTCTTGATTGACTCCGGACAGCTTTCTGGTTTAGGTTGATGTAGGTGATTGCTTGAAACTGGAACAGAAAGTATGCTCAAACTTGGACAGAAATTCCGCTCGAACATTGCAAGAAATTTTGCTCGAACTATGGACAAAAATTCTTCCTTGAACCAATGTCGCACCTTGATATTTCTGGGCAGCCCTTGAATCTCCGAATTGCTCTATCAAAATTGATGCTACTGATCTTTGAAAGGGCCAAAAATCAGATGCTTGAATCCTTGCTAACTGGACAGCAATTCGATGCTTAAAATGGCTGAAATCTAGAGCTCGAACTGAACAGAAATCAGAGCTTAAAAATGATGCTGCTGATGCTCGAGTATGGAGTATTGAGGTGCTCGAATTTGGTGTGATATCCCTTCAGAATTTTCCACTACTTACAGGCTACATGGAAGCTGAAACACTCCCCATTCATTTACAATAATTCCAATTAACAGCAATTATTCCTATTGATTTCTGCTGTTACAACTCTTGGCTACTGTTACAACTCTTCATTTTTGAATTTTAAAATCTATCTTCATTCCTTTGGTTATGTGTCTTGGAGGCTGGGTTCTCACATCCCACCTTCTTTATGGAGAGTTTTGTCCTCAAAACTTGAGTTGAATTGCTCTTCAAAAAGGTAAAGATATTGTTTCTGCATCTTCTCTTCGAGTTCCCATGTGGCTTCCCTTTTATAATGATTAGACCACTGCACTTTAACGTAGGGAATGGTCCGTCGCCTCAGCACTTGGTCTATTGTATCCACAATTCAAATAGGAACCTCTTCATACTTAGTTCCTCATTTAGATTCCCTTCGACTATTAGGGGTGCACTTTCAAGGACATGAGTTGGGTTCGGAATATACTTTTTCAGCTGAGACACATGGAAAACATTGTGAATCCTTGACATATCCAGTGATAATGCCAAAATATATGCCAATGTTCCCACTTTGTCCAAAATTTTAAATGGTCCGACGTACCTTGGGTTTAACTTCCCAGTTTTTCCGAACCGGATCACCCCTTTCATGGGTGAGACTTTTACATAAGTCTTTTCGCCTATTTCAAATTCCAACGGTCGTCTCTTCATATCAGCCCAACTCTTTTGTTGATCTTGAGAAGTTTTGAGCCTCTCCTTAATGATAGACACTTTTTCTAACATCGCTTGGACAAGTTCAAGTCCAGTGATGGCTTTCTCTCCCACTTCATCCCAATACAAAGATGAACGACACTTTCTCCCACACAAAGACTCATACGGTGTCATTTCAATATTGCTGTGGTAACTATTATTGTAAGCAAACTCGATTAAAGGCAAGTGTTCACTCTAGTTACCACTAAAGTCTAGAGCACAATCTCTTAACATATCCTCCAAAGTTTGGATTGTCCTCTCTGTTTGGCCATCAGTTTGAGGGTGGTAGGCTGTACTGAGATTAACCTTGGTTCCCATTACCTCTTGAAAACTTTTCCAAAATCGGGACACAAATATTGGATCTCTATCCGACAAAATACTAGCAGGTACCCCATGTAATCTCACGCTATTATCCATATACAAGGTAGCTAGCTTATCCAAGTTATAATTCATGCGGACCGGTAGGAAATGCGCTGTATTTGTAAGTCTGTCCACAATTACCCATATCCCATCATGACTCTGCCTTGAATTGGGTAATCCAACTACAAAATCCATAGAAATGTGCTCCCATTTCCATTCCGGGATTTCTAGAGCCTGAAGTAATCCTTCAGGTCGTTGATGTTCAGCTTTGACTTGTTGACAGACCTGAAATCTAGAAACAAATTCGGCAACATCCTTTTTCATTCCATTCCACCAAAAATTTCCTTTCAGATCCTTATACATCTTGGTACTGCCGGGATGAACTGAAAATTTTGATTTGTGTGATTTGGACATTACTTCCTGAAAAAGGTTGTCAATGTCATGTACATACAACCGTCCTTTCATCCACATGACTCAATTTTGATCTATTTCAAGATTCGATGTCTTTCTTTCTTTGATTTTCTCCTTGAGTTTCATCAGAGAAGGATCTCGATTCTGATTTAGCTTGACTGTTTCTCTAACACATGGTTGTACTGGGAGTAAAGCTAGGATTACCTTTCCCATGTTCTTCCGACTTAGAGCATCAGCTACCTTGTTTTGTTTTCCAGGGTGGTAGCTTATCATGAATTCGTAATCCTTCAATAGTTCAATCCACCTTCTCTGTCTCATATTCAACTTTTTTAATAAACAAGTACTTGAGACTTTGGTGATCGATAAATATTTCACACTTTGTACCGTAGAGATAATGCCTCAAAATTTTTAATGCAAAGATCACTGCGGCTAGTTTGAGGTCATGTGTGGGGAAATTTTGCTCATATGGCTTTAGTTGTCTTTGAAGCATAAGAAATTACCCTTCCATCTTGCATGAGTACGCATCCCAATCCTCCTTTTGACGCATCGCTATAGATTGTAAAATCCTTGCCTTCAGTCGGTAGTGTCAATACTGGTGTAGATGCCAGATTTTTCTTCAAAATTTTGAAGCGCTTTTCACACGTTTCATCCCAGTTGAACTTAGAGTTATTTTGTGTGATTTTGGTGAGAGATATAGCTATCGAGGAAAAAATTTCCACAAATTTTCAATAATATCCAGCCAAACCTAGAAAGCTTTGAAATTCAGTTACCGTTTTTGGTCTGGGACAATCCATAACTGCTTCCACTTTCTTGGGATACACAGATACTCCATTTTTGGATATTATATGGCCCAAGAAGGTGACGCTCTTTCGCCAAAATTTGTACTTCTTGAATTTGGCATAAAGTTCTTTCTCTCTCAGCGTCTAGAGAGTGAGCTGGAGATGTTCTTTGTGGTCCTCTTCACTTGGTAAATATACAAGAATATCGTCAATAAACACCATCACGAACCTATCGAGAAACAACTTGAAAACTCTATTCATGAGGTCCATGAATGCTGTCGATGTGTTGGTTAACCCAAAAGGCATCACCATGAACTTGTATTGCCCATACCTTGTCCGTAAAGCTGTTTTCGAAATGTCTTCTGCCTTGAATTTCAATTGGTGATAGCCCGATCTTAGATCAAGCTTGGAAAAGAATTTAGCTCCTTTGAGTTGGTAAAAAAAATCATCAATTCTTGTAAGAGGGTACTTGTTCTTGATTGTGATTTTATTGAGTTCTTGGTAGTCGATACACAATCTCATACTCCCATATTTCTTCTTTACAAACAGGATCGGGGCTCCCCAAGGAGATGCACTTGGTCGTATTTGCTTTTTATCCAATAATTCTTGGAGTTGGTCCTTTAATTCGTTCAATTGTGCTGGAGTCATTCAATATGGTGCTTTTGAGATAGGTGTAGCACCGGGTACCAGATTAATCTCAAATTCCACTCCGCGGTCAGGAATTTCTCCAGGGAGTTCTTCAGGGAACACATCCGAAAACTCTTGTACTACCGGAATCTCTTTTAATGCAAGTGCAAATTCTTTTATTACCTCACCTACTAGGGATAGGTATACTTCTTCTCCACTTTTCATATCTTTTCAAGCTTGAGTAGCAGATAAAAGAAACTTCTGCTCCTTGAATTTGCCATGATAAATGACTTTGTCGAGGATTGAAGTTCGCAGTTTGACATTCTTCATGCGAAAATCTACTAATGCATGGTTATTTTCCAGTCAATCCATTCCTAGAATGGCATCGAATTTTACCATGTTTAGTTGAATCAGTTCGACTTGAAATACGTGTTCATTGATGCCAATTATGCAATCTCGGTGTACTCTATGTGTTTCAATTGCCTTACTAGTGGGAGTCGCTACTCTAAAAGGTTCCACAAGTATCTCAAGAATAAGTCCTAACTTCTTTGCAAACCTATTAGATTTAAACGAATGCGTAGCACCACAATCAAACAACACATAAGCAGGAGATTGGTTGATTAAGATGGTACCTATCACGACATCGTTCGCTTTTCCTGCCTCCTCTTGAGTTAGGGCAAACACACACGAGTTAGACTTATTTTCCTTGTGCTCCTTTGGTTTGTTGGATGAAGCATCAACATTTGATCATGTCCCCCTCTTCAATGGCTCGGGACATCCATCAATTCTATGTCCAAATTTCCCACAACTAAAACATGCTCCAGATTTTTTTCGACATTCTCCAGGATGACGGGTATTACAGGTAGGGCACATCTCTGCTTCTTGATAGATGAAATTGGTATAAGTGTTCTTGGTTACCCCACTAGCCTGATTGGGTTTCTTGAATGTTTGTTTTCCTTGGTAAGATTGACCAGAGAGAGGCCTCTTCCTCTTGTTCTATTCTTCCATTTTCTTGATGTTGGTCTCAGCTCGAATTGCAGCTCCCATTAGATTAGCAAAGCTTGTGGCATGGTATACTACTAATGCTGTCTGAATATGGCTGCTCAAACCCATTTTGAAACGGTGCATCTTCAAGAAATCATCAGCCATGATAGTAGGAGCATATGTGTTACACCTTAAACGCATAAAAATCTCTTTTATTGAGATTAATGTTTTTAATGCATTAACAAATCTCAAATTAATATGTTTTGATGATTACAAAACTCGGTTAATCGTTACTAACAGTTGAAAGTGAGAAAATTGCAGATTATAATACTTTTGAGTATGAACAATATTGGAAGCAAGAACCGATAATAAAAATTGGAGATAAATTTTTAAAGGTTCAAATCTGCCCAGGTTCGGACGATCCGAATTATGGTTTGGACGAACCGAAAATTTTCCAAAATTAAATAAAGATCGGATGACAGGCTCGGAGGGCACGGAATACTACTTCGGACGGTCCGAAGAAAGTTCGGACAACCCGAAGATTTTCCTGGATTTTAAAATTGCTCGGAGGCACTCTCGGAGGCCACGAAATGCACACTTTGGATGACCCGAAGACAAGCTCGGAGGACCCGAACTACTTTACGGCCACTGAAGATTTTGTCGGAAGAAATTTGCCAGAATGAATTTAATGCTGTCGTTCGGATGACCCAAAGAGGAGTTCGGACCATCCAAATAGTTCACCAGCCATAGAATTTTGAATTTCAATCAGAAAAAGTTTGGACGGCCCGAAGACCCGTTCGGAGGCTCCGAACCAGCTCGGATTGGCAACTATAAATACATGCCATTTGAAGTCATTAGAACTCACCAATTCACTCTCATCTCTCATTTCAAGCAATACACTCTTCTTAAAAGTATTCAAGTAATAGTTGTGTTATATATTCAAAATCGAGGGTTATTTGTATAAGTTTTTTTGTGAGTTGGTTGCTCGATTATTGTAAACACTTGTGTGTGAAGCCAAGTGTATTTTGCGAGTGTTGTGGCTATTCTTGGAGTCCTTAAGGCCAAGTGTTCAACTTGTATCGGCGCGGTGATTGTGTTGAGTAGTACGGCTATCCTTGGAGCCATCAAGGCCAAGACGTTGAAGTGCTAGTGGATCCTTGGTTAATTGATCTTAACCAAGAAGGGGAGACGTAGATGATTTATCGTCGAACTTCGATAAATATCTCTTATCCCTTTTACTGCTTTATTTACATTACGCATTTATTTACTGCACTTATATTTGATTGCTTTATGTCTTCCGCTTGCGTACTAGCATAATCGCTTTAAATTTTCAAAGTTGCCAATAGAACCTAATTTCCCCCCATTAGGTTCTAACAAGTGGTATCAGAGCCACCTTTTTACAAAATATTTTCAAAAAAAAAAAAAGGCTCTATGACAAATCTAGCTAGCAATTATGCTCAAGGACAATCAACCAATCGTCCTCCTCTTTTCAATGGCATAAACTATGTATATTGGAAAAATCGAATGTCCCTATATATCCAATCCATAGATTATGACCTTTGGAACGTAACTGTGAAAGGTCCCTACATACCTATGAAAGAGGTTGAGGGAGTCAAAATTCCTAAGGGAATGGACGACTTTTCAAAGGAGGATATGAAATTGATATCTCAAAATGCTAAAGCTATGAATATTCTTCATTGTTCTTTAGATATGAACGAGTACAACCGGATCTCAATGTGCTCATCTGCAAAAGAGATTTGGGACAAATTGGAGATATGCCTCGAGGGAACCAACCAAGTCAAAGAGACAAAGATGGATCTCCTACAACTCAAATACGAGACCTTCGAGATGGAATCCAATGAAGAAGTAGATACAATGTTCCGAAGGCTTTCTCAAATCATTAATGAGCTAGCCCAACTTGGAGAACAATATCCAACCAAGCAAGTGTGGAGGAGAGCTCTATGCGCCTTACCCAAGGAGTGGGATGCCAAGAGGACGACCATCATTGAGTCCAACAAAGGTGACACCACATCGTATGACCTTGATCAACTCATGGGACCCTTAAAACCCATGAGTTAGAAGTGTCTACAAGGAAAAATTCAAAGAGGGAGGATGAAAATACCAAGGCAAAGAGGATTGCCTTATCCACCCAAGTCAAAAAAGAAGATGATGATGATATGGAACTCTTCGCAAGAAAATTCAAAAGATTTATGCGAGGAAACCACTTCAAAAAAAATACGGACAAGGAAGTAACATGCTACAACTGTGAACAACAAGGCCACTATGCAAATGAGTGTCCTCTCAAGAAGAAGGTTGACAAGGAAAATAAGAAAGCCCTCATAGCCACTTGGAGCGATAGTGACAATGATGAGGAGGAAGCTAAATCTGCCTCATGACTAAGAGTGATGACATCGTCTCCAACAACGATGAAGAGGTACCTTCTTATGATGAATTACTACATGCATATAAACATATGCTTGATATGGCTAAGTCACTTAGAAAGGAAAATAGAAACCTCAAAAATGAATTAGAAACTAAGGAGCATGAAAACCTAAGATTAAATGATGACATAGCTCACTTAGAAAAATCATTTGATAAGTTCAATGTTAGTAGTAATAAATTGAATAATTTACTTAGCATGAAGAAATGTAGTTTTGATAAGGGTGGAATAGGATATGGTAAGAAATCTATAGACTTTACTAGCCTCATTGCTAAAGAAAAAATGAGATCACCCCCTACATGATCTTATTGTTGTAAAATTGGTCATGTTAGACATAAAATGTAGATCTTTAAGATTTCAATATGATCAAAAGAGCTATATGAAATGGAGGCCTAAGAGTACTTAACAACTCATCAGTCGGCATTATGAGATCATGATCTAAGGGAGTTCATCATAGACCGGTTTAAACTGCCTTGACTTGCGACTGGTCTTCCTGATGAACGCTGCTCTGTCCAATGATATAGGTTTTTAAAGAGGCCATAGCCCTACCTACTACTGGGAGCACTCTTAGAAAGTGGCGATGATGTTGCTATGAGAGACTGAACTCTTAGAAGTCCATTTTGTGTCTCTCTTTTCTAACACTGTGGACCCAAAAGAACTAAAGGGTACCAAAACCAACTCTTGCAGGGAAATAGGAAAACTGTTCTCCCTAGCATATGGTATCTAGACAGTGGATGTTCAAGACATATGACGGGGAACAAGGAACTACTCCAATCCATCAAACCAAAGGAGAAGGGAACTGTCAACTTTGGAGACAACAGCAAAGTAATTATCGAAGGAATCGGCTCAATAGGTATTTCTAAATCCTGCTTGATTGATGATGTGCTCCTAGTGAAAGGACTTAAGCATAACCTACTAAGCATAATGTTGAAAAACTGTGTTCAGATCAATTAGAATTGATACCCGGTGCAGCGGAAATTTAAAAAAATTTATTTTATTAATATGGAACGATTCCATATCTGGGTATCAAAACTTTATGATTAAATTGTGTAAGTAAAACAAATAATCACTATTAAATATTTTACCTTAAAATCTCGAAGCGAGATTATGGACACCAACAGAATTTAATCTGCCTTGTTGTATATCCCAGGAACTGATGAATGAACGTTTCTTCAATCAGGTCCACGAATAGAAAACAAAACCCTCTGATTGACTGCACTAGAAATCAATCAGAAGTTTGCGCAGAGAATAAACAGATATGATCTGTTAATTCAGATTGTAATTTTTCACAACAATCACAACCCGAATTTTCTCCAAAAGGGACAGAGGATTTAGAAAATCCCCTTGAATAATATAGGCTGAAATTCAAAAATTGCAATACACAATGTCTGTGATTTTCGAACCCAACACCTCTATTTATAGATAATTTCTAGTTATAATTGTATCAGGACTCTAACTCCTTAAAGCCCACAATCCATAACTTAAGCCCAACAAGCCAAGCCTGTTGTTATAGAAATTAATATAAAATTCATCATGAATCCGATTGATAAACTGATTTCACCAATATGCACAGAAACCATTTCTGCATCTTTTAGAGTCAAGATAATTTTTCTGAATCCGAATTCAGTGATTTCCAAAAATGTCCATTCCTATGTTATTTTAGGAAATCCCACTCCCTTTAGTTAAGAAACCAACTTTTCTTTCATTAAATTTAACTCTTTAAATTTAACTATCTCTACGGGGCTTTAGTAATCCATTACTTGTGTAACCCTCAATGGTTCAGGAATACAGCTAGCCATGGGCTCACAACTCCTTGTGACTCGTAACAACAATTTCCAAATTACCCATCGAATCATGGTAAGAGTGCCTAGCAACATCGCCCCATGATTTCCTAGGTATTACTGATAGTGCCTGCAAGAACCAGTAGATTTTGGTTAGCGTACAGTATGGTCCCTTCATCCATATATCCCGATCGAATCAACAACCATTGGTATATCGAGAGTCGTTCGAGATTCGATAACTATGCATTACATCTTGGAGATCAAATAGTGACATCGCATGTGTTATTAGGAAAACCCATTAACCTAAAACCCATCATGTACTCTGACCAGAGATTCGTCACACTAATATCTCCTCAGATCGCATAGGATATCCACACTCGCAAGTATGTGGTGAATCCTTGACAACAAAGCATCGACTCCTATATGTGTCGTAACTGTACCCAATCCCGACACCTGATGACCCCAATAGAGTCGGTAAACGAGTCAAAGTACAGTACTAGCATATAGAGTCTCAATGATGTTTCAAGTAATAAGGACTAATGGTATACAACCAAATCGCGGAATTTATCCACTCGATAAGTGATAACCACTTGAAAAGTCCGAATACGGTAGTTCGATTATTCATCATATGAATATCCATTTGCATGCTTTGAACATCTCTATGTTTCATACCAATGAAACGTGGTACTCGGCATCGCAAATGCTAGTCTCAATCTTGAGCGATCCTTATCCTTATTTGCGGATGGCTCAATTGACTAGGAACTATTTAGAATATACAGTGACTATAAGATGTGTTTCATGATAGCCATCCCCATGTGCTACCACATCTTATATACACTATAGTATATTCAAGGTCTTTATCAAAACAACAATAGTATATCATAATATAAAAATATGAAGAAAGATAAAGTCAATGCCATTATAAAAGTGTAAATTATATTAAACAAAATATTGTTTTACATGGAGTCATAAAAGCCCTTAGCCACAAGTTGGCTAACCGTGTACACACTTTTCACATAAGTCAATTGTGCGATAGAGGTTATGAAGTCAAGTTCACTCCCCAACACTGCACTATATCACTCACATCTGACAAATCCATAAATTTCAAAGGATATAGAAGTGAAAATGTATACAAGGTTTCTTTAAATAATTTGTCTTTATCAAATATTAAAATCCTTGTATCCTTGAATGTTGATGACAACATTCTTTGGCATAGACGACTCGGTCATGTTGGTCCTAGTACCATAGAAAAACTTTTAAACTTGATTTAGTTGTTGTTATGCCAAAACTCAATTTAAAATTAGATTATTTGTGATGCATGTCAACTTGGCAAACACACAAGGAAATATTTTAAAAGCAAAAATTTGTATCAACTTCTATGCCCCTTGAACTTCTTCACCTAGACCTATGTGGTCCCTCGAGGAACGCTAGCCTAGGATGGAAGCTTTATGCATTTGTTATTGTGGATGATTTTTCACGTTTCACGTGGACATTGTTTTTAGCCCTCAAAAATGACTCCTTTGATTATTTTAAACTTTTGTCAAACGTGTTGAGAATGAGAAAAATTTTTCAATAAAACAGATCCGTAGTGACCATGGAACTGAATTTCAAAATGAGAGTTTTACAAATTTTTGTGAATAAAAAGGTATCGGTCACAATTTTTCTTGTCCTAGGACTCCTCAAAAAACGGGGTCGTTGAGAGGAAAAATAGGACACTGGTAGAGATTGTGAGGATCATGATATGTGAGCATTCTCTACCAAAATATTTTTGGGCTGAAGCAATGAACACTGCCTGTTACATTATCAGTCGTGTATCAATAAGGTCAATTCTCAAGAAAACTCCATATGAATTATGGAGAGGGAGAAAGCCTAACATTTCATACTTTCGGGATTTTGGATCAAAATTCTACATTCATAATAATGGTAAGGATAATCTCGGTAAGTTTGATGCCAAGTCTGACAAAGGTATCTTTCTCGGATATCTACTACAAGTAAGGCTTTTAGAGTATTTAATAAACGCACTTTACTTGTTGAAGAATCAATGCATGTTGTATTTGATGAATCTATGTCTATAGTTTCTCGCACTGACAATGATGATGTAGAATTACTCGAAGAAGAGATGGCATCCTCAAGCTTAAATGATATAGATGTTTCTGTTGAGGAAACACCACTTCCAAAGGATTGAACGCTTCACAAAGATCATCCTATGGATCTTATCATTGGAAGTCCTTCGAAGGGAGTAACCACTCGCTCTTCACTTAATAATATTTTCAATCATCTTGCTTTTGTTTCGCATGTTGAACCTAAGTTCATTGATGATGCTTTATTAGATGATTCCTGGATTATTGATATGCAAGATTAATTAAATGAATTCAAGCGCAATGATGTTTGGTGTCTTGTTCCTAGGCCGCGTGATAGATCTATTATTGGTACTAAATGGGTCTTTAGGAATAAACTTGATGAGCATGATACTATCACTAGAAATAAAGCTAGGCTTGTAGCGAAAGGATATAGTCAAGAAGAAGGCATAGATTATGATGAAACTTATGCGCCTGTTGCTAGACTAAAATCTATTCGCATGCTACTTGCTTTTTCTTGCTCTAAAAATTTTAAGTTATTTCAAATGAATGTTAAGAGTGTCTTTCTTAATGGTGAATTAAAAGAGGAAGTTTACATTGAACAACCTGATGGCTTTGTTGATCCTTCTTTGCCTGATCACGTGTTTAGACTTAACAAAGCATTGTATGATTTGAAACAAGCTCCTCGAGCTTGGTATGAAAAATTATCAACTTTCCTTCTTTCAAATGATTTTTCAAGAAAAAAGATTGATATTACGTTGTTTACGAAACAAGCTAAAGATGATTTATTGATTGTGCAAATTTATGTTGATGACATAATTTTTGGTTCTACTAAAGAAACTCTCTGTCAAAATTTCTCCAAGCTTATGCGGAAACACTTTGAGATGACCATGATGGGGGAACTTAACTATTTCCTCGGATTGCAAATCAAACAGTGCAAGGAAGGGTTCTTTGTGAACCAAAGCATACATCAAGAAGATTCTAAAGAAGTTTGGGATGGAGAACACAAAATCATCACCTACACCAATGAGCACAGCAATCAGACTCGACAAAGATGAAAATTGTAAATCTGTAGATAAATCTTCCTTTCGTAGTATGATTGGCTCCTTAATTTATGCTACTGCTAGTAGAATGGACATTATGTTTAGTATTTTCTTGTGTGCACGATTTCAATCATGTCCAAAGAAATCACATTTATTCGCATTAAAACGCATTTTCAAATATCTTTCAAATACTCCAAATCTCGGCTTGTGGTATTCGAAAAATTCTTTCTTTGATTTAAAAGCGTATTGTGATGCCGAATTTGCTGGATATAAGGTGGACATGAAAAGCACTAGTGAAACTTGTTTCTTTTTAGGAAACTGTTTAGTCTCTTGGTTTTCCAAAAAACAAAATTGTATAGCGCTGTCAACGACCGAAGCTGAATATATGGCTGCTGGTAGTTTTTGTGCGCAAATTATTTGGATGAAACATCAATTGCTCGATTATGGTGTATCTTTTTTAAAAATCCCTATTTTATGTGATAACACTAGCGCCATATGTCTTACAAAGAACCCGATTCAACATTCGCGCACCAAACATATTGATATTCGTCATCATTTTATTCGTGACCACATCGAAAAAAATGAAGTTGAACTTCAATATGTTGACACGACAAATCAAATTGCCGATATTTTTACAAAATCACTAGATGAAAATACTTTTATTCGTTTGCGTGATGAACTTGGCATGATTGAGTTGTAATCGCTTGTAGACATTTTTTAAATTTAGTGTCATATTAAGGGGGAACTTAATAACAAATTCGAGCAATTAATTGTGAATAATACAAATTAATTGTATTTATTCAAAATTATAAAGCTCACATTTTATGTGAATTATTTAATTTAAATTCTTAAATTGCAAAATTTAATAAATTTAAGGTCATTTTTCAAAATTCTGACTTCGGTCAGTTCGGACCATCCGAACCCTAGTTCGGAGGACCCGAACTGCCTCGCGCCCTTTAAATTAAAAACTTTCAAAATTCCCTCCAGATTAGCCAGTTCGGACCCTTCGAACGTAGATTCGGGCCATCCAAACTCTTAGCGGTAAAACTTCAAATTTTTGACCGCCCAATCTTCGGGCCCTCTGAAATTATTCAGACGTCACGAACCTAAAATGAACTGTTCGGATGCTCCAAATGCTCTTTGGGTCCTCCGAACCCTTTCACAGCCTGTCAGATAAAATTAATCTTATATCCTCGGTAATCAGGTTCGGACCGTCCGAACCCTCTGCTATATATACCCCCTCGGACAATCCGAATTCTTCACCCCTAAAATCCTTCTTTTCTCCTCTATAGTCCAAAATCTAGCCTACAAAATGCCTGCCAAACGCCGTCGTGATCAAAGTAGCTCTAGTTGCCCATCCCTATCCATGATCCAAACCTTCCTGCTATTTCTTGTCCTATCCCAACGATTACCCCACTAGACCGATTTTACCCGGTCGTATTTTCGATATTTCCTACCTTGCGACATCTCATCTACTGTTGTTGCCTCTCATTGTTGCCCAGCATTGGGAATCATTTTTTCAGCCGTCCATTCCAGATGCTATTTACCCATAGTTACTCTATGAGTTCTATGCCAACCTGGAACTCAAACTTGGCAAGGAACTCCATATCGCCACGATTTTCAAGGGTCGGCATGTTCACTTTTTTGTCTCCAACTTTGCTGAGTGGTTTGATATTCTTACGCAGGGACCCAACAACTACTTTGGTCAGGGATGGCCTCTTGACGATCCTACTTTTGATCAAGATGAGGTCCTTTCTACTATTCTTGGTCAACCTGCTACTATTGCCGACGATCGTCTGCTTTTAAAGCAACTCCGTCCCAACTCCCAAATCATTCAGAAATTGATCACCACTTCCATTATTCCGCGCAGTGGAGACTCCTCCACCTGCAAATATCTTGATCTATGTTCTCTACTATATTGTTTCCTCCCGTCCTTTCAACCTTCCTCGATTCATTATGCAGGCTATGCATAATGCGGCTAAAGCCACGAGGAAAGTTTCTCTACCTTTTGCTCGTATCATCAACCACATCTTGACTAATTTTGACATTTCTTTTGATGGCTTAAATCCTTTTTCTATCTCTGATTTCCACACTTTCAACCATTCTATGATTATCAAGATGGAACTATCTTGGAATCATGTCTTTTCTTGTTGGGTTAATGACCCAACTCGTGCCTTTAAAAAATATCTTTCGGACAAACATTTTTCAATTCCCTATTCGAGTATTTCACCGACTTCTCAGGCTAAGGGGTTTCCCAATGGGCCGCCTGCAAAAGAAGGAGGACCTTCTTTTTCTGGCTTATAGACCTTTTCAGCCAATCTTAGCGAGCTTCCATTTGAGATTCCCAAGATTTCTGCTACCCCCGCTCATCAGCCTGATCGTCTTTTCGAGACTCTTCAGTGCATTTAAGGGAATCTATCTAGCCACTTTGCATCTTCTACTGCCTCTATGGATGCCTTGACACTGAGAGTTGCTTCGTTGGAGACTCGCTATGACGACTTTCTTTCCCGCTATCCTCCGCCGCAGCACGATGATGACACTTAGATTTTATTTTGCATTTTAAGTTGTATTTTTTTTTTATGCTTTTATGTAAAATTCAATATTAGTTTAAATGAAATTATTGTGTATTTTAATTTTCTCGTCTTTTATTAATTTTTTTTATTATCACAAAAAGGGGAAGAATTAATTTGATTAAATAATTATTTATTAAATTGAGGGGGAGTTTTAATTATTAATGTTTAAACAATATTTGATTAAATTTGTTTAATATATTATTGGTCTATTTTATTTCTCCTATTTAACCAAGTTTTGTGATCATAAAAAGGGGGAGATTGTTACGCTTTAAACGCATACAAATCTCGTGTATTGAGATTAATGTTTTTAATGCATTAACAAATCTCAAATTAATACGTTTTGATGATTACAAAAATCGGTTAATAGTTACTAACAGTTTAAAGTGAGAAAATTGCAGATTATAATACTTTTGAGCATGAACAATATTGTAAGCAAGAACCGATAATAAAAAATTGGAGATAAATTTTTAAAGGTTCGAATATGCCCAGGTTCGGACGACCCAAAGATTTTCCAAAATTAAATAAAGATCGGAGGACAGGCTCGGAGGGCACGGAAGACTACTTCGGACGGTACGAAGAAAGTTCGGACAGCCCGAATATTTTCCTGGATTTTAAAATTGCTCGGAGGCACTCTCGGAGGCCACGAAATGCACACTTCGGAAGACCCGAAGACGAGTTCGGAGGACCCAAACTACTTTACAGCCACAGAATATTTTGTCGGAAGAAATTTGCCGGAATGAATTTAATGCAGCTGTTCGGACGACCCGAAGAGGAGTTCGGACGATCCGAATAGTTCACCAGCCGTAGAATTTGAATTTCAATCAGACAAAGTTCGGACGGCCCAAAGACCCGTTCGGAGGCTCCGAACCAGCTCGGATTGGTAACTATAAATACATGCCATTTGAAGTCATTTGAACTCACCAATTCACTCTCATCTCTCATTTCAAGCAATACCATCTCTTTCAAAGTATTCAAGTGATAGTTGTGTTATATATTCAAAATCAAGGGTTGTTTGTATAAGTTCTTTTGTGAGTTGGCTGCTCGGTTATTGTAAACACTTGTGTGTGAAGCCATGTGTATTTTGCGAGTGTTGTGGCTATCCTTGGAGCTCTTAAGGCTAAGTGTTCAAGTTTTATCGGCGCGGTGATCGTGTTGAGTTGTACGGCTATTCTTGGAGCCATCAAGGCCAAGACGTTGAATTGCTAGTGGATCCTTGGTTAATCGATCTTAACCAAGGGGAGACGTAGACGATTTATCGTCGAAATTCCATAAAAATCTCTTATCCCTTTTACTGCTTTATTTACATTATGCATTTATTTACTGCACTTATATTTGATTGATTTAAGTCTTTCGCTTGCGTACTAGCATAATCACTTTAAATTGCTAAAGTTGCCAAAAGAACTTAATTCCCTCCCATTAGGTTCTAACAATATGTTCCGAGTGAATTGAGTTTTGAAGTGTATTCAACCACTGACATATCTTGAGTCAGAGTGAAATTTTTAAACTCACTCAATTTTTGCAGTTTGACTTCAGCTGGATAGTACGGTTTCAAGAACACGTCCTTAAATTGTTGCCACGTGATTGGACCGGCTGCTATCATAGATGGTGAAATTTCCTCCCACCACTTGGCTGTTTTTTCTTCCAAGAAGGGTCAATACATCCACCTTAAACTCATCAAGGATCTCAAGTAGTCGGAGTTGAGTCTCGAATTCTTCAGCCAGTTTTGGCCAACTTCGGGCTCTGGATCTCCTTGAAAGGTTTGGGCTCGATTCTTTCTCAGTGACTCATAGTGATACTTGACTCCATGTAATTGTGGTGCTTCCTGGGGTGGTGGATTGCCATTGGCAGGCGGGTTTCCTAACCCTTGAATGGTGGTAGCCACAATGGTTGCTATGGCCATCAAATCTTCTTGATTCTGGCCTAACCATGGTGGAGGTGGAGATGGAGGGGGTTCCCTTCATTGTTATTGTTGCGGTTTCTATAGCGCGGGTTACGGTTGTTGCGTACCGGTCTCTCGTCCATATCCTACAAAAGTGTAAAATTTCTAAAATTCTGATAGTTCTGATAGAGTTATGAAGTAGAAGCATAATTGAATAAGTTGGACACATGGATAAACAAAAGATCATTCATTGATTTTGGAAATACCAACTGAATCGAAACAAAAACTGACAACTTTGTTGAAAGTTAAAACAACAATTGAATTGGAAATAAGAGACAAAGAAACATAGCTGAAAAAAACAACTAGACACCCATACTAATCTAAATCTATAACTTCTCCATCCCCCACATCTTCCACCGGATCCTCCTCAACCTCTATCTCTTCGGGATCTTCCTCGGGTTCCTCATAATCCTCTTCTAGCCGCTGATTAATTGCTTGGAGTAAAATGACATTATGATTGTTCGAGTTTGCCACTGTACCCTGCAACTACTGGACTTGAGCTTCCAGCTATGGGATGCTATCCCGCATCTGTTGATGACTCTGTACCTGTTTGGCGCAGGACTGCTGCCTCAACTGCTTCTCATGATCAACTTGTTTGGTCAAGAGGCTAACAACACCAGAGAGCTCTGCTATGGTGTTTTGGGATGCCTTCAATCTCTCCTTAGTCCTCTTATGTTCCATTTCTGCATCCTCCATATTTTCCTTAGTTTTTCTATGCTGCCTTTCAGACTCAATAACCTAGTTGCGTAGAGCCTCTTCTCTAAAATGATTCAGGCCGATATCATCTCGGAGGTATATGTTGTATCCCCTCACTTGATCCAACTCGTAAAAGAACTTATTGGCATTCTTTTCCCAATCTTTCTTCTCACGCTTAGCTTAAGCCACTCTAAAACTTAGCCGAGTAATCCTATGCTTTTGGTTGTCGATGACAAGTTGCCGCATGTGAAAGAAGGCATGAGCACGAGTACGAGGGAAACTTGGCGCCATTTCCTGAAAGAAAACAAATGTAAAGGCTTAGAATATAGAACAAAATATCAGAAATATGAAAAACAGTAACACATTAACAATTTCAGATTATCATGCACAAGATGGAATTTTTCGGAAAACATTTTCCAAAAATGGAAATTTTTGAGAATTTTGTTTGAACAGAAAGTTTCGATAATGAGGATCGTGACACAATCGACGAAATTGGATTTCGAGTTCTCTATAAAAAGTTATAAGCATTTCAAAACTTTCTTAAAACGGAAATACGCAATTTCGGAGGCCTAAACGATTGAGTTCGGTCGAAATTAGAGTTTCCCCATCCCAAAATGGTATTTCTCAATGACTTTGATTCGTGAGAATGTTTCGGAGGGGACTACATTGGCCTTTTGGCTCACTATGAGAAAATGTAAAAAAATTTCTAAGGAATTCCCACCCGGATTATGAACCTGGAGGCTTTGATATCACTTAAATGTCACGCCCCGTGACCGAGACGTGTCAAATACTTTTTTTAACATTTCGAATTGTATAAAAATAAGACACTTAATATAAAAAAATAGTCTTCAACCAGTCTTTTACATAATCAAATATGTCTTTATAAAATAGGAAATACAACAATAGCGGAAGCGACAAAATAACAGAAAATAACTACAAATAGAACTTCAACAATTTGATCACCAACCCTAGAATGCATGTTGTTCATCCTCTATAAATGTTTTCGGTATTTGGGGAGGAAGGTAAGGGGGTGAGTGTTTTGGAAAACACTCAGTAAATGGAGTCCGATCGAGAATGATAAATACTAAAATATATTTACATGTACACATGTATATTTCATACTCGAAATAAAATAAGCATGCTGAATCTGACACAAATACGAAAAAAACATTGCACTGTTAATTATCTCATTTTTCGTGGTTTACTGATCAGTCTCTTATATGTTACTTCTCTAATGGGCGAGGCCAAAAGAACGGTTATTATAACCCACCGCATCAGGGCCATATCAAATCAAATCAAATCATCAAAAATTCATTAACCATTTCTAAATCGACTCTTAACAGTGCATCTCAAATATTTCCAAATAACTCTAACATGCTTCAAATAATATCAAAAATAGCCAACAAATAGCATATCAAAGTGAAACAAATATACGTATCATGCCGATCGAATTTTTAAAAAAACATAAGTAATTTATTTTATGAAGTTTAACTCACACACAAAAATGAATTTAAGTGTAGAAACTTATATCACACAAAATAAAGGTAGAAGTCCACTTACAGTATCTTATTTATAAGCAAATCATGTAGGAAAATAGGACAAAAAATCTGCATGTGGAATAGACAGAATGCTTCTTTGAAATTGGGCAGAAAATGCACTTCCTTGCTCGAACTTTGGAACTGCTTCTTAGATTGACTTTGGAAAGATTTCTAGTTTAGGTTGATGTAGGTGATTGCCCGAAACTGGAATAGAAAGTATGCTCAAACTTGGACAGAAATTCCGCTCAAACATTGAAAAACGTTTTATTCAAACTATGGACAAAAATTCTGCTTCAAACCAATGCCGCACCTGTATATTTCTGGGCAGCCCTTGATAGTCTGAATTGCTCTATCAAAACTGATGCTATTTATTTTTGAAAGGGCCAAAAACCATATGCTTGAATCCTTGCTAACTGGATTGAAATTTGATGCTTAAAATGGCTGAAATCTGGAGCTCAAAATGAAAGAAATCAGAGCTTAAAAATGATGTTGCTGCTGCTAGAGTATGAAATATTGAGGTGCTCGAATTTGGTGTGATCTCAATTCAAAAATTTCCACTACTTATAGGCTTCAAAATGGAAGCTGAAACACTCCCCATTCATTGACAATAATTCCAATTAACATCAATTATTCTTATTGATTTCTGCTGTTACAACTCTTGACTAGTGTTACAACTCTTCAGTTTTGAATGTGAAAATCTGTCTTCATTCCTTCGGTTATTTTGCTTGGAGGCTGGATTCTCACACTGGTTCCCCATGATTTTTACTCAAGCACACGCTCATATCAAGAGGCGTCTTTGTAGGAGGACAATCATATGCATTGAACTTTTTCAAGATAGTATCAACATAATGAGACTGAGAAAGGACAATTGCCTCTGAAGTCCTAGAAATCTTAATCCCTAGTATAACATTAGCAATGTCCAAATCCTTCATGTCAAAATATTTTGTCAACATTTTCTTTGTTGCCTTTATTACATCTTGATTACTCCCCATGATTAGCATGTCATCAACATATAAACATATTATGACCTAAGAATCTTTTGTGTTCCTTATGTAGACACATTTGTCACACTCGTTAATCTTAAATCTATTTGACAACATAGTTTTGTCAAACTTTTCATGCCATTGTTTAGGATCTTTTTTAAGTCCATATAACAACTTCACGAGTCAACAAATTTTTCTTTCTTTACCCGAACAACAAATCCTTCGGGTTGATCCATATAGATCTCTTCTTCTAACTCACCGTTCAAGAATGCAGTCTTGACATCCATCTGGTGTATCTCAAGGTTATGCAATGATGCGATTGCAATGAGTAAACGAATGGAGGTTATTCTTGAGACTGGTGAATAAGTATCAAAAAAATCAACGCCTTCTTTTTGTCTATATCTTTTAGCCACCAATCTAACCTTGTATTTTTTGAATTTTCCATCGATTTTATACTTTCTTTTCAGGACCCATTTACATCCCAACGTCTTGGTTTCTGGTGGAATATTCACCAATTCCCAAGTGTGATTATGCAAAATGGGCTCCATTTCAGTATTGATTGCTTCTTTCCAATATGGTGCCTCGAGACTAGACAATGCATCTTGTAAAGTTTTTGGTTCATTTTTCAGCATGCAAGTGAGAAAATTTGGACCAAAATACTTCACGGTTCGAGCTTTTTTACCTCTTCGAGGTTCTTTCTTTTGTGTAGAACCTTCATTCACCATTTATCTAGTTCTTTTACTAGAACTAGAATCATTATTTTCAGAATCGTCTTTCAGTTGACTAGGCAATTCTTCTTGAGAAATGCTTTTACTTAATTCAATTATACCTCATTAGTATTCGATTCATCGCCTTGAGAAGAACCTTCGTTTGGAATTTCTTTTGTTCTTTGAATATCCATTTTTTGTTCCTTATTTTTGTAGGGAAATATGCTTTCAAAAAACACTGCATTTTTAGACTCAATAGTCATCCGTTGGTCATTCCAGAAATTTCAGATTTGTGCACTACAAATCTTTAGGCACTACTATTATGTGCATATCCAATGAATATGCAGTCGACCGTCTTTGGTCCTATTCTCACTTGCTTTGGCTTTGGTATTTCAACCATGGCCAAAAACCCCCACAATTTCAGGTACTTGCAGGAAGTTTTGTGACCTTTCCATAATTCATATGGCGATTTGTCATTTTTCTTTTAGGGAATCTTGTTCAGTATGTTATTTGCCGACAATATTGCCTTCCCCCACAAGTTTTGAGGTAAGCCCGAACTTATCAACAATGCGTTAATCATTTCTTTCAGAGTTCAATTTTTTCCTTTCAGCAATCTCATTAGATTGAGGCAAATATGGAGCAGTAGTTTGATGTATAATACCTAAGGATGAGCAAAACTCATCAAATGGAGTTCCATAATCTCCTCCTCTATCACTACGAATATTTTTTATTCGCTTACCAAGTTTATTTACAACTTCAGTTCTGTAGGTTTTGAATGCATCAAGTGCTTCATCTTTACCCCTCAAAAGATATACATAACAGTACCTAGTGCAATCGTCAATGAATGTTATGTAGTACTTCTTACCTCCTTTTATTTACAAAAAATTTAAGTTTACACAAACTTTAAGTTACCAATATCGGTGTGAAGAATAGGGCTTTGCTGGGGATAAGGTGGTGCATTTTTTTCGTTGAGAATGAGACTTTGTGGAAGAAAATCATTACAAGAAAGTACAGGTTACAAGATAATGGTTGGGATGCTGGTTTGGCCATGAATGTTACATTTAAGAGTCAATGAAAATTTATTTCAAGATCTTAATCGGCTTTTCATTTTTAGTATGTTGTCTCATCCTACGACAAAACACTGATGTTAGCCTACTATTGCTCATCAAAATCCACAACAATCGTCGAATCTCAATCCAACGTATACTCTAAAATTATTGTTGGAACACCTAAGCTATATATTCGACTAACAGTCCTAAAAAACTGTCGCTCACCAATAACCCGAGTGACTACTTAATTCCATCTCCACAAAAGTAGCATGCGAATAGATTCTAGTCTAGCAACAGGCGCATAAGTTTCATCATAATCTATGCCTTCTTCTTGACTATATCCTTTCGCTACAAGCCTAGCTTTATTTCTAGTGATAGTACCATGCTCGTCAAGTTTATTCCTAAACACCCATTTATTTCCTATGATAGATCTATCGTGCGGCCTAGGAACAAGATTCCAAACATTATTGCGTTTAAACTCATTTAACTCATCTTGCATAGCAATAATCCAAGAATCATCTAATAAAGCATCATCAATACACTTAGGTTCAACATGAGAAACAAAAGCAAGATGATTGCAAATATTATTAAGAGAAGAACGAGTGGCTACTCCCTTCGAAGGACTTCCGATGATAAGATCCATTGGGTGATCTTTGTGAAGCGTCCAATCCTTCGGAAGTGGTGTTTCCTCAACGGAAACATTTATATCATTTAGGACTGAGGAAGCCAGATCTTCTTCGAGTAATTCTACATCATCAATGTTAGTGCAAATAATAGTAGACATAGATTCATCAAAAATAACATGCATAGATTCTTCAACAAGTAAAGTGCGTTTATTAAAAACTCTAAAGGCCTTACTTGAGGTAGAATATCCGAGAAAGATATCTTTGTTGGATTTGGCATCAAATTTGCCAAGGTTGTCCTTACCATTGTTATGTATGTAGCATTTGGAACCGAAAGCTCGAAAGTAAGAAATGTTAGGCTTTCTCCCTCTCCATAATTCATATGGAGTTTTCTTGAGAATTGGCCTTATTGATACGCGATTGATAATGTAACAGGCAGTGTTCATTGCTTCAGCCCAAAAATATTTTGGTAGAGAATGCTCATATATCATGGTCCTCGCAATCTCCAAAAGTGTCCTATTTTTCCTCTAAACGACCCCGTTTTGTTGAGGAGTCCTAGGACAAGAAAAATTATGACCGATGCCTTTCTCTTCACAAAAGTTTGAAAAACTCTCATTTTGAAATTCAGTTCCGTGGTCACTACGGATCTGCTTTATTGAAAGATTTTTCTCATTCTCAACACGTTTCACAAAAGTTTTAAAATAATCAAAGGCATCATTTTTGTGGGCTAAAAACAATGTCCACGTGAATCGTGAGAAATCATCAACAATGACAAATGCATAAAGCTTCCCTCCTAGTCTAGCGTTCCTCGAGGGACCACATAGATCTAGGTGAAGAAGTTCAAGGGGCATAGAAGTTGATATAAAATTTTTGCTTTTAAAAGATTCCCTTGTATGTTTGCCAAGTTGACATGCATCACAAATAGAATCTAATTTTAAATTGAGTTTTGGCATACCAACAACTAAATCAAGTTTAAAAAGTTTTTCTATGGTACTAGGACCAACATGACCTAGTCGTCTATGCCAAAGAATGTTGTCATCAACATTCAAAGATACAAGGCTTTTAATATTTGATAAAGATAAATTATTTAAAAAAACCTTGTATACATTTTCACTTCTATAACCTTTGAAATTTATGGATTTTTCAGTCATGAGTGATATGGTGCAGTGTTGGGGAGTGAATTTGACTTCATAACCTCTATCGCACAATTGACTTATGCTTAGTAGATTATGTTTAAGCCCATTCACTAGGAGTACATCATCAATCAAGCAAGATTCAGATATACCTATTGAGCCGATTCCTTCGACAACTCCTTTGTTGTTGTCTCCAAAGGTGACAGTTCCCTTCTCCTTTGGTTTGATGGATTGTAGAAGCTCCTTGTTTCCCGTCATATGTCTAGAACATCCACTGTCTAGATACCATATGCTAGGGAGAACATTTTTCCTATTTTCCTACAAAAAATTTATTTTGGTACCCTTTAGTTCTTTTGGGTCCATAGTGTTAGAAAAGAGAGATACAAAATAGACTTTTTAGAGTTCAGTCTCTCATAGCAACATCATCGCCACTTTCTAAGAGTGCTCCCAGTAGTAGGTAGGGCTATGCCTCTTTAAAAACCTATTTTCTTGGACAGGGCAGCATTCATCAGGAAGACCAGTCGCATCAAGGCAATTTAAACCGGTCTATGATGAACTCCCTTAGATCATGATCTCATAATGCCAACTGATGAGTTGTTAAGTACTCTTAGGCCTCCATTTCATATAGCTCTTTTGATTATATTGAAATCTTAAAGATCTACATTTATGTCTAACATGTCCTATTTTACAACAATAAGAGCATGTAGGGGGTAATCTCATTTTTGCCTTTGCAATTAGGCTAGTAAAGTCAATTGATTTCTTACCATACCCTATTCCACCCTTATCAAAACTACAATTTTGCATGCTAAGTAAGTTACTCAATTTATTACTACTAATATTGAACTTATCAAATGATTTTTCTAAGTGAGCTATGTCATCCTTTAATCTTAGGTTTTCATGCTTCTTAGAATCTAATTCATTTTTAAGAAGTTTATTTTCTTTTGCTCAGATCCGCAGTTTTCTTTTTTCTAGCAGGATATTATCGTCGATTCATTGCGAATTTCTCTGAGCTAGTTCGACCTTTGACTCAGCTTACTTGCAAGGGTGTTGATTTTGAAGGGTCCTCAGAGTATGAGGAGAGTTTTTGAGAACTTCGACGACGGTTGAATTCTGCGCCTGTGTTGACATTACCGTCAGGATCTGGAGGGTATGTGGTATAAACAGATGCTTTTCTTCAGGGGTTAGGTTGTGTTATGACTCATAATGGGCATGTGATCGTATACGCCTCTAGATAGTTGAAGTTACACGAAGACAATTATCCAGTTCATGATTTGGATTTGGCAGCTATTGTATTCTCTTTGAAGATCTGGCGTGATTATCTATATGACGAGAGATTTGAGATCTTCATAGACCACAAGAGTCTCAAGTATTTGTTCACTCCGGCGAAGTTGAACATGAGACAAAGGCGTTGGATGAACTTGCTGAAGGACTATGATTGCAAGATTAAGTACCATTCGGAGCTGCTAATCTCATTGCTGATGCCTTGAGTCGCAAGGTGCGATTATCTGCACTTCATACTTGTTCGATTTCTCGTGAGATCAAGACTTGTTGTTCTTCAGGGTATACCTTCAAGCACAAGAAAGGTATACTGGGTATCCAGATGTTTGCGATATTATCTGAGCCAGCCTTGTATTCGCGGATTTGGGATGCTCAAATATCTGATTCAAAGACCCAGCGTTTGGCTCGTCTATCCAACGAGGGTAGTGTGTCAGGATTTCAATACCAGTCATACGATTTTCTATTTTTGTCGGGTCGGATTGTGATCCCGGAGGATGAGGATCTACGCGGGGGGGGAGGGGGAGAGATTTTGTCTCAGGCATACCGCACTAAGTTGAGTATTCATCCAGGGAGCAACAAGATGTAAAAAGATCTGCGTACTCGGTTTTGGTGGAAAGGAATAAAGCGCAACGTGTATCAATATGTTTTAAAATGCTTGGTTTGTCAGCAGGTCAAGGAAGATCATCGATGACCTAGAGGTTTACTTCACAGTCAGCCTATTCCTTAGTGGAAATGGGAGCTTATCACGATGGATTTTGTGACCCATTTTCCGGTATCCTAGAGGAATTGTGATTCTATCTGGGTTGTGGTGGACCGACTCACCAAGTCAGCACATTTCATTCCTATAGTCGTGAGTACACTGTTGATCGTATGGCTTGGTTGTACATCCAGGAGATCGTTCGACTTCATGGAGTGCATGTGAGCATGTCAGCGATTGAGACCCCAGGTTTACTTCCAGATTTTGGGGGAGCATTCAGCGTGCCATGGGCACTACTCACAGTTTGAGTACTGCCTATCATCCGGATACAGATGGTCAGACGGAGCGCACTATCCGTACCTTGGAGGATATGCTTCGGGCGTGTACTATGGATTTTGGTTCAGCCTGACAAGATCATTTGTCATTGATTGAGTTCGCGTACAACAACAGCTATCATTGTAGCATTGGGATGGAACCTTTTGAGGCATTGTACAGACGACGTTGTCGTACTCCACTCTTTTGGGAAGAAGTGGGGGAGAGACAGGATGAGGGACCAGAGTTAGTTCAGCAGGCAGTAGATATTGTTGATCAGATCAAGAAACAGATTAAGACTGTACAGGATCGTTAGGACAACAATGCTAATACCATGTGTAGACCTCTGCAGTTCGATGTTGGGGAGAAAGTATTTCTGAGTGTCTCACCTTTCCGTAGGATTCTCATATTTGGTCTCAAGGGTAAGCTGTGAGACCTCGGTTCTAATCATCTAATATCGGATTAAACAATAACTAAGCATACAAGATCCAAGATTTAAAGAAATAAAAAAAAATTTAAAATGATATAGTGCCTTGATCGATCGGTAAAATTCAACCGATCGAGCGAGCAAGTCTTTCAACTCTGTTGTCCGCCTCAAGGAGTGGCTCCGCTTGATCGGTAAAACTCAACCGATCGCACGGGCAAGCTTTTACCAAAAATTGAAAAGAAGCCACAAATCCCTCGCTTGATCGGTCAATCGCTACCGATCGAGCTAAGGCAGCCCTGAACAAAATTCCAGAAATTAAGCTTACCAACTCAACTCCAATATTCATTCAATACATAACAAAAAATATAATACATGAAATCAATATCATACAAACCTCAATATTCAGTTATTCGATACAACATGATTCAAACAAAGTTCAGGTTCTAAACATACACCAAAACATAAACTAGATTGACATGCTATTTGACTTCTAAACTGAAGTCCCACTTCTAATCCTCAATCTCGATCTATCCCTATCGCCTCTGGCTCGATCCTGCCCCATCGGTTGCCAAGTACACATACAAAACAAAAAACAGCCGGATAACTCCGATGAGAATAAATCCCAGTAAAAGCAACAGGACATGCAATATCAATTAGCATATCAATATCATGATATGACATTCATAAGATTCAATAAAGCTAAGGATAAGATGCATGTTTTTAAAATTCAGGATTATCAAAATCAGATAATCAAAAGTAAATTCGTTTGTTCGTTTGGTTGGGATCTCGAGGCCAAGATCTCATGACTTACCACCGACTCTCCCGATCGAGGTGGGCTCACATATCTATATTTCTCTAGACTTTGAGCAACATATAAAGAGTCTTCTGAACTCTGGACAAAATCCACGACCCAGGCCACTCAGTTATAGTCCCCAAAATGTCTAATTTGATTCGGGCGATTCTGCCCATTCAAAACAAAGGTAAAAGCTCAATATGAATGTAATACAGTTCGATATGCGTTCAACTAAATTCAGGTATTCACATAAGAGCACATAGTCAATCAAAACTCATTCAAGATCAAATAACAATGCAATATGTGATTTTAAGGAAACTCGAGCTTCGAAATCATTCTCAAGTGTTCTTTCTCATTCGATCGATGTTTGCTTATACCTTATTCGATTCAAAGGTGATTGATAAGTGCATTTTGTGTGCATTATTTTGTGTTATTTTTATGTTTATTTTTCATGCATTCATATTGTTTTATAATTTTTATTTATTATTTATTGTATGTGTGTACATTTCACTCTCTTGGTTGATTTTTGTAGAAATATTGAAGAAATCATGATTTTTGGAGCAAGAGAAGAGCTACAAGCATGAATTATGGAGCAGCTATGGTCGAAAATTCATTTTTAATGATAGAGAAATCTAAATCCGATCTCCACTATTCAAAATCAAGCTCAAGATGTTTTAAATCTACAGTCCAAATTTTGGCTCGATCCGACGGCTAGAACTCAAGATATGATTTTTTTCAAGAAACCTACGCGCTAGCATATGTATGCACGAACCCATGAACGGAGGAGGCACGGGGTCCGGAGATGTCGCGAGGAAAAAAATAATTTGAGGCAGAGGGCACCCGGAGGTGGGCATGGACCCTTATCCAGGGTCCGTGCATGTCGCAGAATCAAAAAATTAAGATTTTCGTAAATTAAAATTCTTAACTTTCCGGACATTATTTTATGGGCTTTCAAAGATATATAAATAAGAGATAAAATATCAGATGAGGGGGTTTGAAGACGCACGAATAGATCGAGGCGGCTAGGGCGGAGATTGAAGATTTGAATAATGCTCCATCTTAGTTTCTTCTTTCTTCTTCTTTATTTTGTTTGAATATTGTTTTCAATTATTGAGTAGTTTTTCTTCAACCAAGACGCCGAGATTGGGCCGAATAAATTTTTGTTAAACTGTGGATTTTGATTTGAGATTTTTAAATCTTTCTTCGAATTATTGATTATTGGATTTAAATTCTTTTTTGTGAATAACTTGATCAATTATTTACTTGCTTGTTAATTAATTCCGAGTCGAAAGGTTAGAAATTGATTTTGATCACTCCAATAATTGACATATGGTTAAACCGACTAGAAATAGTATTCGGTTTCAGTATGAGACTTTAGGTGAAAACTGAATTCTCATAATTCCTAATGCAATTGAATTTGATTAGAATTATGAAAATTAATCCGTCAATATTTGAATAGGTTTAATTGTTCTAGAAATAAACTGTTAAATAAATTAGGAGAATTCCTCGTGATTTAAGATTAAATCTGGATCTTGTATTTGCCACTTGTTTGCATGATTTGTTTGGTACCTGCGTGCGTCTTGGTTGTCTCGTTTTAATTGAATTTATTTTCTTATATTTAATTCTTATTTTATTTTAGTAATTAAATTTTTATTTAATTCTTAATCATCTTATTTTATTATTCTGTCTAAATTAAGCTAAATAATTAATTCTTGAGAATTGACAACAGTCCTTGTGGGATCGATACTTGGACTCTCTGTCCACTTTACTATTACTTGACCTAGTGCACTTGCTAGTTGATACCGAATTAAGCGGTCAAGTTTTTGGGGCCGTTATCGGGAACTGTTCAGTTAATATTGGGATAGATTATTTGTTTAAGACTAGACATTTTTTTCTTGCATTTGTTTTATTTTTAATTATTAATTTTAATTTTTCTTACTTGTGAGGTGCTTGGAGATGGATAATCGATGGGTATTCACAAGTTTTGGACAGCAATACTCGAAGCCATTCTATGTTGCTTGTAGGAGATTCAATTATTTGGCAGATAGATTTCGATACCATGATTTTTTGAACTACACTCTAATTCAGATTTTTTATGGTGGTTTGGATGAGCCAACAAGAAGTTGGGTGAATTATGGAGCTTTGTCAACTGGCAGCCACTTATTTCAGAGAGATTACGACAGTGTGATGCACTTGTTAAATGATATGGCATATTTCTACTACCATTGACATTGAGATTCTACTTTGCAAGGTTGGAGTCACCAATATCCTCCAACACCCCACTACCCAAAATTTTCAAATCAACCATGTGAGCATAACGTGGAGAATGGAGAGTATTCTGAAGAATTTCTGAATCAGTTGCAGGACATTGTTAATAGACAGCCAGAGATCAACCAAAAATTTTCAGAAACTCACATCAATTCTTTGAGTTTCTTGGATGAAAAAATGAAGCTTCTGATGCAGTCAGTTCCTGATATCAATCAAGAGAATGAAGCGATTTGTGTTGATCAATTTGCATGGGAGTGTGATCCTGCGACCGTAATTGAGCAAGATCAAGAAGAAATTTTGTTTGAGAAATTTGAATGTGACAAAGAGCCAAAAGTTACAGTGGAGGAGGAAGAAATATACAAGGCGAAAGATGTGTCCTCGTCAATGGTCTTTTCATGCACAACAATAGAAGATCCGTTCTTTCCATTGATGCCAACTCCACAGTATTACATTCTCTATGAGCTTCAGCCTAGATTCGGAGTCTCCTTCCAAAATAATCAGTTCATGCCGAGTGTTGTTGGACCGACGAGCTCAAAAAGCCAATATCACGCCAAGCTTGAGGGCGTACACAATCAAGACCCATACGTAGAATCATATGATTCTTACTATGGGCGGCAGCCGCTCTTTGATGGTTGCTACAGCATAGTCGGGCTATAGATTATAACTTTAGTGCTGACTGGGAGGCAACCCAGTGTTTTCTTTTCCTTTTTTTGTTTATTTATTTTTATGAAATTTCTATTAATTTTTGTTGCTCCTACGCCTTATCCGTCTCTTTTACATGTCCAATAGGTTGCACCCGCTACACCCACTTTACTGTTGTCACCCCAAAAGATGCTGCCGAGGAAGATGAAGAGGATTTTTATGATCAAGGGAGTGTTATTTTTGTTTTCATTATGTGTTTGTTCGTTTTTGCATATTTTTCATTGTTTCTAAAGCATTGAGGGAAATGCTTTGGATAAGTATGTGGGGATAAACTAGTTTATTTTAATGTTTTGTATTGTGTTGCATCTGTCTTGTTTCATGTCTGTTTGCATCTTTGTCGTTTTTGTGGTTGTTTGTCGTGTTTGTGTTTCATTCGTAACATTTTCGTAGTTTTGTGCATGTGTATTAAGTAGGATAATGAATGGGAGCCAATGAAGATATGAAGTCATGATTTTTGTGAAATGTTTTTTGTTTTTTCCCTTGACTTGTCATGAAAAACTGTAGGTTGAACCATTAATATTCTTTTAAGCACTTATGTTAGACCGGTGAATTTTAGCGATATAATTGATGATGTTGTGTTTGTTTGACCATTGCACATCAGTAAGTGTTTGTTGATCTTCATTGTGTTCTTTGAGTTTCAATGATTGTATAGCATTGCACTTATGATCTTGAGCGCACCTAAATTTTTGAAAAATTAAAAGTGGCAAACTTTATGAAAAAATCACCTCCATCCGGGTTGTGGACTAGGAATTGAAATCCTAATTATCTAGTCTATGGCTAAGTCTGCGGATAAAATGGGGGTGTTCTCTTAAAAATAACATGAATTTTTAATAACAATTCCATCCGAGCTTGGATAGTGATTGAAATCCTAATCACTTTTCCATAGCTAAGTTTGCGGGTTTCATGGATTGTAGCTTCATCCGGGCTATAGACGAGGGGATTGAAATTCTAATCCTATCAAAGCTATAGCTAAGTTTGGGGGTAATTATTGGGGCTTAAAAATATCGTGTGCAAAATCCGACGGTGCGTAATTATTCTCAAGGGAGGTGTGATTGTGCTAGAGGTTGTTGGGAGGAAGAGACACTTGATTGAGAAACTTGAACTGATATATCATAGGTCGCTAAGCAGTCTTAAAATGGATTCTTTTTAAGTTGCATGTAACTGGAATAACATTACACATGCACACGTTCACGTTAAACCGAAGGTGTATCATGAAGAGTTGAGGCGTTTGTGGTTTTTAATTTGGCATGTGACTTCTCTGAGGCAAATTCTCATGAATTTTTCCTACTTTATTTTTGTTGTTTTTGTTGTTTTATTGTTGCATTATTTGTCTTGCTCGAGGGCGAGCAAGATTTAAGTATGGAGGAGTTGATAAGTGCATTTTGTGTGCATTATTTTGTGTTATTTTTATGTTTATTTTGCATGCATTCATATTGTTTTATAATTTTTATTCATTATTTATTGTATGCGTGTGAATTTCACTCTTTTGGTTGATTTTTGTAGAAATATTGAAGAAATCATGATTTTTGGAGCAAGAGAAGAGCCACAAGCATGAATTACGGAGCAGCTATGGTCAAAAATTTATTTTTAATGATAGAGAGATCTAAATCCGATCTTCACTGTTCAAAATCAAGTTCAAGATGTTTTAAAGCTGTTGTCCAAATTTTGGTTTTATCCGACGGCTAGAACTCAATATATGATTTTTTTCAAAAAACCTGAGCGCTGGCATATATGTATGCACGGACCCATGAACGGAGGAGGCACGGGGTCTGGAGATGTCGCGAGGAAAAAACTAATTTGAGGCAGAGGGCACCTGGAGGTGGGCACGGACCCTTATCCAGGGTCCGTGCATGTCGCAGAATCAGAAAAATAAGATTTTCGTAAATTAAAATTCTTAACTTTTCGGACTTTATTTTATGGGCTTTCAAAGACATATAAATAAGAGATAAAATATCAGATGAGGAGGTTCGAAGACGCACGCATTGATCGAGGCGGCTAGGGCGGAGATTGAAGATTTGAAGAACGCTCCATCTTAGTTTCTTCTTTCTTCTTCTTTATTTTGTTTGAATATTGTTTTCAATTATTGAGTAGTTTTTCTTCAACCAAGACGCCGAGATTGGGCCGAATAAATTTTTGTTAAACTGTGGATTTTGATTTGGGATTTTTAGATATTTCTTCGAATTATTGATTATTGGATTTAAATTTTTTCTTGTGAATAACTTGATCAATTATTTACTTGCTTGTTAATTAATTCTGAGTCAAAAGGTTAGAAATTGATTTTGATCACTCCAATAATTGACATATGGTTAAACCGATTAGAAATAGTATTTGGTTTCAGTATGCGGCTTTAGGTGAAAACTGAATTCTCATAATTTCTAATGCATTTGAATTATATTAGAATTATGAAAATTAATCCGCCAATATTTGAATAGGTTTAATTGTTCTAGAAATAGACTGTTAAATAAATTAAGAGAATTCGTCATGATTTAAGATTAAATCAGGATCTTGTATTTGCCACTTGTTTGCATGATTTGTTTGGCACCTGCGTGTGTCTTGGTTGTCTCGTTTTAATTGAATTTATTCTTCTTATATTTAATTCTTATTTTATTTTAGTAATTAAATTTTTATTTAATTCTTAGTCATCTTATTTTATTATTCTGTCTAGATTAAGCTAAATAATTAATTCTTGAGAATTGACAACAGTCCTTGTGGGATCGATACTTGGACTCTTTGTTCACTTTACTATTACTTGACCTAGTGCACTTGTTAGTTGATACCGAATTAAGCGGTCAAGTTTTTGACGCCGTTGCCGGGAACTGTTCAGTTAATATTAGGATAGATTATTTGTTTGAGACTAGACATTTTTTTTCTTACATTTGTTTTATTTTTAATTATTAATTTTAATTTTTCTTACTTGTGAGGTGCTTGGAGATGGATAATCGACGGATATTCACAAGTTTTGGACAGCAATACTCAGAGCCATTCTATGTTGCTTGGAGGAGATTCAATTATTTGGCAGATAGATTTTGATACCATGATTTTTCGAACTACACTATAATTCAGATTTTCTATGGTGGTTTGGATGAGCCAACAAGAAGTTGGGTGAATTATGGAGCTTTGTCAACTGGCAGCCACTTATTTCAGAGAGATTACGACAGTGTGATGCACTTGTTAAATGATATGGCATATTTCTACTACCATTGGCATTGGGATTCTTCACTGCAGGGTTGGAGTCACCAATATCCTCCAACGCCCCACTACCCAAAATTTTCAAATCAACCATGTGAGCATAACGTGGAGAATGGAGAGTATTCTGAAGAATTTCTGAATCAGTTGCAAGACATTGTTAATAGATAGGCAGAGATCAACCAAAAATTTTCAGAAACTCACATCAATTCTTTGAGTTTCTTGGATGAAAAAATGAAGCTTCTGATGCAGTCAGTTCCTGGTATCAATCAAGATAATGAAGCGATTTGTGTTGATCAATTTGCATGGGAGTGTGATCCTGCGACCGTAATTGAGCCAGATCAAGAAGAAATTTTGTTTGAGAAATTTGAATTTGACAAAGAGCCAAAAGTTACAGTGGAGGAGGAAGAAATATACAAGGCGAAAGATTTGTCCTCGTCAATGGTCTTTTCATGCACACTATTAGAACATCCGTTCTTTCCATTGACGCCAACTCCACAGTATTACATTCTCTATGAGCTTCAGCCTAGATTTGGAGTCTCCTTCCAAAATAATCAGTTCATGCCGAGTGTTGTTGGACCGACGAGCTCAAAAAGACAACTTGCCTTTTTTGTTTTCACTTCCTCGAATGAAATAGAAAGATTCTTATACTCAACAACCATATCGTTAAGTGCTTGAACAAGTTCCTCTTGTGTAAATTCAGAAGAGTTGAAGTCAAATACCTCGGTATCGTCTTCTTTATTCTGAGAGTTAGCCATAAGGCACTGAACCTGCTCTTCTTCACTTTCTTTGGACGAGTTATCTGTATCGGATGACTCTGACTCAATTTCTATCCATTTTCTTTTTTCCTTCATCGGCAACTAACACTTTTTGTTCTTTCTTCTTTCTGAATGTTTTTTTCCTTCTTTTCCTTTCTTTTTATCATAGTGTTGCTTTCTCTCATCGTTCTTGGGTTTAGTGCATTCTGCAATGATGTGGCCTTTCTTGCCACAATTAAAACACGCATGACCATCCTCTGCATGGTCTTGTTTGTAATAAGGTTTGTTAAACTTTGTTTTATTATTATGCATAAACTTACTGAAACTTTTTATGAAGAGGGACATTGCTTCACTACTCATCTGCTCAGCTATCTTCTTTGCTGATGCTTCCTCAGTCGATTGAGGTGAGATAGTTGATTTCAATGTCTTGGTGGAATTTGAGACAGATGGTTCTTCCTTTGTTCTAATTCCGAGTTCAAACTCGTATGCCTTGAGATCTGCAAATATTCTTGATGTCCCATTCTCTAGGCAGTGCTCGCATAACCTTCAAAGCAATTTCACGATTAGTGTATATTTTACCGAGAGAAATAAGTTCACAAACAATATTACTAAATCTTTCATCAAACTCAGCCATTGTTTCTCCTGGTTTTGTTTTGACATTGTCAAACTTCTGAATGGCTACGATGAGTTTGTTTTCTTTGGTTTGTTCGTTTCTTTCGCACAGTTGAGTAAGTTTCTCCAAATTTCCTTGGCGGTTGAACACGTCTTGATCTTGTTAAACATGTACAATATATCTTTAGCTACATTATCAAGATTTTCTTTCTTCTTGTTCTCAGTTCTCCATTATGCTCTGGGTTTCTCAACCATCTGTGGTTTGCCTCCTGATATGGCTATAGCAGTATTGACTTTGAAAATCTTCATAGGTCCATCGGTGATGACGTACCACATATCATCATCTTGAGCAGAAATATGTTCCTGCATACGTATTTTCCAGTCATCATAATCTTCCTTAGAAAACATAGGGATTTTATTTAGCGAAGTCATGATGAATATCAACATCTAAGAGAAAAACCCGCTCTGATACCACTTGTTAGGGATAGAATATGTGTGTAGAGGGGGGTTGAATATACACTTATAGTTTTTTACTTTAAAAAACACGGTGATTGAGCAAATGTTAGTCTATTCAACCGATTTTTTTAGCTTCCTAATAAATAAGAACTACTAGATTAGTGCGGAAACAGTTCTCACTAAGCTAGGCGATAAAGATGAAAAGTAGTGTAATGTAGTAACGTAAATGAACACAGATATGTTTATGGATGTTCGAAGATCAATCTTCTACGTCACCCCTTCTTTCTCACTGGAAGGATACACTAAAAGACTTTGGTTATTACTAGAGCCATCATTTTGGGTTAGGCCCGTCGGGTTGGCCCGGCCCGCCGCACATTTTAAGTGGGTTGGGTTGAATTTTTTTCAACCCAACAAAAGGTGGGCCTAGATGGGCCAACCCACCTAGGCCCGCGACCCGCGCGGGTTGGCCTGCCGCGGGCCTGGAGAATTAATAATTTATTTTTATTTTTATTGTGATATATGTATTTTTTAATAAAATTTGTGAATTTTTTTGTATTAATTACTTTATATAAAATTTACACATATGAAATCAATAATAAAAAATTTTATTAATATTTTTCTATTAATATTTATTTATGAAATGATATTTATAATTAATTATAATATTATTTATTTATTTTTATTTGTCAAAAGCCAACCCACGGGCCGGCCCGCCTAACCCGCAACCCACCTTGGGTTGGGTTGGGTTGAAGATTTCCAACCCGCCAGGATGGTGGGTCGGCCCGCTATCGACCCGCCAAAAGGTGGGTTTTTGGTGGGTCGGCCCGCCCCGCCTTAGGTTGGCCCGTTTGACAGCTCTAGTTATTACAACGTCTTGTAATACACCCGATCCAATTTAGGACTTATCAATCGCCTAAGATGGAACTCCTAGATTTACACTGATAAGATCTCAAGTTCTTAACAAACTTTCTTTAGTTGATGATGATGAACGTCTAAGCTGCTTGAGAGCTTAGAAACTCAAATCCTTGTAACGATGAATGTTCTTCAAACAACAGCTTGGATCTGAGCAACCCTTGAGTAGATCTCTTGATAGATCAGATGTGCTTTGGACGAGAAGGGTTAAGTGAGCAGTCGAGTGTTCAGAGTAAGTAGTGTTAAGTGCTTAAGTATGTAAATCTTCGTGGAACGTAGCTCTGTTTCTTCTTGGTGTGCTCTGATATTTATATCAGTTTCTCCAACGCCTTTTTTTTTTTTCAACGGTAGGAACGTCTTGAGTGTCAGATATCATTCGTTGATTTGTGAAATGTGGCTTTATCTTCTGAAGTATTTGTACTCGGAATGCCTTAAACTGTCTATTCAATGTGTCTCGGCATTAAATGCTATTTATGGCTTTTCTCACTTTATCAGACGGCTCCTTAAATGTTCATCCTTTGCATTTAAGTTTTCTTGTCAACTATCCGATACTGGGGATTCGTGACTTTTTGAATTCGGCAGATATTTTAGCAACTTATGAACTCACCCCAGATGAGTTGAGCATTAGTCGGTTGATGTGCTTAGCTCATGTCAGTTGGCAGATAACGGTTGACATGTTTAGATCAGATGATACTGCATACTCCAGTCGATATCTTCCATTGTCAGCTGATATGTTGAAGTCGGTAGATTTCTCTTTGTCACCTGTTATACATGTAAACGGCGGCCGAACTATAACAATGAAGTGTTGTTTTGTTATCACCAAAAGTTAAGATTCAACACTTAGTAAACGAATATTATTTTATAGATTATTACTTTCTAGCTTGAGACGGATCACAATTCGGAACTCCTGTGTTTTCTTATATTAACGATTTTTTACAACAATTTCGAAACCTAAATCATTTGTTTTCAACACATAATACAATATTACAAAGAATCCAAATAATGATATAAAAAATGACCCATCAAACTTAAGTTGTTTCATCTAACCATATTTAAATCTCAAAAGAAAGTGCTCTTCAAGATCATCTCAAAATAATTTGTCAAGACGGACTTGTTATTTTCCAGATGATACGATTTAAAAACAAAATATATAATTGTCTTAGCAAACAACAACATATCAAGCTAAAACAACCGATCTCTAATCCAACTCAATTTTAATCTCAAGCTCTGACTTTGGAAAATAGATATCTAATTGCCTTTCCAAATTTATTTAATTTTGGAAATTTCATGAAATAGAAGCAATAATAATATTTATTTTTATAAATATTGACGGTGTTGAAAAATATCTATATCTATATTATTATATATAAAAGTGGAGTTTTACTATATATAGTAAAATCCCGCTAAAAAACTTAAGTTAAAAATGGTAATAATTTCTATTTACATAATTTGATTAAATGTATACTAAACATATGTAATTTTTTTAATTTACTATATATACATAACACATTTAATTTGTACACTAAAAAAATTCAAATTTTGAAATGTTAGGACAAGATTTTCATAATTTGATTAAATGTATGCAAAAAAATAGATAATAACTAATTTCACATATATATAATAATATATCAATTTTTAGTTCAAAATTGATTCTTTGTCATCACTTTATTTAATTATAATAAATTGTTAAAGTCCATATACATTTAAAAATATTATATAAAACTCTTCGTATATATATATATATATATATATATATATATATATATATATATACCAATATCATCAGTTTTAAATTATTCATATCACAAATTCGAATTTGATAATATATATATTTATCTAATATTATTTTTTTATGACAATACATTTTATTTTATTTTATTAGAAAAGTGCACATAAGAGATTATAAATTCTAAAAATTCACAAGCATATAAGATTTTCATTCATGACTAAAAATAAAAATATTAATTAATAATTAATAATATTGAAAAAACCATATAAATATAAAAAAATTATACGTGATAATTTACAAACCAATTTGGCAAAAAATCTGGCATAACCTTTATTTTCTAAATTAAAACTCATCAATAAAGATTCCAAAAATCAATCTACATAAATTTTTGATTTAATTTAAAATTCAAAATTTATTCACATTTTAGTTTCAATCAAAATCAAATACTGGAAAATTGACACATTCTATAATTAGATTAAAGAAACAAGTAATTTGAAATATGTTTTGAAGCAATTAAAAATTTCATATCAAATAAAAATTCAACAAATAAATCAATATAATTCCTAAAATATAGAGCATATTTTAAATTAAACCACTCCTCTCAAATTTAAATATGGGAAAATAAATATAACACATTTCATAATATATTAAAGAAACATGTAATTTGAAAATTCATACTAAAATTATAATATATTAAAAGCAATCAACTTTTAGAATATATTTGCTTTCTTAATATACGATATCAATTAAAGATTCAACAAATCAATCAACAAAATTCCTAAAATATGAAGCATATTAAATAAAATCATTCCTCCATCTGCCAGAAAAAATTCACAAACCCAATCTCATAGCCGAGGAATTGACAACCCTATCTCAAATCCAAACACATATTTTCAAAATCAATTACCACGTACTCACATAAAAGAAAATTTCAAGATCGGCTCTAATGCTGCAACAGTGAAAGTGCAAGTATTCTAACATAACAAATACTCCAGAATTTCGAATGCACCAAACAACAATGAAGCGACTGACAAAATCTACAGTTATAGGCCCCAAAAGATAGAAAAATATCATTCAAACAAAAGGTAATTCTTCTACTTATACTTTTGATTTAACTTTTGATTGAGTTGGTAGCTATGCATACCTTATAATGTATCTTTGAAATACATGATTTTAAAATTTTATTTACCATTTTTATTTATCTGTAATTCTGTAATTTAACCCCTTTCGGTGGTATGCATCTGAAATTGATATAGATATATAAACATTTGCTTAAGATGATATTTTGATGGTTATCAATAAATTTCAAATAAAAATGCATTATATACTATAGACAACTTAACTCTGAGAAGATATTAATAGTAATTCATACTATATTGATAATCGGCAAATAAACAAAACATGGTTGAATAAATATTATACTTGTGTAGATTATGATATTAACTTATCTAAGTTAAAATTTCAACGTAGAAGGATATTTAAAACAACATATGATTTTAAGTACATGCATATATTGAATTAATCTATTAGTCATCCACATAATAATTACCCAAAATCATTTATAATTACATGCAACATTTCAAACTGTTTATACGTTATTTAAATCTGGATTTAACATACATATCATGATTTAAATAAACATCAGGAATTATTAACAGGGAATTATTTGTTTTACGGAAAAATTAAGAGTGAAACTTATTTTTGTTTCAGAATATTAAAAGATGATGGATAATCTTCCAATAACAAAATATTTTTTAACAACGTAAATATTGATCATACGAAATTATCTATGAAATATGTTCAGAGAATATGTATTCATCGGTAGAAACATGGAATTTGTTTCAAAATACCAAAAAATTATAATTCGAGATGAAATAGATTTTATATCACGGATCTTTAAGAATATTTAGTCATCGAAAATTTAAATTTTTTATTTCAGAACAACGAAGCAGATTTGTACCAACAAATATACATAGATCATTCTCTTGGTTTAACTTGAAAGTTGGAACTCCGGTTATGTTGCTACGGAACATAGATCATTCTCTTGGCTTATGCAATGACACTAGATTGATATTGATGAGGCTCGAAAACCATGTTTTGGAAGGACAAATTCTGGCTGGAAGTAACGTGGTTCATAAATTGCTTATTACAAGAATGTCTTTGACACCTTCTGATCCAAAACTTACTTTTAAATTTCAAAGAAGACAATATCATTTGATTATATCATATGCAATGACAATCAACAAAAGTAAGGGTCAATCATTTTTTCATGTAGGATTTTTTTTAGAAATCTCGTGTTTAGTCGTGGTCAGCTGTATGTCGCTGTATCTAGAGTTATCAATTCTAAGGGTCTCAAAATCTTGATATGTGATGGCAAGAATAACTAGAAAAATTCAACAACAAATGTTGTTTTTAAGGAAAGTTCCCAAAATTTATAAGATAATTTGTTTGTTTTCTAATTGTATGATATATAATCCATTTAGCTAATTTTAATTTCAACTATTTGTTTTAATGTTCATTTTTACTATTTTTTATCATTAATTGTATAAAATAACATCACGTACAACACACGCGACATCTGTTTTATTTAAAGATTGTCTTTTATAGTTTTTAAATTTTTTTCATGTTATTCTTATTAGTCATTGTAAAATTAAAGTTATTTATATTTCAATTTAAGACTCAAAATTTTTCACATCATCCAACAATTTAATCATACTACAAGCAAAATATAATCCGTGCATCGCACGATTGTAATACTAGTTATATATTGTATTAGAGTTGAATGTTGAAAATAAGAGTTGTAAAATTTTGAAAATTAGTGTGTGATAATGTAGATGATGATGCATTAATATTTGTACTAATCTCCAAATGAGATCTATAAATAGGTCTCTCCATTTGTGCAGAAAAATATAATTTAAGAGAGAAGATTTTATTAAGTGTAAAGTTTGATATATTTTGAGTTTTGGAGTTTTTACTTTTTACCATAAATTTTTACTTTTTCACAACACGTTATCAGCACGATCGCACGAAGATTCTGTATAATTTTCAAAGCTCCCAAACACAAGGAAAAAATAAAATATTCAACAAGTAAGAATATTTATTTTACTGTTTATATATTTTTATTGTGTATATATTAATATATAATTTTAATTTATTATATAAAAGGATGTCTATAACACCGATCTTATAATAACGTGATATGAATTTATATTTGTATTGTGTATATATTTATATATAATTTCATATTATTATATAAAAGGATGTCTATGACACCAACCTTATAATAACGTAATATGATATATATTTTTATTGTGTATTTATATACTAATCATATTCGTATAATTTCATGTTATTATATAAAAGGATGTCTATTACACCGATCTTATAATAATGTGATATGATATACTATAAGTGACTCTATACTAACTATATTTGTATACTTTCATGTTATTATATAAAAGGATATCTATGACACCTATATTATAATAATGTGATATGATAAACATAATTATTTAATTATGATTATCATTATATTCATCCCATGATTATCATAAATTTTTATTTAACACATAATCATTTTTTTTTCACTCCCAACGGTTACAAACGGTCATAAAATGGCTAGTTTTTGCCCTATAAATATGATCACTCAAATACATTTTCAATCACACCAAACTCAATCTGTATCTCAATTATTTCTCCTCGATTTTTTGAAGAAAATGAAAATGGAATTTTTGAGGCTATTTTTTAAAACTTTTATGATTATCATACTCACAAGTCTTATATTCATCGGTGATTATCCACCGCGCACTTTTTTATAATTTTTACACACACTCGTACTCATCGTTCTTTCATTATTTTGTATTGTCATATTAATGGAAATTAATTAATAAAATGCATTGTTATTTTTCTAGTACCACCATTTAAATTTGGCAAAGCTTGAATTCGTTGCGCTCGATATTATCGGGAAAAATTATATGCCATGAACTCTCGATGTAGAAATGCATCTTGAGTCATTGGGTCTGAATGATACTATCAAAGAAAATAATTTATCATCCTCACAAGATAAAGCAAAGGCTATGATATTTTTACGCCGACATCTTGATAAAGGATTGAAATGTGAGTATCTCACAGAAAAGACCCAATGATTTTATGGAAAGGGTTAAAGAAAAGATTTGAGCATATAAGGGAAGTTATACTTCCAACCATCCGTGATGAATGGAATACTTTAAGATTCCAAGACTTTAAAAAAGTCATTGATTATAACTCTGCGATGTATCGAATAGTCTTGCAATTGAAATTTTGTGGACATGTTGTTTCTGAAATGGAAATTCTTGAGAAAATATTTTCCACTTTACATGCATCATATATAACTCTACAACAACAGTATAGAGTGCGTGGATTTTTGAGATATTTTGAACTCATCGCATGTCTTCTTGTGGCGGAAAAGAACAACAAATTGGTAATGAGAAATCATCAATCCCTACCCACTCGATCAACGGCATTTCCTGAAGCAAATGTCGTAATTAAAAATGAAAACCAAAATCAAAGGCAAAGACAAGATTTTGGTCGTGGACAAGGTCGATGACGTGAGCGTGGACGTGGACGTAGAAATGATCGCGGTCGTGGTCGCGGCTGTGGATACAAAAATAATCGGGATAGTTATTTCAATAACTCATCTCAAAATGGCGTCACGAACCACCCACCAAAAAGGCAACGTGAAAATATGAGTGAAAAATGAAAATCACTCAAAAATATCTGAGAGTTTTTGTTATAGATGTGGCACTCCAGAACATTGGTCACGTACTTGCCGAGCCCCTGAGCAACTTTGTAAGCTCTATAAAGAATCAATAAAGGGGAAAGAAAAAGAGACCAATTTTGTTGAAAACAGTAACCATTTAAGTGGTTCATCTCATTTCGATGCTACTGATTTTTTGAATGATTTCGAGGATATTTATTAATATATTGGTGGGACTAGAATGTAACATATTGTACTTTTCATGTATTTTTATGTTATATAATTATGAAACATGTTATATTTTGTATATGTGTTTTCATTAATTTTTCTTTATTGCATATTTTTTTTTTAAGTTTGATATGGAAAATGCTATGAGCAAAGATAAACAAGGAAATAATTCCATGGAAGTTTGCATACCGGATAGTGGTACAACGCACACTATTCTCCGAGATGAAAGATATTTCTTGGAACTAAAATCAACAAAAACAATGGTGAATATAATATCAGGTTTTATAGACTTGATTGAAGGTTGTGGTAAAGCACAATTTTTGTTACCAATGGTACAAAATTTTTGATAAATGATATTTTATATTCACCAAGATTGAAAAGAAATTTGTTGAGCTTTAAAGACATATATTCTCATGGGTATGATACTGAGACAATGACTGATAGAAATCAGAAATATATATGTCTTACTACATATAAGTCAGGAAAGAAATATGCAGTTGAGAAACTACCAATGCTCCCTACTGGATTGCATTACACACATATATGTCCAATTGAATCAAATATGGTGGTTAATAATTTTTCAATATTAACCAATTGACATGATCGATTGGGACATCCATGTTCAATAATGATGCAAAGAATTATAGAAAATACATATGGTCATCCACTGAAAGACCAAAAGAGAATAATAAGTTTCAATATAAAGCATGTTCTCTTGAAAAACTTATTATAAGACCATCATCAGCTAACATCCAAACTGAATCACCCATATTTCTTGAATGTATTCAGGGTGATATTTGTGGGCCAATTCATCTACCATGTGGACCATTTCGATACTTTATGGTATTGATCGATGCCTCTAGCAGATGGTCACATGTATGCTTATTGTCAACTCGAAATGTGGCATTTGAAAGATTAATGGCTAAAATAATAAAATTGCGAAATCAATTTTCAGATTATATAATCAAGAAAATAAGACTTGATAATGCTGGAGAATTTACTTCCCAGACTTTCAATGACTATTGTATGTCGATAGGAATCACTGTTGAACTTCCTGTAGCTCATGTTCATACACAAAATGGATTAGCTAAATCATTGATTAAACGTCTGCAACTGATTGCTAGACCAATGATTATGAAAATAAAACTTCCTATTTCTATACGGGGACATGCAATTTTATATGCTGCTGCATTAATACGCATCAAAACAAGTGCTTATCATAAATGCTTCCCATTGAAGCTTGCATTTGGTAAAGAACCAGACATTTCTCACCTGAGAATTTTTGGATGTATGGTGTATGTGCCTATTGCACCACCTCAAAGAACAAAAATGGGTCCTCAAAGAAAGATCGATATTTATATCGGTTATGATAGCCCATAAATTATTCGATATCTTGAGCCTCAGACATGCGATGTTTTTACAGCACATTTTGCTAATTGTCATTTTAATGAAGAAATCTTCTCAATGTTAAGGGGAGAAAAGAAACACATCGAAAAAGAAATTACATGGTATGTACCATCATTGTTACATTTGGATCCAAGAACTAAATAGTGTGAGAAAGATGTACAGCAAATTGTGCACTTGCAAAGAATAGCAAATCAAATGTCAGATGCATTTGCAAACGCAGAAGGGTAACAAAATCATATATACCTGCTGTAAATGCCCCTGCTTGAATTGAAATTCCAAAGAAACAAATTGAAGATACTCATGATGTCATAAAACGCTTGAAGCGTGGAAGGCTAGTCGGTTCCAAGGATAAAAATTCTCGGAAAAGAAAATTCATAGAGAAACACGATGATCACAAACTCGAAAATGGTGTTCCAGAAGAAACACATGATGATGAAGATGTTCCGTCAGAACCACAAACTGGCGAGAATCGTGAAATCTCTATCAATTATATTAATACTTCAAAAATATGGAACCGAAAAGATATAGAAGAAATTGATGAGATATTTTCTTATAATGTGGCATGTGACATCATAAATGAGAATGATGATCATGAACCAAAATATTTTGGTGAATGTAAAACTCGGCATGATTGGGTAAAATGGAAAGATGTCATCCATGTTGAATTGAATTCGCTAAATAAACGTAATGTTTTTGGACCTATAGTCCTTGCACCTGAAGGTGTAAAACCTGTTGGGTACAAATGGGTTTTTATTCAAATGTGAAATGAGAAAAATGAAATAGTAAGATATAAAGCTCGACTTGTTGCACAAGATTTTTTTCAAAGGCCTGGAATTGATAATGAAGAAACGTATTCTCCCGTTATGGATGAAATTACGTTTCGGTATTTGATTAGTTTGGCAGTGTCTGAAAATTTTTAAATGCTTCTTATGGATGTTGTTACAACTTACTTATACGGATCACTTGATAGTGATATATACATGAAAATCCCTGAAAGATTTAAGATGCCAGAAGCACAAAGTTCAAAACCCAGAGAATTTTATTCTGTGAAATTGCAAAGATCATTATATGGGTTGAAGCAATCCGGCCGAATGTAGTATAATCGGCTAAATGAATACTTGATGTAAAAGGGATATGTAAATGATCCAATATGCCCTTGTGTTTTCATCAAGAAAACAATATCCGAATGTGTAATTATCAGTGTTGTAAAAGGCAGCGCCTGCCCACCGCCCCGTTTTCTTCCTAGGTGACGCCCGTGGGCGTTGCCATATTAATCTCCCGCCTAGGCGGGTCGGGCGCCGCCTAGGTGGATTCAAATGAACCTAATCTCCATAGGCCTTAATAATCCCTTCTTTGTAAGTGTGAAACATAAGCAGCCTCGGTGTGTATATATATTCAAGATCCCCTTTTTCTATTTTCTCAAAAATGATGTGGGACAACCATTTTCTCAACCTTTTCCCTGTTCATTATTTTACCTTTATAATATATAATATTTTTTATTTATATGTAGATTGGATTTAAATATATTTTTTCTTTATTTTATTATTAATTTATTATTATAATAATTTTTATTATTACAATTTTATAAGAATTTCATACAAAACATAAGATATAAAATTATATTTTTATAATAAAACTTATGAATATCTCAAAATATTTATTATTTAAGCTTAAAAAAACTGCCTAGGCGTCCGCCTGGGCGGCTAGGCGCTAGGCGGTGGGTCATCGCCGGCCTACCGCCTAGAGTTTTTTAGAACATTTGTAATTATTGTTGTATGTATTGATGATTTAAACATCATTAGAACGAATAAGGAAATTCAAGAAGTTGTGATGTACTTGAAGGAAGAATTTGAAATGAAGGACCTTGAAAATACCAAGTATTGTCTGGGTTTACAAATCGAACAAAAAGAATGTGAAATTTTTGTTCACAAGGAAAATTATTCAGAAAAGGTTCTTAAACGTTTTAATATGGATAAATCAAATTCTTTAAGTACTCCAATGGTTGTTAGATCATTAAACATAAAAAATGATCCATTCCGTCCATGTGAAGATGATGAGGTTATTCTTGGTCCAGAAGTACCATATCTAAGTGCAATTGGTGCTCTTATGTATCTTGCAAATTTTACTAGACCTGATATATCTTTTACAGTAAATTTATTGGCAAGATTCAGCTCATATCCAACAAAGAGGCACTGGAACGGAATAAACATACATTCCATTATCTACGAGGAACGACAGATTTGGGACTGTTGTACTCAAAAGATACCAATCATAGTATCATTGGTTATGCTGATGCTGGATACTTATCTGATCCACATAAGACACGTTCTCAAACCGGATATGTATTTACTCGTGGAGGCACTGCAATTTCTTGGCGTTCACAGAAACAAACACTCGTAACAACTTAATCAAATCACGTCGAGATTATTTCATTACATGAAGCAAGCCGTGAATGTGTGTGACTAAAGTCAATGACCCAACATATCCAAACCTCGTGTGTATTGTCAGTAGACAAGAAGCCTATGACACTATATGAAGATAATGATGCATGTGTTGCTCAAATGAAAGAAGGATACATCAAAAGTGACAGAACCAAACATATCCCCCCAAAGTTCTTTGCATACACTCAAGAGCTTGAGAAGAATAAAGATATTGATATCTGTTACATTCAATCAAATGAAAACTCATCAGACTTCACAAAGACACTTCCTACAACGATATTCAGAAAACATATATATAATATTGAGATGCACAATCTACGAAATATGTGAATAATAGTTCGTGTTAACTTGAGGGGAAGTTTACGTGGCTGCACTCTTTTTTCCTTACTATGGTTTTATCCAAATGAGTTTTTCCTAGTAAGGTTTTTAACGAGGCAGCATAAAACACGTAATAAAGACAGTCATCATATCACGATCATAATCACAAGGAGAAATGTTGAAAATATATTATATATTATATTAGAGTTGAATGTTGAAAATAAGAGTTGTAAAATTTTGAAAAATAGTGTGTGATGATGTAGATGATGATGTATTAATATTTGGACTAATCTCCAAATAAGATCTATAAATAGTTGTCTCTATTTGTGTAAAAAAAATAAAATTTAAGAGAGAAGATTTTATTAAATATAGAGTTTGATATATTTTAAATTTTAAAATTTTTACTTTTTACCATAAATTTTTACTTTTTCACAACAAACGAATATAATCTCATTTATACAACTTTTTGTTGAATGGAATCTGAATTTCAATAATGTTGAAAAATATATTATTATTATTATTATTATTATTATTATTATTATTATTATTATTATTATTATGTTGGATATTAAATATTGAATATTGAGTTGTAAAATGTGGAAAATTAGTGTGTGATGATGTAGATGATGATATATTTATTTTTGAACTAATCTCAAATGTGGATCTATAAATAGGTCTTCATTTGTGATGAAAAATACAATTGAGTTGAGAGAAAAATATTATAAAGTGTAGAGTTTGATATATTTTGAGTTTTGGAGTATTTACTTTTTACCGTAAATTTTTACTTTTTCACAACACGTTATCAGCACGATCGCTCGAAGGTTCTCTATAATTTCCGACGCTCCAAAATACAAGAAGAAGTCAAAAATAATCAACAAGTAAGAATATTCACTTTTACTGTTTATATATTTTTATTGTGTGTAATATCATGTTATGAATTTCAAAAAATTGTTATAAATCTTGGGAGGATGTTAAGACGACATCCCACACTCCCGGTAAGGGATACAACAAGTATAAAAGCCTCTAAGGTTTTTAAACAATATAATCATATTTGTATAATTTCATGTTATTATATAAAAGGCTGTCTATGACACCGATCTTATAATAATATGATATGAATATTATACCTGACTTTATACTAACTATATTAGTATAATTTCACAATATTATATAAAAGGCTGTCTACGACACCGACCTTATAATAATGTGATATGATATACATAATTATTTAATTATTATTATCATTATATGCATTGCATCATTATCACAAATTTTTATTCAACACATACTCGATTTTTTTCTTTACCCCCAACGGTCACAAACGGCTAATTTTTGCCCTATAAATATGTTCACTCAAACTCATTTTCAATCACACCAAATTCACTCTTTCTCTCAAAATATTTTCTCCTCGGTTTTTTTTTCGAAAAAGAAGAAGATGGAGTTTTTGACATTTCTAAGGCTATTTTTCATAACGACTATGATCATCATGCTCACGAGTTTTGTACTCACCGGCGATTTTCCACCACATATTTTTTATCTATTTATATACGCACTTGTAATTTTCGTCCTTCCATTATTTTGTATTATCATACTAATAGAAATTAACTAATAAAATGCATTGTTATTTTTCTAGTACCACCATGTCAAATTTGGCAAAGATTGAATTCGTTGCGCTCGATATCACTGAAAAGAATTATATGTCATGGACTCTCGATGTAGAGATGCATCTTGAGTCATTGGGTCTAAGTGATACCATCAAAGACATTAATATATCAACCTCACAAAATAAAGCAAAGACAATGTGTTGGGATCGGTTCAGAGGGTAGAGGGGGGGTGAATACACTCTGAAACTTTTCTTCTTCTTCTTCAAAATGATCAAGTGAGGTTTAGTTCACTTAATCTGTTTTCTCAACTTCTAAAACGGTTTGAACAACTTAAATAGTGCGGAAATAGTTCAGAGGTTTTAGTGATGCAAAGTTTATAATGCAATGTATGAGCAGAATGTAAGATAAATAGCAGTAAAGACTAAGGCACGATTTATGGAAGTTCGAAGGCTTAATCCTTCTACGTCTCCCCTTCTTCCACTTAGGAAGGAATTCACTAGAAGACTTTGGTTATTACAACGTCTTGTAATACACCCACTTCAGACTTAGGACTTATCCAATGCCTAATCCGAAACTCCTAGATTTACACAGATAAGATTCTCAGTTCTTATCAGACTGGTGGAAGCTTTCAGAGTAGCTTCAAGTCTCTTCAACAATGAGTATAGTTGAGTTGAGCTTCTCAAACTGCAAAGCGGTCGAGAGGCTTGGAAACCCTAGGATGATCCTTGATGATCAGATACGTGAACTGTAGGCGAGGGTTTATTTGAGCAGCAAAATGAATGATCTTGTATGTGTGCTCAAGTATATCAGATGAGGACTTCTGATATTATTCAAGTGATTGAGTTGATTGAGATTTTTCTGAATTTCTTGTCTCTCGGTGCTCCTTTTTTTTACTTCTTGAGCAATCTTCCCTTTATATAGGTCAATCATCAACGTCTTTATTTTGAACGTTCTGATGCTGTATTGAATGCACATTTAATGCTCATAAATGCATTGATGATTCTGCATGAAGATCGTACACTGCAGACAACTTCCAGGGTCCAAAACTGGAATAAACGGTCGAATGCTTTATCTGTAGTCATTCTGTGTTTTTGCCATTTTGGTGCAACCTGTTGTCTCGATTGCAGGAGTCAACATATCTTCTGACACGCCGGTTCTTCTTTTAATAAAAGATCTTGCAAAGAACATCTTGTCACAGGTACTTGTCTTGAGATATCTTGATAAGCAGTTGGCATTCTACCTATAGAGATATTTGTCCTCTGCTGGTTTGAATAACCAGTCGATAGGCTTGTGACTTCAACCGGTCGAGAGACAAAGGCGGTTGACAAGCTTCCGGTAGAGATTTATCCTCTGCTGGTTTGAATAACCAGTCGATAGGCTTGTGACTTCAGCCGGTCGAGAGCAAAGGCGGTTGCGGTAGGAGTTGTAGTAGATTCCTGAAATACAATGGTTGGCAGCACATTCCTATACAATGAGTTGTTGTTTGTTATCACCAAAATATCGGATTCAACAATTTCCCCCTTTTTGGTGATGACAAAACTTAAGTGCTCCAAGAACAATATGAAAGCATTAAAATGAACTTCATTGAGAGAATGAATTTCATTAAGTACAATAAGCATTTTTATTACACCTACAGAAGAAAGACAAAATGAGATGCAGCTGCGATAAGTAAAGAAGAGATAAGTTGTTCATCTTTTGAACCAACTGGCTCCTCCTGACCTATCGCCTTCTCTTCTTCTTCTGTCGGCTTCTTCTTTTCTTCTGGACTCTTCTTCACGTCTTCTTGCCTCTGCTGCTCTACGTTGCTCTTCTTCCCCCTTTTTGGCATCACCTTGGTTGAGTCGAAGGATGATCTCAGTGAGTTGAGTGCCAAGGCAGGCTTGCATAGTGTCAATTTTTGCATCGATTTGAGCAAGTAGAGTAGCTTGCATAGTGTCCATCCGATCATTCAACTGCTTATGAAGGCGGTTTTCGGATCGGACAACTTGTTTGGAGACGGTAGAGAGCGTGTTGATTTGAGTGCGATGATGATTAGTGATCTCTGTGGACAGACGAGCAAGGTCTCGAGACACGGTCTCGAAATGCCGAATCATCGTCTGGCGTGAATTATCGACCGATAAGGATGAGTTTGTTATGTCTTGAGAGAAGGACCTAACCGTTTGCATGAGCTCATGAAGCCTATTAATCAAGGTATGATCTAGAGCTGCGGCCATGGCTTCAATTAAAGAGTCATCAGTCTGAAGCATTTGACCTTGTGGGTCATTCCTTGGTGAAACTGGGCTAGACTCACGAGGATGTGGTGCGGGTGATCTGGCTGGAGAGCTACCCGATGGACCTTCCAATAGTGGTACAGTTGGAGATGTAATAGTCTCGACTGCAGCCAAGATGGTTGGTGGAGTATCAGGATCAGCACTTGGTTCATCCATTATGAGATCTTCCATAAACTTTTCAGTAGATGGAGACGGTTGAAGTGCTGGATCAGCATCAGTCACTTGCTGTTCTGGAGATGCAGGTGATTCAATAGTGCTTGGTATCTCCGTTGGGGGCACTATTGCTTCACTACTGCAAGGAGCCTCTGTCACAGAGGTGACAGGAATCTCTTGTTCAATCACTTCTAAAACATCTTGTGGATGACTTGGAGAGGTGTGAGCGATCGTTACTGGAGAGGAGTGAGTAATCACAGCTGCTTCCGGTTGGATGACTGCTTGGACTGCGGTTGAGAAGGGGTCGACCGATGAAGATGCTGCAACACTCGATCTTAGAGCAGATGATTGAAAGAGGTCAGCAGTGATGAGATCGGTCAGAATCCCATCTGAAGAAGGGAGAGCATAGACGTCTTCTTCACCCTGATCTTGAGTGAGAAAGGTCTTCATCATCACTTGTGCTTCCAGCACATAAGCTTGTAAACAAGCTGCTGAAGCTGGTGTTTTGACATTGTTGAGAGCTTGGAAGTGCTGAATTAGTTGAGTGATTTGACGTAGACTATCCTGTAGTCCAGTCAAAATCACAAAGTCATCGGCAGCGGTAGGACTCTTGGATTTGAAATTCTTGACACGCTCATTAATTAGCAGAGATAGCAGGCTTCCTCGAAGCTTCAAGTCTATGAGCTGTCTTCTTCCCAGAGCCTCCACGATGTCTTCAGTGTCAGCAAATAGAAGCATCTTCTGCTCAATGACGTTTAGAGATTTCCACTTAGGAAATATTTGAGCGAGTGTCAAGTGAGTGCGGGAGTGATGCCATCTGTCAAAGCGTTGTAGGTGACGCTTGACAGTGCGGAGGATGTGAGAGATGATCAAATTGAGCTCTACCGTAGCTGCTGGTTGAGCCTTGGGTGTGTAGATCATCACACCTTTCCCTTTGTCTTTGGGATCAGCTAGAGTGACCTTAGGAGTTGATGAGGCACCCTCCCGGATTATCACACCCTTGGTAGGACGTGGAGCAGTAGAAGCAACAGCGGTAGTAGTCTCGACCGTTGGAATGGTAGGAGCAAGTCCAGAAAGAGACTTTAGCTTCTTGTGCTGCCTCTTCTTCTCGCCTGCAGGCGTGGATGACACAGCTGCTTTGGAGACCGAAGGGGATGACTTGCTGAAAGCTTGAATCAGTGGAACATTCTCACGTGATTCGTCTTCAGAGTCAGATTCGATGATCAGTTGGCGCTTGGCAGACTTTTTGGTATGGACTGGTTTGGCCACGACCGGAACCGTTGAAAGCGGTTGAGGGATAGCAATAACCTTTGCGGTTGAGGGCAAGGTGTCGACCGCAGTCTCTTTCTTGTTCAGAAATTTGAGAATCGTAGACTTGTTGAGCCATTTGGTGGGATGCAGAGGCTCAGTCTTGGAGAAGTCCACTCCAAGGACGCCCAAGATGTGGCAAATTTGCAAAGAAAATCCCTCGGATTGCCCTTTGCCCCTGATCATTTCACATAGAATATTGAACAGAATGTCTGACCAGTTTATGTTGATTTTGGAGGCAATACAAGCCATGTATTGAAATTTCTCCAGCGTCACCTTGTCGTAAGATCCAGCCTTGGCCAGAAGATTCTTGGCCACGATATTAGTCAATAGCCTGAATGGAGCTTTAAGAGATGTCTTCTGGGCCGGCAGTTTGATCGGAGCATCAGTAGTTGAGAACTCCTTCAACCAGTAAGAGCAGTTACCATCTGGAAGATCCGTGCATTTTGTCAAACCCCTGGAGGGCAGATCAAATGTGCTGGCGAAGAACTTCTGATTGAAGGAGTAGGCCTCTGTCTTGATCAAGCATTTGATAGTCCCATGCTCGATTTGAGCGATTGCGAAGAACTCCTTCAAAACAGGCAAATCGCAGATGGCGCTGCATTCCAGAAATTTCTTCAGTCCAGAGGCTTCAAGCATGGTGAAGACCTCAGTTATTCCCGCATTGTTTGCCTTAGCAACGGAATTAAAGTTGATTGCAAGGCAAGTCTTCTGGATCGACATGATAGCTGTAGATAAGAACTTGAGCAGAGAGTAAGCAAAATCTAGAGAGTAATTCGATGGAGCGTTTAATACAATATGAAAGCTTTAGCAAAGGTGAAAGATTGATATACGAGTGTAAAGAAGTATATATAGGAACCTATGGGCCATAGGGTGATGTCATGAAAAGTATTTTTGAAATTCAAAAAGTTTTGAAGAGTATAATCACCGCGCCCAATTAATGTCATTTGGTTCAAAGCACAAAGCTGCTAGTACGAAGCCTGTCAGAGACTAGTTAAAGGCGGATGATATGCCAATATTTATGGCAACGTAACAGCTAATCTATTAATGTCATATTGACAATCATTCCCCCTAAACACATGCATACTAACTTAAATCTACTAAGCCAAGAATATTTCGAAAATATGAAAACTTAGCGTCCGGTAGAGGCTTGGTGAATATGTCTGCTGCTTGCTGATCGGTAGAGATGTATTCCAGCCTAATTTCCTTCTTTAAGACATGATCTCGGATAAAGTGATGTCTGACATCAATGTGCTTTGTTCTAGAGTGCATCACTGGATTGTGAGTGATGGCTATGGCACTTGTATTGTCACAGTAGATTGGAGCTTCACTCGACCGAATCCCATAATCATTAAGCTGCTGTTGAATCCAGAGTATTTGAGCACAACAGCTGCCAGCAGCAAGGTATTCTGCTTCGGCGGTCGAGGTAGCAATTGATGTCTGCTTCTTACTTGACCACGAAATTAGTCTATCTCCAAGGAATTGACATGTGCCACTTGTACTTTTGCGATCAATTCTACAACCTGCATAATCTGCATCTGAATAGCCAATAAGATTGAGATTTGAATCTTTGGGATACCAAAGACCCACATTAGTAGTTCCTTTAATATATTTAAGTATTCGTTTGGTAGCAATGAAATGAGATTGCTTAGGTGCAGCTTGAAATCTAGCACATAAACAAACTGAATACATGATATCCGGTCGACTGGCAGTCAAATAAAGCAGTGAACCAATGAGGCCTCGATACATGGTTACCTCGACCGGAATTCCCCCTTCATCTTTATCAAGCTTGATTGATGTACTCATGGGGGTAGATACAGTTGAGCATTGTTCCATTCCAAACTTCTTTACCAATTCCTTGGCATACTTGGATTGATTGATAAATATTCCAGTTTCAAGTTGCTTCACTTGAAGTCCAAGAAAGAAGTTTAGCTCGCCCATCATGCTCATTTCAAACTTCTCCTGCATCAGCTTAGAGAACTTTGAGCACAACTTGGGGTTAGTTGACCCAAATATAATGTCATCAACATAAATTTGTACTAGTAACACATGATCACCTTTTATAAATTTAAGCAAGGTCTTATCGACCGTTCCAATTTGGAAATCATGTTCCAGCAAAAATTTTAGTAATGTGTCATACCATGCACGCGGTGCTTGTTTTAATCCATAGAGAGCTTTGTCAAGTTTATAGATATATTGAGGATGAGTAGGATTGACAAAACCTGGTGGTTGTTCAACGTACACCTCTTCTTGAAGTAGACCATTGAGGAATGCAGACTTGACATCCATTTGATAAACTTTAAAATTCTTGAAAGCTGCATAGGCAATAAAGATGCGGATTGCTTCTAGTCTTGCAACTGGCGCGAAGGATTCCTCAAAGTCTATGCCTTCTTCTTGTCTGAATCCTTGGGCAACAAGTCGAGCTTTGTTACGCACAATAGTGCCATGTTCATCGAGCTTGTTACGAAACACTCATCTAGTTCCAATCACATTTTGATTTTTCGGTCGAGGAACTAGATGCCAAACATTGTTGCGGGTGAATTGATTCAACTCTTCTTGCATAGCTTCAATCCAGCTGGCATCTGATAGAGCTTCATCTATTTTCTTGGGCTCTACCTGAGATATGAAAGCTGCATGCAAGAATTCATTAATCATTTGACCACGTGTTTTTCGAGGAGCAGAAGGGTCACCTATGACCAACCCAGGTGGATGATCTTTGTTCCACCTAAAATAATTCCCTAAAGGGTTGTCATCAATTGGTTGATGAACGTCCTCGTTTACTGGATCATCATTGGCTGGAGGATTGTTATCAACCGGTGGATCCACTTCTGGCCTTGTTTGATCACACACGGTAGAAGAAACTGGATCATCCTTCTTTGGAGGATATAGATCACTGTCACTCTCTTCCTGTAGATTTGTGTTTTCCAGTCTATGACTCAGATCATTTATGCTCCCTTGAGTTTGTTCTGTACAAAGAGTAGATTCATCAAAAACAACATGAATGGTTTCCTCGACCGTTAGTGATCTTTGATTGAACACTCGATAAGCTCTGCTAACGGCTGAGTAACCAATAAAAGTTCCTTCGTCTGCTTTGGCATCGAAGGCTGTCAAATGGTTTTTGCCATTGTTGTGGATAAAGCATTTGCACCCAAAAATTTTGAAGTATGAAATATCAGGTTTTGTGCCATTCCAGATCTCATATGGAGTTTTGTTAAATCGTTTATTAATCATAGATCTGTTTTGAGTAAAGCAAGCTGTGTTAACTGCTTCTGCCCAAAGCCTTTGAGAAACATTTGAATCAGCAATCATAGTTCTGGCTGCTTCTTTTAAAGTACGATTCCTTCTTTCAGCCACCCCATTTTGCTGTGGGGATCTAGCAGCTGACAACTCATTCTTGATTCCCTGATCATCTAGATAAGTCATAAGAGTGGTGTTTAAAAATTCAGTCCCTCTATCACTCCTGATTCTATCTATCACAGTAGATTGTTCATTTTGCAAGCGTTTAAAAAGCTTAATCAAGTGAGGTGCAGTTTGATCTTTTGAAGAGAGAAAGATGACCCAAGTAAATCGAGAAAAGTCATCTATAATAACAAGAGCATATCTCATTCCCCCTATGCTTCTTACTGGTATAGGCCAAATAGGTCCATGTGAAGTAAATCTAAGCATTTGGAAGAAGACATACACCCTTTATTTTTAAAAGTTGCTCTCACCTGCTTTCCTAGTTGACAAGCAGGACAAACTTTATCTTTTATAAAATCTCCTTCAGGCAGACCAGAAACCAAATCATGCTTCCTCAAGTTAGAAATGGACTTAAAATTTAGATGATTTAATCGCTTATGCCACAACCAATGTTTATCATGATGAGCAGTAAGACAAGTAGGTGAAGAAATATGTGAGCAAGACCAGTTTACCTTGTAGGTGTTTAGGTCTCGTACACCGGTCATAAGAGTCTCACCTTTGTCATTTTTTATGAGGCAAGTGTGTTTGTGAAACTCGATCGAATGATCATTGTCACATAGTTGACTAATACTTATCAAATTATAGCATAGTTTGTCAACAAGTAACACATCTTTAATAATGATGTTACCATGGATAATCTTACCCTTACCCACGGTTTTACCTTTGGAGTTGTCTCCAAAGCTGATCTTTGGTCCTTTGCACAACACCACTTCTGTTAGAAGTTCTGGATTCCCTGTCATGTGTCGTGAGCACCCGCTATCTAAATACCAGGTAGTGTCCTTGATAGAAGTGGTTTTCTCGCCCGTTTGGACTTTTAGTACCTGCAAAGAGTGAAGAACTTTTGGTACCCATATCTAGTAGGGTCCAGGTCGGATTAGCCCTTTCGGGACCCACACCTGGAACACCCTTACAGGTTTGCCCGTGTGTGTGTCCAGAAGTCTGTGCGATCGATAGGCAGTAAATGTGTGTGCTTGTGAGGTTGCTGTGTGCTGCTTGCCTTTTTGATTTTTATCAGTTAGCCTGTACCTCTTTTGAACTGCCTGCAATTGAAGTACTGGTAAGGCTTCTCCTTTGACCATCTTTTCTTAGAGTAGTTAGACTCATTCCATGGCCTTTTGAAATTATATTGGTTTCCCTTTCTTCTTTCATTAGGTTTTGGTTTGATCTAAGTTCCTCTTTGATTAGAGATCTGGGGATCCACATATCCCAGCCCTCTATGCTTAGAGCTTCGTTCGTTAGATACTTTCTGATTTTTTTCAAAGCTGCACTTATCGTGTTCATATATCGTGCTGGACCTGACAAATCTTATTTTGTTAAGATTGCCTTTGTCCAGGCTTGACTGAATACAGGATTCCATAGACTGTTCATTTGTTCCAAACCCTAGACCGGTTTTATCATGTGCCGGTCTTTGGATTTCTTGAATCTTGTCAATGGTTACAGAAGATTTATTCCAAGCCTTAATGGTTTCAAGTAGTTTTTTATTCTCAGTCAAGGTTGCTTGGAACACTCTTTTCAAGGTGTCGTTCTCAGTAGCCAGCAGACTTAGCTTGACCTTAAGACCATCAAGCTCTTTTTGCTGCATGCAGCTTGATTCGCTTGACTTATCTTTTAGGTCAGCTCTTTCTGCCTTTACTTCCTCGAATTCCTTGGATAATGCTTTGTATTCATTAGCCATTTCGTGTAAAGCAGTAACTAAATCACTGTGAGTAAATTCAGGTGAGCCAAAGTCAAATACCTCCTCAGCTTCTTCTTCGATGTCGGCCATAAGGCATTCCACCTTTTCATCATCGCTGTCATCTGAAGAGCTTCCGGTATTGGGGTTGTCAGAGTCAGACTCAGCCCACTTGCTTTTGCTTTCGTCTGCTACTAGAACCCTTTGGTCTCTTCCTTTTCTAAACGTCCTTTTATCCTCCTTACCCCTTCTTCTTTCGGAGAATTGCTTCTGATCATTGTTCTTAGGCTTGGTGAAATCTGCAATGAAGTGGCCTGGCTTGCCACAGTTAAAACAAGTAGGACCATCATTTGTATGGTCCGATTTATGATAATTTTTAAATTTAAAATTGTTTTTACGCATAAATCTACCAAATTTCTTGACAAAGAGTGTCATGGCTTCATTGCTGATTTGCTCAGCTGATCTCTTTGGAGCTTCCTCGACCGGTGGACATATCACGGTTGAGGTTAAGGCCTTGGTTGGTTGAGAGGTAGATGGTTCGTCTTCTGTTCTCATGTTGAGCTCGAACTCGTAGGCTTTGAGATCTGCAAAGAGATCATGCAGTTCAACCTTGCTTAAGTCTTTTGACTCTCTCATGGCCACTGTCTTGATCTCCGATTCTTTGGGCAAAGCTCTCATAACCTTCACAGCAATTTCACGGTTAGTATAAGTTTTACCTAAAGCAATAAGATCACAAATGATACTACTGAACCGTTCATCAAATTCAGCCATGGTTTCCCCTGGCTTCATTTTGGCGTTGTCATATTTTTGAATGGCCATGGTGAGCTTGTTTTCCTTTGTCTGGTCATTTTCTTCACACAGCTGAGTGAGCTTCTCCCAAATCTCCTTTGCTGTGGAACATGACTTGATTTTGCTGAACATATTCTTATCCAGTGTTTTGTATAGGATGTCCCGAGCCACATTGTCAAGATTGGCCTTCTTTTTGTCCTCAGTAGTCCACTCAGCTCTGGGTTTCTCAATCATTTGTCCTGCACCATCGGTTAGAGCTGGGTTGACCTTCATAATTTTGATAGGACCGTCTGTTATGACATATAGCATGTCATCATCCTGTGCTGCAAGATGTGCCTGCATGCGAATTTTCCAATCATCATACTCTTCTTTAGAAAACATAGGAATTCTGTTGAAAGAAGTCATGATTTTAAAACTTTAGATCAGAAGTTGAGAAAGAAACCCGCTCTGATACCACTTGTTGGGATCGGTTCAGAGGGTAGAGGGGGGGTGAGTACACTTTGAAACTTTTCTTCTTCTTCTTCAAAATGATCAAGTGAGGTTTAGTTCACTTAATCTGTTTTCTCAACTTCTAAAACGGTTTGAACAACTTAAATAGTGCGGAAATAGTTCAGAGGTTTTAGTGATGCAAAGTTTATAATGCAATGTATGAGCAGAATGTAAGATAAATAGCAGTAAAGACTAAGGCACGATTTATGGAAGTTCGAAGGCTTAATCCTTCTACGTCTCCCCTTCTTCCACTTAGGAAGGAATTCACTAGAAGACTTTGGTTATTACAACGTCTTGTAATACACCCACTTCAGACTTAGGACTTATCCAATGCCTAATCCGAAACTCCTAGATTTACACAGATAAGATTCTCAGTTCTTATCAGACTGGTGGAAGCTTTCAGAGTAGCTTCAAGTCTCTTCAACAATGAGTATAGTTGAGTTGAGCTTCTCAAACTGCAAAGCGGTCGAGAGGCTTGGAAACCCTAGGATGATCCTTGATGATCAGATACGTGAACTGTAGGCGAGGGTTTATTTGAGCAGCAAAATGAATGATCTTGTATGTGTGCTCAAGTATATCAGATGAGGACTTCTGATATTATTCAAGTGATTGAGTTGATTGAGATTTTTCTGAATTGCTTGTCTCTCGGTGCTCCTTTTTTTTACTTCTTGAGCAATCTTCCCTTTATATAGGTCAATCATCAACGTCTTTATTTTGAACGTTCTGATGCTGCATTGAATGCACATTTAATGCTCATAAATGCATTGATGATTCTGCATGAAGATCGTACACTGCAGACAACTTCCAGGGTCCAAAACTGGAATAAATTGTCGAATGCTTTATCTGTAGTCATTCTGTGTTTTTGCCATTTTGGTGCAACCTGTTGTCTCGATTGCAGGAGTCAACATATCTTCTGACACGCCGGTTCTGCTTTTAATAAAAGATCTTGCAAAGAACATCTTGTCACAGGTACTTGTCTTGAGATATCTTGATAAGCAGTTGGCATTCTACCTGTAGAGATATTTGTCCTCTGCTGGTTTGAATAACCAGTCGATAGGCTTGTGACTTCAACCGGTCGAGAGACAAAGGCGGTTGACAAGCTTCCGGTAGAGATTTATCCTCTGCTGGTTTGAATAACCAGTCGATAGGCTTGTGACTTCAGCCGGTCGAGAGCAAAGGCGGTTGCGGTAGGAGTTGTAGTAGATTCCTGAAATACAATGGTTGGCAGCACATTCCTATACAATGAGTTGTTGTTTGTTATCACCAAAATATCGGATTCAACACAATGATTTTCTTACGCCGACATCTTGATAAAGGGTTGAAATATGAGTATCTCACAGAAAATGACCCAATGATTTTATGGAAAGGGCTAAAAGAAAGATTTGAGCATATAAGGGAAGTGATACTTCCGACCGCCCGTGATGAATGGAATTCGTTGAGAATCCAAAACTTTAAAAAAGTCAGTGATTATAATTCTGCGATGTATCGAATAGTTTTGCAATTAAAATTCTGTGGACTTGAAGTCATAGAGATGGAAATGCTTGAGAAAACGTTTTTTACTTTTCACGCATCAAATATAACTCTACAGCAACAGTATAGAGTGCGTGGTTTTACGAGATATTCTGAACTCATTGCATGTCTTTTTGTGGCGGAAAAGAACAACAAATTGTTAATAAGAAATCATCAATCCCGACCCACTGGATCAACGGCATTTCCTGAAGCAAATGTCGTAATGAAAAATGAAAACCAAAATCAAAGACATAGACCAGAATTTGGTCGTGGCCGAGGTCGAGGAAGTGGGCGTGGGCGTGGACGTGGACGTAAAAATTCTCGCGGTCGTGGTCGTGACCGTGGATATGAAAATAATCGAGATAGTTATTTCAATAACTCATCTCAAAAGAACGTCACGAACCACCCACCAAAAAGACAGCATGAAAATACGAGTGAAAATGAAAATCACTCAAAAAGATCTGAGAGTGTTTGTTATAGATGTGGCACTCCAGGACATTGGTCACATATTTATCGAACCCCTGAACACCTATGTAAGCTCTATAAAAAATCGACAAAGGGGAAAGGAAAAGAGACCAATTTTGTTGAAAATAGTGACCATTTAATTGGTTCAAATAGTTTCAATGCTGCAGATTTTTTGAATGATTTTGAAGACATTGATTAAAATATTGGTGGGATTAGATTGTAACAAATTTGTATTTTTATGCATTCTTGTATTATAAAGCATGTTATATTTTTCATTTGTATTGTACTTAATTTTTCTATATTGCATTTTTGTGAAGTTTGATATGGAAATGCTATGAGCAAACATGGAAATAATATCATGGAAATTTGCATACCTGATAGTGGTATAACGCACACTATTCTGCGAGATGAAAGATATTTTTTGGAAATAAAACCAACAAAAACAATGGTGAATACAATATCAGGTCCTGTAGACTTGATTGAAGTTTGTGGAAAAGCACATTTTTTGTTACCTAATGGTACAAAATTTTTGATAAATGATGCTTTATATTCACCACAATCGAAACGAAATTTGTTGAGTTTTAATGACATATATTCTCATGGATATGATACTGAGACGATAACTGATGAAAATCAGAAATATATGTGTCTTACCACATATAAATCAGGAAAGAAATATGTGGTTGAAAAATTATCAATGCTCCCTACTGGATTGCATTATACACATATAAGGCAAATCGAATCAAATATGGTGGTTAATATTTCTTCAATATTAATCAATTGGCATGATCGATTGGAACATCCTGGTTCAATAATGATGCGAAGAATTATTGAAAATACGCATGGTCATCCATTGAAAGACCAGAAGATCTTTCAGAATAATAAGTTTCAATGTAAATCATGTTCTCTTCGAAAACTTATTATAAGACCATCACCAGCTAAAATCCAAACAGAATCACCCATATTTCTTGAACGTATTCAGGGTGATATTTGTGGGCCAATTCATCCACCATGTGGACCATTTCGATATTTTATGGCATTGATCGATGCCTCCAGCAGATGGTCACATGTATGCTTATTGTCAACTTGAAATGTGGCATTTGCAAAATTAATGGCTCAAATAATAAAATTGCGGAATCAATTTCCCGATTATACAATCAAGAAAATAAGACTTGATAATGCTGGAGAATTTACTTTCCAAACTTTCAATGACTATTGTATGTCAATGGGAATTACTGTTGAACATCCTGTTGCTCATGTTTATACACAAAATGGATTAGCTGAATCATTGATTAAACGTGTACAACTGATTGCTAGACCAATGATTATGAGAACAAAACTCCCTATTTCTATATGGGAACATGCAATTTTACATGCTGCGGCATTAATTCGCATCAGACCAAGTGCATATCATAAATTCTCCCCATTGCAGCTTGCATTTGGTAAAGAACCAAATATTTCTCATCTGAGAATTTTTGGATGTATGGTGTATGTTCCTATTGCACCATCTCAATGATAAAAAATGGGTCCTCAAAGAAAAATCGGTATTTATATCGGTTATGATAGCCCATCAATCATTCGATATCTTGAGCCTCGGATAAGCGATGTGTTTACAGCACGTTTTGCTGATTGTCATTTTAATGAAGAAATCTTCCCAATGTTAGGGGGAGAAAAGAAACACATTGAAAAAGAAATCACATGGTATGTACCATCATTGTTACATTTGGATCCAAGGACCAAACAATGTGAGAAAGATGTACAACAAATTGTGCACTTGTAAATAATTGCAAATCAAATGTCAGATGCATTTGCAGACACAAAAGGGGTAACAAAATCATATATACATGTTGTAAATGCCCCTGCTCGAATTGAAATTCCAAAGAAACAAATTGAAGACATTCATGATGTCATAAAACGCTTGAAGCGTGGAAGGCCAGTCGGTTCCAAGGATGAAAATTCTCGGAAAAAAAAAGGCATAGAGAAACACGATGATCATAAAATAGAAAATGATGTTCCAGAAAAAAAACACCTGATGATGAAAATGTTCTGTCAGAACCACAAACTGACGAGAATCGTGAAATCTCTATCAATCATATTAATACTGGAAAAATATGGAATCGAAAAGATATAAAAGATATTGATGAGATATTTTCTTATAATGTAGCATGTGACATCATAAATGAAAACAAGGATCATGAACCAAAGACCTTTGGTGAATGTAAAATTTGTCATGATTGGGAAAAATGAAAAGATGTCATCCAGGTTGAATTAGATTCGCTGAATAAACGTAATGTTTTTGGACCTATAGTTCTCACACCTGAAGGTGTAAAACTTGTTGGATAAAAATGAGTTTTTATTCGAAAGCGAAATGAGAAAAATGAAATAGTCAGATATAAAGCTAGACTTGTTGCACAAGGTTTTTCTCAAAGGCCTGGAATTGATTATGAAGAAACGTATTCTCCTGTTATGGATGCAATTACGTTTCGATATTTAATTAGTTTGGCAGTGTCTGAAAATTTGAAAATGTGTCTTATGGATGTTGTTACAGCTTACTTATACGGATCACTTGATAGTGATATATACATGAAAATCCCTGAAGGATTTAAGATGCCTGAAGCACAAAGTTCAAAACCCAGAGAATTTTATTCTGTAAAATTGCAAAGATCATTATATGAGTTAAAGCAATTCGGCCGAATGTGGTATAATCGGCTAAGTGGGCACTTGATGAAAAAGGGATATGTAAGATCCTATATGCCCTTGTGTTTTCATCAAGAAAACAACATTCGGATGTGTAATTATTGTTGTATATGTTGATAATTTAAACATCATTGGAATGAACAAAGAAATTCAAGAAGTTATGATGTACTTGAAGGAAGAATTCGAAATGAAGGATCTTGGAAAAACTAAGTATTGTCTGGGTTTGCAAATCGAACAAAAAGAATGTGGAATTTTTGTTCACCAGACAAATTATACAGAAAAGATCCTTAAACGTTTTAATATGGATAAATCAAATCCATTAAGTACTCCAATGGTTGTAAGATCATTAAACATAGAAAAGGATTCATTCCGTCCATGTGAAGATGATGAAGTTATTCTTGGTCCAGAAGTACTATATCTAAGTGTCATTGGTGCCCTTATGTATCTTGCAAATTGCACTAGACCTGATATATCTTTTGCTGTAAATTTATTGGCAAGATTTAGTTCATATACAACAAAGAGGCACTGGAACGAAATTAAACATATATTTCGTTATCTATGAGGAACGACAGATTTGAGACTTTTGTACTCAAAAGACACCAATCAAAGTATCATTGGTTATGCCGATGCTGGATATTTATCTGATCCACATAAGGCACGTTCCCAAACCGGATATGTATTTACTCGTGGAGGCACAACAATTTCTTGGCGTTCACAGAAACAAACACTCGTAACAACTTCATCAAATCACGCTGAGATTATTGCATTACATGAAGCAAGTCGTGAATGTGTATGGTTAAAGTCAATGACCAAACATATTCAAATATCGTGTGAATTGACAGTAGACAAGAAGCCTGTGACACTATATGAAGATAATGCTGCATGTATTGCTTAAATGAAAGAATGATACATCAAAAGTGACAGAACCAAACATATCCCCCCAAAATTCTTTGCCTATACTCAAGAGCTTAAGAAGAATAAAGATATTGATATCTGTTACATTCAATCAAGTGAGAACTCATCAGATCTCTTCACAAAAGCACTTCCCACGACGATATTCAAAAAGCATATATACAACATTGGGATGCGCAATCTACGGAATATGTGAAGAATCACTCATGTTAACATGAGGGGGAGTTTACGTGGCTGCACTCTTTTTTTCTTACTATGGTTTTTATCCCACTGGGTTTTTCCTAGTAAGGTTTTTAACGAGGCAGTATAAAACACGTAATGAAGACAGTCATCATATCACGATCATCATCACAAGGGGGAGTGTTGAAAATATATTATTATTATTATTATTATTATTATGTTGAATATTGAATATTGAATGTTGAATGTTGAATATTGAGTTGTAAAATGTGGAAAATTAGTGTGCGATGATGTAGATGATGATGTATTTATTTTTGGACTAATATCAAATATGGATCTATAAATAGGTCTTCATTTGTGATGAAAAATACAATTGTGTTGAGAGAAAAATATTATAAAATGTAAAGTGTGATATATTTTGAGTTTTGAAGTATTTACTTTTTACCATAAATTTTTACTTTTTTACAACAAATAATATTTTCTTTCTTTTTTTGTTTATTTTGTTTTTGTTTTCCGGTGGTGGCCCTCTAGGCCTACTCCTCTTCAGTTGCCTTCAGGCTAATACCCTAGGGAAAGTTTGATTATCCTCGTTTCAATTTATCAGCAGTAACTTGATTAATCGCGTTGAAGGTGGTTGATAATGGACTGCAGGCTTATCTCTTTCCCTCAGCCCTCCAAGATTGCTCAATCTCATCCCAGTATGTGTTATGGGTTCATTTACATTTCGATTCCTTTGACTTTGAGCGTTTGAAAGTTTACTGGCTAATCTATTTGTTAGGAACATGTTGAATCTGCTCTACACAGCGGAATTTACTCTAACTATGCAGCAGGAAACTCAGGGCTAGATTGGTTGACAACCCTTGTTTTTTCCCGTTAAAAGTCTAATCTTTTGCATTTGTGGATTCGAAATCCCCATCTACCTGCTAGTAGCGGGTTCATAATTATTATGGTGGCGGTACTCGGTCACTTCATAGAATTTTTAAAAAAAAAAAAATAAAATAAAAATCTCAATTCAAGATTGATCCTGCAATATTTCAATGTTGTTTTTTGGTCGATATGTTATTTTTTTTTATGTTTATGCACTTCTAATAGATGACATCATGCATGTAGTCCATCCCTCTTTTTGTATGAGGGATTGATGATTGAAGTTAGGAAACCGGATTTCGTATATGAAATCACTCTCTCCTTAAGTGGCATCCTTGCCGTTATATTTTGAGTTAATGCCCTGATGACCTCGTGTCCTAACGATTATAAGATACAATCATGATAAATCTTCATATCCTTGATGGTGTCCATGATACTCATGTGTGTTGAAGCATTATTTTAACCAGAAAAGAATGTAATCTGAAATGATTGGATTCTGGATTGGTGAACGTTATCATATACTGTACGGCGGAACTCGGACTAAGTTTATCCCATTTAATATTATACATGCAGATTGAGCAATTTGCTATAATTCTCTCTGTGATAAAAAGTTTTCTTTTAATCAAGGGTATAAGTTTGTTGTATGTATGATGTTGACTTAACTATGTAAGATTATGATTTTATATCCTTCTGAATTCTGTTTGATCTCTTTTTGCACTTACAACAGGATTATTCTCACCCACTTTGAATTGTTCGATGAAGACTTATAAGCTGTCAGATCTGACTAGGACTGAGGTTGATAGCCTCAAAGCTCGTCCTCGAATTGATTTTTCTTCTATTTTCGGTGTGGTGAGTCCTGATGTCGCTGAGCAAGTTGGCAACCCTTTTATTGAAATGTACTTTCCTGTTCTTCAGATTTTTCTGGGGAAAACGTGCGTCATAATTATCATTTTAACCTTCTTTGATGCTAAACTTGAATTTCTCTGGCACGACTGTTTAATCAGGTTCAGCCCATTGTTGATGACATTCGAAGCAGAGGTGATGCAGCTGTCAAGGAGTTAGTGCTTCTTTACTCCTTCATCCTGATATTTGCTTTATTTTTTGTTGTCAGAAAATTGCCGGTGCAGCATACCATTTGAAAATCCCATCAGAGTAGTTTTGGGGAACGGGACATTTGAGGGCTCATTATGGGTGGAGAAAAAATTGCGAGCACAAGTATGTGCTTCTCACGGAGTATGAAACCCCAATTAAAAGCCCATTCTTCATTCATAATTTATATATCTGAGCCCTAATTCCCAAATCTCTTCTTCCCGATTTCTCTTCAAGCCTTCGACTTCCCTCCAGTTGCGGGCTTCGACGAGCCGGGAGCTGCAACGACTTCATTCAACCACTTTAAGTGAACTATTTATTTTTATTTTGATTCCCATCACAGGGGTGTATCACATAAATCTGTTGGTGCTCATCTTTCTCTTCTTCTCGATGTGAATCTTGAATCTTCAATGCGTGAGTTCATTGCGTAAATATGAGATTGAGAGCTGTGTTTTGTGATCAATCTTGAGAGAATTTCAGGAGAAATCATCGGTCCGGAGAGGATTTCACGAGAAAGGAATTGACCGATTTGGGAATTAGGTTTGTAAAAAATAGAATTGGGCTTTTAATTTGGGAAAAATGCTCATGTGCAAATCCCGTGATAATTCCCGTCAAACAAACAATAGTGTCAACGGTGAGGACGGATTTGAGACATAATGGAAAACACGAGGGATATGAATGGCCCCGGAAAAACATTAAGGACATAATTGAGACACAGTTGAAACAATAAGGATGTTTTATTGAATTATCCCGAGTTAGTTTATAAAGTGAATAATTTCTAAGCCGCCGTAGTTGCATAGGGAAACAATAATTATATTGTGTATTATTTTTGTGTTCTAAAACCCATGGCAGGTTGAACTATCCCGATCATGTTTTTTTATTATTATTATTGGGGTTCATATCTGTTATCTGAATTTGATTATGAGATTTTGAAGGAAAGAACTGGAAGCAAAACTTTAGTTAACCCTACCTTATTAACTTAATTCAATAATCATGCTGGTACAAGATGCTTAATGGGTGTATGTGCAAGAGTTTATAACAGTTTGTTTCCCTGTGTTGGCATTCTATAACTCTAGGATCAATAGTTTGTTCTCAAAAAAGTAATATTTTCTGATAAAGGAAAAATTTGAGCATCCTGATTTAGTTCAAGGATCCTGGTCCTGCTAAGAGTGCAAAAATTAACATTACATTTTATTTTGGCGTCTTGATGTTTCTGTGATCCTGATAAGAACTGCTTGTACTCTCGGAACCAAGTGCCTCCTCATGTATATGTTCCCAGGGGTTCTTTAATAGAAGATTGCGACTCTTGCCAACACCTATTCTGGTTTTCTTTTCTTTTTTTATTCTGCATCTTCGTGCCTTTTGAAAGAAGTCACGGATGGAAATGATCCATCATTTTCATGCATATAATCGTTTCTGTCTTTTCTAAAATGAGATATTTGGCACACTGAACAACTGCAATGACGATTAAATTGCTTATATATTTTTGACAGCTATACAATACGGTTTGACAAAGTAAAACTAGACAGTGTAATAGAGAATGTCAACGATCTTCCAAATCCAGTGGTACTCCTCTTCTCAACGCGTTCAAAAATGGATTATGCCACATTGCTACTCTTTTGTATTGTTGATTGTGGATTCACATTGTAGTAATACTAACAGTTTCTTCTATAATTAGCTTGATCCAGCGGTTCAAGAAGCTTTTGATGTGGCTTATGATAACATTTTTGCTTTTCATGCTGCACAAAAGCCTGTGGAAAAAGTTGTTGAGAACATGCAAGTAAGCCATGCGTTGGGTGACAATTGTTTTTCCACAATTATGGTGTTCTTGGAACATTTGGGGTGTACCTGAGTACAATTTTTGCAGGGTGTTAGATGCAAAAGGGTGGCACGAAGCATTTCATCTGTGGGTCTTTATGTTCCTGGTGGCACTGCTGTATTACCTTCAACTGCTTTGATGCTTTCAGTTGTATGTACTTTATTGACTACATCTGTTTCATATGTGGGTCTTTTGATGAGCATTGAAAGTATTGTTTTGATTGCTTCCGCTTTGCTGATATGGCTTTCCCTAAATCAGCCTGCTCAGATAGCTGGATGCAAGACCATCGTGCTTGCAACTCCCCCTGCTCAAGATGGCAGCATTTGTAAAGTAATTGGTCTCATATTAAAGTAATATAAGATTTCTATGTATTGCTCACTAGCCATGGTTCGTCTTGCAGGAGGTCATTTATTGCGCTAAGAAAGCTGGCGTAACGCACATTCTTAAAGCTGGGGGTGCTCAGGTCCGAGGACAGTATTATTTTCTCTGTATGTATTATGTAATCACGCCAAATAGTAAATATGCTTTGTGATGCTTTGAAATTTGAAATATTGCGTTTAGGCAATCTCTGCGATGGCATGGGGGACTGAATCTTGTCCCAAGGTACCACATTACTATATTTCTTTTGTTAATATCACATTCTTGACTTTGTCATTGTGAGCACGGAGAAAGATACACGGGCCTGGAAATCAGTATGTCACAGCTTTGAAAGTAGGTTGAGAAGAAATACAGGCCTGTGAGCTTCATTACCAGCGGTTTTACCACAAAATTATTTTACTAGTTTCAATGTTTATATGATTATTTAATACCACCTATAATGTAGGTTGAGAAGATATATGGGCCTGGAAATCAGTATGTCACAGCTGCAAAAATGATTCTGCAGGTATATGATTTAAACATTTTTTTTGTACATTGTCCTAGATACAAAGTTGCTAAACTATCATCCTTTCTCAATAGAATAGTGAGGCTATGATTTCAATAGACATGCCAGCTGGACCATCGGAAGTGCTCGTCATTGCTGATAAACATGCGAGTCCTGTTCACATAGCAGCAGATTTACTTTCACAGGTGCCTGGCCATTTATAAAATACAAAATTCTTTGATTTTGCTCTTTCTTTTATCTGAATGATTGGCTATTTTATTTTTTTAGTGAAAAACATTATAGTTTTGTTTATATGTTGACCACAGAAAGGTTCAAATAAGTTAGAGATGTTACCTAAATTCTAAAACATGTTATGATAGCAAATTCAAGATAAGAGTAACAAGGGAATTTCAAATTTTTGTTCCAATTTATAATGCTTCAAGTTAATTACATAGGAGATCCTTTTGTTAACTATTAGCTTTACTATGATATGCTGTTAGTTTTTCTGATTGTTCAAAAGACGATGCTCTCAATTGCAGGCTGAGCATGGCCCTGACAGCCAAGTCGTTCTTGTAGTTGCTGGAAATGATGTGGATCTAACTGCTATCCTGGATGAAATTAACAAGCAATGCCAAAGCCTTCCCCGGGGGGACTTTGCTTCAAAAGCACTAGGTCATAGCTTCACTGTTTTTGCACGCGATATGGTCGAGGTTTGCCTGGCCCTTTTTAAATATATGTTTTTACTGTACAAATTTGTTCTTGAAATATTCTTAGATCATTGGCTGTATAAAATTTGAATATGATAGTTCAAAAATTTTTATTGTAAAAAGTTGAAAGCGGTTCATTCCACAGGTTTTAGGAAACATTAATTCAACAATTCTGTTCGTAGGAACAAAGAGAAGCAGATTTATTCTATACATAGAATAGGAATAGATAGGAGTCTGGTTTGCTTCCTTTAGATTAGCTAGTGCATGAAAAATTATTTTGTTGATATTTTACTTAATTCTTTTAGGTCTTCATACTTTAAAGTCCAAATTTTACTAGGGCTAAATGGCACCTGTCTTTGTCGCACTCAGGCAATTGGCTTTTCGAACTTGTATGCACCGGAGCATTTGATCATCAATGTGAAAGATGCTGAAAAGTGGGAAAGTTTCATTGATAATGCAGGTTATTAACTTATTACTATGCATGTCCTTCATTCTATGTCTTCTGGTTTTTGCTGGTTGTATCAGTTGCATGGTACCTTTATTACTTCTATTGCTGCCGTTCTAATTTGTTGTTGGTTCATAAGTATTGGGTACATGATTCAGAGGCAGATCAAATTTGATGTGATCTTAATTGTAATACATTCGTGAAAGGATTATCATGATTGTGATTATTTAATACTACATAAGATTTAATTGTGATTAGTGCTTGTCCATTTGATTGTTCCCTTCCATATAAATGGGTGATAATGTGTTAAAAATTAAGAAAGAAATAATTCGAGCTTTAGCCCTAAGGCATTGGTCGTTGCCTTCTGGCCAGTGTACGTATTTTTTTTTTTGTTTTTTTTTAGATTGAATTATCTTATTATTATCCTTGAATGAAATATAGAAAAAGAGTCTGCATGTATAAAACCAATAAAAGAGTTGCGTAAGCCAAAGTTGGATAAATTGAAAAAGAAATATTTCATGCCAAACAAGTTGAATCAGAGTACTAACAACATCCCAACAAGAAGTGTTTGAAATTCGCAACATCCCAACTAGAAGTACTTGAAATTCTGATGCGGGCTTTTCAGAACCTTATCAACCACATTCACAGTTGCTTAAAGCTTAGAAAAATTGGGCTACATCGTTGAGTATAATGGGTGCGTTGACAAGGCTCAAGGGTCGAGGTTTGCTTTAAGCACTCCTCAGACAAGTCACACCGGTTATGGCGATATCTTTTTAGCACAACCAGATCTAGAATCTTGAGTCTTACTGAGCATTGCTTGGCAGGTCTTTAGCACTCTGATTAATTATGTCGCTTTTGAGTACAGTGTATGTCAGTAATTCTTTCATTTATGTCCAATATCTTGTAAAATGTCTGATGTTTGTGAACTTGTTGCATAGGACCTCTCTTTCTTTCGATCAAGTATTTGTTTCAAGTACTCTTTCAATTTGACTATATAACTATGTAATCATAAATGTGTGATTCCACACTATAGATTGATACTTCACCATCATTTTTTTAGACGAGAACTTGTTGAAATTACGTGGTTTATACTCCCATGCAGGTTCTGTATTTTTGGGTCCATGGACACCCGAGAGTGTGGGAGACTATGCAAGTGGTACCAATCATGTTCTTCCAACTTATGGTTATGCACGGATGTATGGTGGAGTGTCGTTGGATTCCTTCTTGAAGTACATCACAGTACAATCGCTGACAGAAGAAGGGTTAAGGAAGCTTGGGCCTTATGTAGCAACAATGGCTGAGGTCGAGGGTCTGGATGCGCACAAGAGAGCCGTAACCCTCAGACTGCAGGACATTGAAGCTAGAGAACTATCAAATCTGAGATAAGTATGTCAAATTCCTTTTGCGCCTCTGTACGAGTATCTGCCCAGGACAAGCATATTTAAATTGTCTGATTGTTATTATTATTTTTTTAAAAAAATTTAAATCTTGATGGTGGATAACTATGTTGTATCATACCGGGTAGAATTTAATTCACCCGAGAAACAAAATGTTGACAACTTTTAATGACGGTAAGATCAATATCACAATATGTAGTAAACCATCGCGGAAATCCATGCTTTTCAGGTTACTTTCATTGCTTGGATTACACTTTTAGAAAATCATTGTTTTTATATGTATATATTTTTTCAATCAAGAATTTTGGAAATTATCGTATGATTGTTGAGACAGTATGAATTGTAACAAGATAGAGAGGACACGAGAAACACCAACTCAGAAGAGGGAAACAAGTTAGATTTTGTAGCTAAACCCATTTTAAAGTTCTGAAAATAATTATAAATATGGTGATAAATTTAAAATATATATAAATTTTAACTTAAAATACTACTATTGCACGACATAATAGTCTTCATAGCCAAATACATAGATATTCATGGGGTTTCTTGATTGCTATTAGACTCTTGTTGAAGCTGTGCTGCAAACTGCAAGTTCCATATTATATCTTCAAGAGAAGGCCTGTCACATTCTTCATTCGATAGGCACCTCACACTAACCTCCATTACAGTCTTCAGTGAATCGTCCGAACATTCCTTGCTAACCGATGGGTCGACCACGCTCTTTCGGCCCATCGCATCCGCTGTTAGGCTCACTGATAACTGCAGAATTTACGTTGGGCAATATTGGCTTCAACAAGATTGTATTTTTAGGAAAATTGAAAATTCTTTCAAGAATTCTATCTCTATATGTTTCTCCTAACCCTGATTTGAAGGCAATATAAACTTACAATGTCTTTCGAAATATGTATATAGTTCATGGAAACAATTGCTCGTCCAACCACCATTTCAAGCAATATTACTCCGAAGTCGTAAACATCATTTTTGGCCTCGCAGTTCAATCTGTGAACAAAAGAATTTGTCCACAATAAAGCTTCTCTTGTGCTTTACAAGCAGACGACTGGTGAACTAATAATAACAGAAACTTACATTGATCCCATATTTTCCTTCGATCCACGGGGAGAAATTCCAATCTCATCCTAAGAGATAAAAAAGAGGAAGCAAACTTAAGCCACTGTTGTTTTCACAGTTGATGCAGAATATATATACTTGAGAAATGGGTATAGTTCTTGGGTCATGAAACAAAATGCTACATATTGAAACGTTATTATGATATCAGGAACAGATGTCGAACCTACCGATCTTCGATTCTCTGCCAATAACTGTAAATTGTATTTATTGATCTTTACATGGAGATTCTGGTCCACCAGAACGTCCGTTATTTTCAGGTGATTCAAATATACACCAGGTGTATTCCCTGTATGAAGAAATTGGATACCCCGTGCAACTTCTATTGCAGCCGCTATTCGTTGCGTCCATATGAACTTTTGTCTTGATTGTACCTCTATAGAATGGATAACAATCAGAATGATGGTCTTTCTGATTTAGAAACTGCATTTTATTTCAGGTTAGCTTATGTTACCTGATATATATCTTCTTAATGTACCATTTGGCACGTACTCGAACACGAGAAATATTCTGCTGAAACTTGAATCATTTGACAGCAGTGAAAGCAGTGGCCTATTGCACTGACTAGATGGCAGTGTCTAAGTTTCTGAACCAACTCAAGTTGGTTTGTATAGCTCTGAACACCATGTCATTTTTTCACTTTCAAAGTTCTTATAGCGACAATTGTCCCATCTGTGAGCCATCCTTTGTATACCTGATTACAGGCAAAAGTAAATGAGGCATGCTGTACTGATCGATCCCCTCGTCCCAATTAGTGTTTAACACGAGTCTAACTCGCTAACAAAATATAAGCTCCACTCGATGCATTAACAACGAAAAAGGTTACGGTAGTTAAAAACGAATGTAGCCACAGAAATACATGTGACGAAACCAGAAAATTACTAGAATAAAGAAGTACCTGCCCATTAGAACCCTCCCCGATGACATTCGATGCGTTGAAGTTATTTGTAGCCTCCTTAAGCTCATCAAGAACGAAAGTTCTGTAAGGTGGGATGCCTAGTGCTCCCAACTTCATAGTTTCAGAAATGTACCCTGCCAACAAATGGTACATTTGATGTTCTTGTGAAAATTCCTAATAAACCCATATATTTATGCAAGCCCCCTTCTCCCTGCCCTTGAACTTGAGTCATTTACACCAAAATTTTCACGACAATAGGGATGATAACAAAGATGATATATAATGTAAAACAGATGGAATGTGATAAATGAGGGGAAAACGATATAAAAAAAAGAATAATAATACTCACTAGCATCCTTGAGCAGCTGGAGCGTATTTCCAGGAAATATCCTATCTACTATCAATCTTGTGCGTGAAATCTTATTCAAATTCCTGTGTAAAGATTCCTTTTTCATAAGCAAAAAAGCCACACCAAAAATTGCCATTGTCACAACAACCCCTCCAACCATACTCGATGCAAGAACTGCTTTACTGTACGGCCTTTTCTCCTCTTTTTTACGAGGTGAAATTCTTACTGCCAAAGCTTCACTATGACAGAAGGATTCAACATGCTGTTGTCTATATTTTTTGGATAAACAATTCCCACCATACAAAACAACCCTTTCCTTGGACTCATGTTCCAGACAATCTGGTAAGTCCCCTGTCAGATGATTTTCAGACAAATTCAAGAATTTGAGTTGTGCATTGCAAGGCATGTTGTGTAAGAGTTTTCCAGTGAATCTGTTCCCACCTATTTTTAAATAAGTTAGTGTAGGCATTGTCAAAAGTGATTGCGGAAATGGCCCTACAAATTCATTCAAAGAGATGTCTAGCTTTTGTAACTGATAACAAGAAATCAATTCATCTGATACTGGAAACTGGAACTTATTTTTCTTTAGTACTAAAGAAACCAACTTTTTGGGAAAACTAGCGGATTCAGGCCCAAGAAAGTTGCCTTCTAAATCAAGAACTTGAAGATTTGCCAATTTGTCAAGTTTCGGCACAAGCCCTGACAGATTATTCTCAGCTAACTCCAAAATCCTCAGATTTACCAAAGCAGACAATGCAATTGGAAATGATCCATTTAATGAATTGTTCCTTAAAATCAAAACACTCAATGCTGGTAAAAATCCTAGCCATTCAGGTACTTGACCAGCGAACCTGTTGTTATCCATGACAAGGGTCTGTAGGCCTTTTAAGAAGGAAATCTCCGCAGGAATGGGGCCATCAAAGGAATTTGAACTAATGTTGAGAATTTCCAGGGAAGATAATCTCCCGATCTCTGAAGGCAATGGCCCTCTCAGGCCTAAAGATACCAAAGACAACACTTTCAAACTGGGGAAACCAGCTAGATTTGAAAACAAGCTGGAAGTAAAAAAATCTTCAATCAGATTTGGGAACCATCTGTTTCCAGTTAAATGGAACTGAGTTATATTGTCTTCATAGCAAGAAAGAGTGAGAATTTGGGTTGGTTCTGAGTTGCAAAATTCAGGATTCTCATTCCACCCGCTTAAATCTGGTGGGAAGTTGAATTGCTTCTTGATTTTCAAAAGAGTTTCAGATTGTGAAGGTTGCAACTGCTCTGAGTAATGGGAAATTAACAAGAACAAGGAGAGGAAATGTAAGGCAAAATGACTCGGTTTATACATTGATGCTACGCATGAAATGGATACAAAGCAGCATTTCATGGCTCTTGAATCTTTGAACATTTATGGAGTGTCTTAAAAAAAAGAGAAAGAAAATGGCTGAATTGCTAACCTATATCATTGCATTGCATGGAGTGTTGTTTGCACGAGGCTTTCTGATAGAATCTTGATTAAAAGCGTTGAAATCAAAACATAAACTTGTGCCCAGTACGTATTATGTGCAACAATAATTCGGGATTCACCACGGGAACATATAATTAAGCATCCACTGGTGTGTAGGTGTGTGCAGAGTAGTAATCAGATATCAGTTTCTTGGAAAGAGACATTTGCTCTCACCAGAATTAGTGTAGTGGGAAACCCGAGGAACAAGATTGAATGAACACAAGTGTCCAAAATAATTTCACATGCATCATTTCCTTTACAGTATATTTTGTTTGTTAGTAACAAAGAAAATAAGGGTTGTAATTATTTTTCCAAGTTACATTTGTGTTCGGTGGATATTTTTTATCAAAAAGAAAAAAAAAATGGAGAATTAATTTCCAAGTTCACTGTTTTGTTTAAGTTCCTTAGAATTTCTTCGTTTATATGGCTTGCAAGCTCAATTTTTCAGTCCGTTTATGTCGTTTGAGTTTGATTTTCTTAGTTTTGTAAATATATTAAATGTCTTTTGAACAAACTCAAGCTTGACTCATGTGTTGAGTTGACAAATAAAAATATTAGCACAATGATATGATTTGAACACAAAGTTTTTGTTGAAAGAAATATGAATTTACACCACATAGATCATAACCATCATTTGCATTTTTTATTTTAACTTTCGTCTTTTCTACTAAAATGCTCTTAAAACCATAATAAATAAAATATTTTCTGTTTAATATTGCTAATGAATGATGATTCAATCAACAAATTTTGTAACAAAATAAAATACCAATACAATTTAAAATATCTAAATGAATTAGAAGTTTAGAACTATATATACGATGGAATGATATTTTAAAACTTTTTTTAGTGAAAAATATGAAATTGTTTAAATTACATTTGTTGATATATTAAAACTTAACTACCAGATTAAAAAAACTGAAATATCTCTTTCTATCTAATAATTTTTTTCTATTTAATAAAGGCTAAGCTTATCATAAAAACTGTTTTTTGTAAGTTTGGTATGTGGCCTGGCCCAGACAGTTTAAAAAAAGCCTTATATACGTATGAGGTAGATTTCAATCTAGCATATGGGTAATATCTCAATGATAGATTTAATGTCCCATGATTTGTCATGTCAACAATATATAATTAATTATGCCTATGTATAAAAATACGAACCGTTAAATGCATGATTTAGGTATTACCCATATATTAGGATCTCATCTACCTACGTATGGATGCTCTTTAGTATGGCCCAAACCATAAATCGGTACCACTACCACCCTAATTTTGGTATTGCCGAAAAACAAAGAAAAAAATGGTGTAGGTGGAACGCTCTCATTGTTTCAAATTTTATGAATCCACATAATTACATAATTTAAACCATGTGCTTCCACCTAACTCACCCCATCATCGTGCTCTTCACCGAACGTGGCTGACATGGAACAATCACTAGTCTTTAGCTTCCACTACACCAAAACAACCCCTGATTCGTACAACCCCTTCATTTTGAAATTCATCGCGTCCTCAATCAAACACACTAAACTGATACGGCGACGGCATTTGAAATTCGACTACACTTAGAAGAAATCTTCATGGTTGAAGCTCTGTCCCGACAAATTACAAGAGTTAATGCGTTAAATTGAATTCTTCAGCGCCCAGGTTTTACTCTCGGTTGTTCTAACCTGTTTTTTTTTTCGCTTAAAACCCCGCATACGTATATATTCAGAATTCTAAATTCTCCAGTTGTTCTAATCTCTAATCTTTGGAAATTTGGGCTAATGTGAAAGGGCCGAGCCGATTTCATGCTTATGTTTTGCAAAATCCGAAATGGCCTAGGGCCCATATTTCTTGCTAAATGGTAAATGATCACCGATGAAGGTGATGTTTTAAAGAAAATCAGAGAGTACATAACTCTTTTCTAATTTGCTTAACACTCATAAAATTTACCATACTCCAATTTTATGTTCAAACAACGACAATTTCATTAATGTTTAAACATGGAATCATAATGCCTTCTGTCTCTTGCATCTTAATTGTGTTATCAATTTTTTTATTTCAATTTGGATTCATATTTTATTCTAAATTTCCTCTAATTTTCTCAAAAAAACATTTACTGTGTTTTTCTCTTCCCCATTTACTTTGCATTTTCTATTTTGGTCAGAAAAGTGATTATAATTTACTCCCAAATACGTTTTACAATTGTGATACATAGAATGATTAGGATGATGATCCACCAAAGGACTTTTTCATTTATGATAAATTAGAGAAACATATAATTTACATTATGACCATGTGAAGTGAATTATGGTCTTTACCATTATAACTCCTAAAATACTCTTATTTGAAGTCATACACATGTGTTTACCAAACTTGAATGACATAAACATGAAACTGGAGAAAAATAAAAGCACTTGCATTGGCACAATATGACTTGCATCTATCTGTGCCATAAAAAACATCACTGGCCTAATTTCTGTGACAATTTCTTTTACTATAAAGTCAATGAAAGTCCATTCTATTTGCAAAGAGCAAGTGCATTGCAAACTCTCTGTTTTATTGGGTATGGGTTAGCATTTGCTTACCTAATTCAAATATAAAAAATAACTCTTTTGTATAATTTTCAAGTGTGTCCTGTTGAAATAAACCTAACAATTTTGTCTGTTATCCAATTATTTTGATTATTTTTTCACATCCTTCAAACATGGTGTCAAAAGAAACTAAATGTCAAAAGTGGAAACCACATAATTTTACATTTACTCAATTTTAATCTATTAAGTGTTTGTATATTGACATTTATTTACCTTCATGCATTTGGATTCATTAATATTTTTAAAAATATCGTTATGGTTTATATTTAATTGTAGGTCATACTGAGTTATTCCATGCCAATTATTCATAATATGGTGTTTCTTCTCCTCTCGCATTATGAAGTCACTTTGAAGTCTCACAAACTGCCTGTTGATCACTGAAAATTCAGTCACCATCAATAGACTCATAACTTTACACAAAAGTGCTTCTCCATTGTACTCATCAGTAGCATGAGTTATTTTTAATATAAAAAAATGTAGTATCTTTAAGTAACGAGTAAATTTCTTTGCATTATGCATATATGTTGCAGCATAACTGAGTTTTTCCGCTTTCAATGTTTTTTCCTTCACAATTAATGCTCATTTGTTTCATTAATTATTCGGATAAGCTTCTGCACCTTCTCTGAATATATTTTTCCTTTAACTAAATGCATTATGATATTGACAGTTGCAAACGATGTAGATTATTTGTTTGTAGAAATGAGTCAGTGAATTAACAAAGTGAATACGTGTCTAAATAAAAACGTTGCTCATGTTTTGAACTTATATGTGTTTAGTAAAATTACAGGTTAAACTCTTACAGGTAATTAATATTTACTTTATATATTTTCATTTAGTTTGAAGCTAATAATTATGAAATTTTAAATATTTTCATTTAATTCTCTTCCAGGTAATTAATATATGTTGATTACTCCAATTCCTTTTTATTATATATATATATATATATATATATATATATATATATATATATATATATATATTGGTATGCATCTCAAGGTTTCGTGGCTGATTTTTTTTCATTTTTTACCTACCTACGTTACCCACATTGTGGTGTATTATTTTACAATTCCCTTCACTATCCAAAAAAAACTTTCATTTAGATTTTGTATTCACCCCACTTCTGTTTTCTTTCTGCCTTGCTATATCATATTTGTTTCAATCAGTGCTTCGGTCTAACATTAATGCGATTATGGATATGCTTCTTTTTGCCTTTGGTTATTAATCCAAATTTTCTTATGCTTCTACTGCTTTGTCGGGGCGTTATTGGGGTGTCTATGCTTTTAGCTTAACATTTTTTGTGGATGAATGTCCTGTATATAGCCATTGAATTCCCAAAAAAAAAAATCCATTTTAAACTGTGCTTTGATGTTAAATGTCATATAAAATAACCAACGACAATCGACGCCTCATATACCCAAGTTTCGGTTTATACTTTTACATTATTCATCTTCTGTTCCTTTCTCATAAATTACTTCCATATGATTTTATGTTTGACATAATATTTCAGTTTATTTAATTTTCTTTTTTTTACATAATTTTTCGTTTAATTTGAGTTTCGGGAAGTGGATCGAGTTTACAGCATTTGAAATAAATTATTCATCAACCATATACTTCATAACCAAACCCTCGGTCCTATTCATACTTCAATTTCAAAGGTACAATGGCACTAGGTTTTATCGTCATATATTTTGGTACGTACTAATAAATAGCAATACTTTTAAGTTTTATTTTTATCACAAAACATATATTTTTTAAAAGAAAACACCAATATTCTAGATAGTTTGATTATCTTCTAATATGGATCTCTTCTCTACTCGAAAGAATTTAATTGTCATTTTGATTTGGGAGATATCAAAAAGTCTCTGTTTCAAGCATTGATGAATTAGGCCTTCAAAAATAATGATGAAAATATAGAGATCCAAAGTTGGTCAAGTTTTTGAAAAATAAATTTTTCTACAAAAATAATTGGACATTATCTAGGCATATATATGACTATTTTCGTGCAAATTTTACACTGCAAAACAAATTATTTTGAAATAAAAGTTCCTTTTAATCATAAATATTTTATTTATGTGTTATTAAATGTGTGGAAACATGTACGCTTTGTTTATGTATTTATTTTCCACACGTACTTTGTTTATGTATTTATTTTATTTATTTAGTCATTGAAAAACTAAAACATAATTTCATGCATTCTTTCATTCTTCTTCACGTTTTTTTTGTTCTTTCCTTAATGATTATTATTATTATTATTTTACGCAGTTCAATTATATATGTCAATGAGCTTTTGTAGATCTGATTTCTACATAATTCTTTATTTAGATTTCTAATTTTCTTCGGTCTTAACTCATTTATAACTGTGAAATGCTACATAGGACACGATAATGTCTCGCTCTCCTTCTCAAACCAATCAAAACATTGTCGAACGACGTCAACTACGTACAATTCGTGAACGTAATAGAAGATATGCCATGACACAAGAACAACGACAAAATTACCTCCAACGGCGCCGAACAACTTATCAAAGAAGAAGAAATCAGTCAGTCATACAAACTAATGGAAACTCAACCGCTGTTAATTCTTCAGATGCTACTTCTAACCGACAAGGTACGATATGCTATGCACAAAATTTCAACGTACCAAAAAAAACTTTATTATGTTTTAAATTAAACATGTAAAACTATGGTAATTTCAAACCAAAACATGCACACACATAACTTTACATCTATATAATGTTATTGAAATAACCCTAACTCGTAAATGTTTTTTTAATATTACATATATGTCCATACATATATGCATTTATACTTAAAAATAGATTTTCATAAAATTTAATACAAAATAAAAAGCGATTTCATGTCAAAACTTAAATACTCGAACACATTATAAATTCATTAGTAAATATTCAATAACGTAAAATGGGGAAATAGTTTGATACAATCTCATAATCATTGAAACATAAAAGTGTGAAGGTCGCGGGTGTGCTAGTTTGCCACGAATGCACAGAGGTCTTCACCACCAATCGGGACCACAACCTCCTTAATAGCATAAAACTCACCTGCACATCATTTAGATCTAGTGAGCCTAAAGGCCCAACATGCTCTACCTTTAATAACGAGTACTACTAAATAAAACCACATGCAAGCACATAACGTATATAAAAATAACCTGAAAATTCTAATGCATGCATGATCGTAAAATCGTATGCATAAACTGCGTCGTAATCTAAATCATAACATAATACGTAACATAATATATAACATAAGCATTGGTATGTCATAAACATAAAAATCATTTTCTGTGGGTCATATCAGTGAAGTAGGACCATAAACATAAAAATTGATCAATCTATAAACCAACGTACGTGGCGGCGAGGTTCACCCAACCTTAACACGGGGATTTCCTACGCCATTTATGCCACTTCACCCAACCTTAACACGGGGATCCGTAGGCTCCTGAACATAATTGTCACAATTCACATCAACTTTCCAAAAATATTTTCTTTACATGCCCTTAATATTAACATAAAATACATGTATGAATCATGAACTTAAAAATATTATCTTCCTTAAAATTTTTCCCGTAAATATATATTTAATTCATTTTCATAATAAAAATCTTACTTATATCAAAATATATATATACATCTATAAATATATATTTACGGACTATTTTGTTTGTTACTAGCTAGTTCGAGTTGTTGCCTCTTAACTAAAGCCCATAAACTTAGACTGACTCATTAACATTTATACTGGCCCAAAAATATTTAGACTAGCTAAACCACACTTAAAATGACCCAAATCAGACTTAGATTGGCTCAATAGTACTTAGCCTGACTTAGAATTTAGCTCAACCAAATAAATTAAACAACTTAGGTCCATTAACTAATTTAGCCCAATTAATAAATTATTTCCCTCAATAACTATCTTAAGCCCAATAAGTTTGACTCAATAACTCTAAACCAATTAATTCAAGCTCAAATAACATTTTAGCTCAAATAAACAACTCAAGCCCAATAAATAGATTAAGCCCAATAAACATCTTAGACCCAATAAATAAATTAAGTCCAATAAACATCTTAGGCCTAATAACAAACTTGGCCCAATGAATAAACCAAACACTTAGACTCCTAAATAAATTACCCGGCCCAAAATAAAATAACCCGAACCCAGACCCTAATTCACTTGACCCGACCCGAACAACCTACCTGCCCAAGCCCTGCCCGAGCTGCCTGCTAGGTAAACAACCTTACAACCATCCCACTGTTCACCTAGCCGACACTAGTTCAATTCATCTTAAACCAAGACCCAAAGGAACCTGACCAGCCATCAAACCAGTGCATTACAGCTAAGAACTAGTCATGACAGAAAAATCATTCACAATACATAAAAACACGAATGATGCATGAGTTAAAATTTGAGCTACCATATCCAAATACAAATGCAACAACACAATTTAATCATCAAAACAGTAAATATACTTATCTAAATGGTGTGAGAAAGGAAGGGTATAACATGTCTTTGCGTTTAGAACGCACGAAAAACTTATACGATTGCGGTTGCGCATATCGGGACTTGGGAATCTCATAGATATCCAATTCTAGAAGATCAAACCCCTAATCTGCTGATTTCTGCCTCATCCTCAACGGGATTTCGATCTGCGAAAAATCATATAATGATCAAAAGTCAATCCTAGTCAACTCTGGTCAAACTTTGACCAAAAATTACCAAACTTTATTGCGCTCTCACCGCTTAACGGTTTCGAATCTCGACTCAAAACTTTGATATTTGGATCTACCACATTGAACCGGTAAAAAATGGTTAACATGTTGGAGGTTGCCGGAAAATTGGAGAAGACGGCGGCGGCGGCGGCAGCGGCGATCTGCAAATCAACTCCAAAATTCACGGAATTTGGCAATGTTGTAGAGCTCGACGAGACGATTCCAACGCACTAAGCCACAACCGGATCGGACCACTGTGGCGGCATAGATCGGATAAAAACAGGCGGCGGCGGGGTGAGCTTCCCGAGCTCCGATCTGCACCATTCGCGACGAAAAAAGCTACTACAAGCTTAGAAAATGTTCTACACATCACCTACTACCATCTAGCATCTCAAAAACCAACCCAATCGAGCAAAAATCCGAAGCAATACGCGCTAGGAAGACAATGAATAGTGGCCACTCCTTCTCGACTTCGTGCTCGGGAAATCGGACCCAAAAAATCACAATTCTTGGTATGGTTATGATCGCCTTGAAGAGAGTTACAATATGGCATGCTCAATCGACGATAAAGGGCGGCGTCCGGCGGTCGGCGACGGGAGGAGCGTGGATGGGGTTAGGGTTTAGTGTGTTTTTAGGTGTTTAGTGTGTGAGAGATAGAGCACCACTTAATATTATAAAAATTGGTCCTAAAATGACCCGATCTGATCCATTTCAATGCATTTGTGTTATTTTACTCCAATATGCAATTTAACACATTTTTACCATAATCTGGAATAGCGAACTTTGACCTGTCAACTAGACCAGTAAATTTTCAAATAAATAAATTGAGTCAATCTTAGGTTTTGACCAATCACCCAAAATGATTATTTTCTTCAAATTAAATTATCTGGCATAAATAATTATTTTAATACCATTATCTCAATAATTATCTTGAAATGCCAATATTATCAGATATCCAGAAATAGTCAAACTCATAGACTAATTGACACGTGTATTTTATAAATACACTCTGTAACTCAGTTGGCTGCAATAATTATTTTATACACTAAATAATTATTTTTAATTACCAAATAATTCGGTAAATAAATTTTGGGTCGTTACAGTTATATAGAAAGGCTTCAGCAGCGGAGAACATCTGATCGTAACAGAAGACACTCAATGACCGAAGAAGAAAGATCCAACTATTTAGCTCGCCTTAGAGAATATTATCGGAAAAGAAGATGCCTTGATCATACCTCATCCACGACAAATTATTCTGATGTTTCCATCAATAACTTTACAACAACTACTACAATGAATGTTCTATCAATACCAAACACTGATCAATTATGTAAGCATCTTTTGCAATAAATCACATTCAATATACATATTTCAATTACTCAGCTTCACATCAATGTCTTTAATAACCTTTATTTACTCAATTTAAAACTAACAAAAAATCCACTTATCACTTTACCTTATTGCATTTATTGAAACTGAACGTCAAAAACGAAATAACCATCGTTTAACATTTACTCAAGTTTCATCCATGATGTAGATGTATATTCATATACATTCACCTAACTGCATTTCGAGTATTTTAAAATAAAAATCAAATTTAGTTTTTCTATTTATTGATGGTCTTAACGTGTTATGACATATCAGACAATGTTCTAAAAAGCTTGATTAAGTTTCGCTTAATCTCGCTTAAGCTTGAAACTTCTCTAAAACGCTTCGTTTCGGCCAAAAGTAATAAAAAAAACCGGTCAGACATAGATTGACCATGTCAAGTGTCATTAAATATGCATAAATGTGATTTTTCTAAAAACCAAAATTGATTAATAAAACGAAAATAAATTATAAATTAGCGTTTTTACTATTGAGTGATTGTTACCAATGTTAGAAATATATAATATTGTATGACCAATTGTAGCGATGATGTGAATGCAAAACATATTGAGGGATTTACAGCTAATGTTTTAAATTAGACCAATTAATTTAGTTTATGTTCGATGACACGGGATATTGAATGAATGATGAAATAAATTGAATTAGAATCTCACAAAGAATTAATGTATTACACTTGATTTGTTTGAGATGACTAAAATTATAGTTTAAAATAAAAATATTTCGCGCTTAAGCTTAAAAAGCTTGAAGCTTGACTCCCACGCTTCGACACGCTTCATGCTTTTTAGAACCTTGATATCAGGTATCCATTATCTGGTGTTTCATCTACATTCGCCTCATGCAGTCACTCTGAACTTTCATACAATGCTTGCTTGTATTCTAAAAGTCAAACACAATCAATAACTCACAAGTAGAGATTATCTGGTGTTTCATCTACATTCGCCTCATGCACCGTTTAGTAATATCCCTTATGCTTCTTTGAGTTTTTGCTGGGATTTAGGGTTATATATTTTGATTATGTCTGGAACTTCTGCTTATTGATACTGGCAGGAAAAGGTTTTCCTGTCTTGAATGAGGAAGGCAATTCAATTACCAAGGATTCTGCTAAGAGTAGTTGGATTTCAGAATCAGCATCAATTTTAGAGGTGCATGTCTCTCGATTTTAGTTCTTCAGTTCCTGTCACTGTCTGTTTATCATTTTATAGCACCTGTGTGCATGCGTGTGTATGCTGGAATCGAGTGCATTGGCTGACTTCATCATAACATTTGCATTGGTTAAATTTTTATGGTGTTGAGCTTTTGCCATCATTTGAAATGGTTTTCACAATAGTAGCTAAGTGACTTGCAACACATAAAGACATGTTCTCTTTGATGTAAAGTAATTAAGTATATATTGAATGATTGTGTATTTCAGTCTCGTGTAAGTGTATTGAACAATGCAGATTCATAAAAAAAATGCAGCATCAAATGGATTTTTGGTTGGAGTCAAGAAAAATGTAACAAATATTATTTTAGATCTTCAGTCTCGGAATACTTTTATATAGCACACTTATTATTACTCATATTATATATGCTTAATATTCATGTACAAATGTCGCAATACAACATAAAATTAATTATACGTCATTCATTTTTCTTTTCGAGTGAAATACAAATTAAAGATATTTTTATTTGCTAAATATATGTCGCAATTTCAATAAGAGTAACTCAACATTGCACAACGAATTCGGTAGAATATGGAAATTTACAGTAACAATCTGGTTTATATCCCAAAAATGTTGTATATAAAGACATTATACTTTCAGTTTTCCACATAGACTTCAAAAATTAACAAAAGAAGAATGTTTTCCTTTATTGTTTATTAAATTTGTTGCATTAATTAAATTCGTAAGTGTATATTTAATACTATTTCATTGCACTCATTTTATTTATGGTTATTATTGTTTGGATATGTAGCATGTCAATGCATCAATGTACAATAATCAGGAGAGGTTGTGAAAGAATTTTAAATTTGAGTTTTGAAGAGTATATATTTTGCAAAGTTTATTACAAGGAGTCATAAATTTTTGTTGGGTTGTGAAATACAAACAATTTTGATTTTGATGATAACAAAACTTGTTATTGTGTTTCTAACATATTTAATCAAGTGTTGTAGAGAGTAGATCAAAGTTGGAAATGTTTGAGCTGGAAATCAAATAACTCAATCTGGCGCAGTTCAGTAAATCGATCATATCTCACAACTCGGTGATCCAAAGGACTTGAGGCTAAAACGGTTGGAAATATTACTCAAATATCTACAAGTCATATCTTAGGCAGGATGAGTTAATTCGGACGTTATCAAGGCGAAATGGTGGTCACAACATCGAGCTGGATGCAAAGCAGGATGAAGTTTCGAGATCTGCACAGAAATTCTGCAGAACAGAATTTCTGACACAGCTTAGTATTTCGAGTATATCTCTCACATACGAACTCGAAATTGAGTGATTCTTGATTCCGTGGAAAGCCAAGTGAAAGGGCTACAACTTTTAAGTTTATCACTTTGCCCAGAAATCAGTGAATCAAGAGCTAGAAGCAAATGAACAGATCAGCTTGAATCTGGAACAAACCAGATCAATTGGAATGATGATCAACTACGAGATTAGATCAAGCTTGACCAGAACAAGATCAAAGTTCGATCAGATCAAAGTCGGATCAGACCAGATCAAAGCTTGACCAGACCAGATAAGTTTGACCAGATCGAATCGGTCAAACCAGTCCGATGAACAGTAAAATCAGCTCAACTTCAGAAAATGGACAGCAACTCAAATATGACTGTTGCAACTCCAGAAAGTGTCCAAGAAACATCCCAAACGGTCATATTATTGAATCTAACGTTCAAATCATTCTTGGAGCTTATAAATACAACACTTTGAAAATCAAACACAAGCTTTTGATGGGGATTAAAAGGATGGGCAGATTATAGAAGAAAAAGAAGCTAAAATGAGAGCAAGCCCAAGGTGTGAGGAAGAAGAAGAAGAGATAAGCTTTTAACGTTAAATCCTCTACACCAAACCCACTTTATAGAACACTCTTCCTTGTTCAATATCTTTGTATATGAGTTGAAGAGAGCTCACTCACACACATACGAGAGACATCATTTGCAAGATTAGTTGAGTGAGAGTCTTAGCACAAAGACGTTAAAGATTGTGTTTGTAGTCTTGGCATAAAGACGTAAAACATTATGTGGATTGTGAGGTTGAGGCCTACGATCGAGAGTGGCTAGGAGTTCTTGTTTAGGCATTTGATAAGTCCTAAATTGGATTGGGTTTGTACAAATGAGTTTGTATAAATCAAAGTCTTCTAGTGGATCCTTCCGAGGTGGAAGAAGGGGTGACGTAGGAGATTGAGCTCCGAACATCCATAAACAAATTCGTGTCTATTTGTTTATCGCATTTACATTATTATTGCCACTGTTTTAAGATGCATTTTTGAAGCATTTTATGTGTTCTTCATAGATCAAAATATAGCATACAAAGTGTTTTATAAAATGCTTCAACCAAACTATTTTTATTATTTCAACTTGCATTCTTTCAAATGATTTATAAAATGTTTATTCGATTTCTACGAAGGATTATTTCGAGTGTATTCCGCTTGGTTTGAAAATCAAACTCGATATAATTCATCGATGCTTGGTTTATTTTTTAACATTTCAAGAACGAGTTATTGTAGCTCTAAAATATTTTTAAGTGTGTATTCACCCCTCTCTACACACGTATTTCGATCCTAACACTTTTAATCTAGAATAAAATATCTCAATCATATATAACTCAAATATGTTTCCAATGAATTATATGCTTATCTTTTTTTCCCGTATATTTTTTTTTTCTAATTTCCATTTATTGGCCAATAATTATGATCATTTATTAAATATTTAATGTTTATTTTAGATATGATTTTCTTTAGCAATCATGCTAATTTATGGAAAAATTATGTCAATTTTCGGTACAACTCTATGTTATCCACATTTAGTCAAGTTTCAATTGAGGTAAGATAAAATTATTGTTTTAGACATTTACTCTCAACATTATTTTAATTTGTAACACACTAATTTAATATCCATGTACAAATGTCGCATACACATCGCGTGTGCCTCGATCGCTATTTAAGATGATACTTATATATGATTGAAATAAAAATTCAATTTAATATATATATATATATATATATGTATATATATAATTAACTCAATATATGCATATGCATAGCATTTAATTAAACTGGAAAATTTAATAAATATATGATTATCATTAAATAATGTACAAATAAGATTATGATTTTTAAATAAATATCTCTGCCTCGCATGGTTATTTTCTTCAACTCCCCTCCTTTTCCCCCTTTCTCCATTTTTGCTTCGATTTATATTGTCCTTGGCTCTTATCCAAGATTCACATTTTTGCTTCGATTTATATATCCAAGATTCACTGCCGGGAGATGTTAATCCGTGGAAAAACTGTAAGTTATATCATCAAATCGACCTGAGCTTCATCGTTTTTATTTAATAATTTGAATGTGCGATTGATGTTCTTTGATGTTGTTTTTAATTTACTTTATTTTAGGAAGTAAATTCATCTTTAGTTTTTAGGTTGGAGCTTTTTTATATTTGTTATGCCTTCACATTTATCATAAATTGATATTTAACTGTGTGCTGAAATGTTTGGATGAAAAATGAAGATTTTTTTTACGCCAAATCCAACTTTAATCACTGCAGACAAACAAGTTCTTACATTTATGACTCGTGGAGTGAACAATTAACTTCTTACATGATTTATGTGGTGTTAGATAGATTAAAAAAATGCATAGGGTCAAATAGACCGTCATTGACACAAATTAGTAACATATGAGAATATTGAAGCTTTCCTCAATCAATTTGATCGGTGTTTAATGGCCGCACAGTAAGGTTAGCATTAATAAAAAAAGTCTTTTTTTTTTTTTTTTTTTTTACTATTTTTAAAATACTAGGATTTGGTTGTGTTACTTCTTGATCGGTGTTTGATGGCCGCACGGTAAGGTTAGCATCAATACAAAAAAGTTATTTTTTTTTAAAAAAAAACAACGCATGTGCGATGATCGTTAGTGATAAAAATGATATTTGTACAATATTCTCGCAGTGAACAATATAAAGTCATAAATCTAAATCGAGGCACGAGGAATGGAAGCAGCAATCTTGTGCGAGTAAGCTAAGGTAATCCCCGCGCGAAACACAACATGGGTTCCTTAGTTCACAAAAAAAGTCTCAGTTCTAGAGTTCTTCAAACTAGCGATAGACTCACACGCAATGCGTGTGTATCACGAATAAAATTTAAAATTATGATATTTTTATATTAATTGCAATATGTGGTATATACTATTTTCACATTTTGTAGCAACTTTTCATATGTTACATTTTCATAGATATTTGAAATGATGAACACAAAAATCGACAGAATATCTAAATTCAAAATCAAATTAAAAAAATCAAAATAGTTGTCCGATAAAAGATTCAGAATCCAAATTAGTGAAAAACAATGGGAGAAATACAATTCATCTCAATACATTTTTTGAACATGAAAATTGTGGGATAATAATAGAAAAAAAATTGTTTGGGAAAAAAATATAATATCTTGATTGATATTCTAAATTTCCTTCACTTCATCTTAGATAAAACATCCTCTGTACTAATAAGCATAAAAGATCAACATCCCTTTAAATGCCATCACATCCTTGGCTACTTACGGTATTCTTATAAAAATGGCGTTTTGTAAATGGTCGATGAACTCTTCCAAAGCGAACAACTTTTGATCTGAGCACTAAGGCAACAAATTTTTTTCAAATGGCATTGACATCCAGATTTAGAAATTTAAAATGTATGAATCTCATCTTTCACCATTTTCATAACAAATCAATTTCTCTAAACTAATCATATTTTCTAATATAGTAAAAGATTTTCAAACTATAATTCTCATCTTTCATCATTTTCTTATAAATCCTAGAAATAATCAGAGATTTAACAAAATATCAGAAAAATTCATTATAAGAAAGCACACAAAACCGGGTATATGCATAGAAATATGAATGGAAAAAAAAATACAGACACCTACCTTAACCTTGCAATAAAAAAACATGTATAGAATAGGCTCTGGAAATCTATTTTCATCTTAGTGCAAGTGAAAGCTATAACATCATTAACATGATTGGACAACTTCTCAAAGTGATTAATTATTATAATAGAATTAAAACAACATTGTAAAGCAAAGAGAACATGGCTTACGGAGCTTTCACATTGTTGGCCAATCCGAGCTCTGCACCCCCACACATGATGTTTCATCCTTCCATCACGAAATTCAATTTCTCTTTTCCTGCACATGTGACAAAAATGAGTTAAGTACTCCATAAAGCAAGAAAATTAGAGTGTCATATGGGCAATTTCAATAGTGAGATCAACAGTTAAACACAAATCAAATTTAAAATTCAATATTCTTCGGCAATCCATAATCCATAAGACAATCATGAAAAAAGTTGGCAATTTTTATAAGAAAAAAAAAAGCATGAAAAGTGCACGCGCGTACAATTGAAAGGAAGATTGAGAACAAAAGTAATAGTGTCTTTGAATGATACCGCCAGAAAAACCTCCAGTCGACATGTGTGGGTGTAGAGATTCGAAGTCCTGTAGATCGGAGACATTGATAATTGCTAAGTTGAAGAACAAAATGGAGAATCTGGTGTAGAGATTTGAAGTCCTGTGAAGGTACTGTAAAATTTTATTTTTAATTTTTTATATAGTGTATGTTGGTCCCAGGTGCGGCATTACGAGATAGAAACTATAAAAATTGAAGAATAAATAGACACCAAGATTTACGTGAAAAACCCCAAAAATATTAGGGTAAAAACCACGGGCAAGACCAAAAGATTCCACTATAATATTTTGGAGAATTACAATTTCTCTCTGTGTTTCCAAAGAGACACACACTCTTAATACAGGAGAAAACCTATCTCACAAATATTATAGAAATACACTCAAAATACTTGAATGCTTTACTGAAGAAATGAACTCGAAGATGGGATGCTTTTGAATGCTGGGAATGCATCTATTTATAGATGCCAAAATCTGAACTTCAGGTGTGAATACGCGTGAAGGAAAATCAGAATGAAATTGCCTTCAGCTACACGAATTTTCTTCAGCTGCACATGGAATTTGACTAAATGCATATGAATGCATTAATTATGCCATTTGCCAACATTTCTCCCACTTGGAGATTTGATTGAAAATCAAACACATCTCCACACATCCTTTCAAACTTGCCATTCCTGCTGCTTACATTTCTGCTAGGCCACTTGAGGATCTACACCACTCAAACTTATCTGTGTTCACTGGCTTGGTCAGAAAATCAGATATATTATCCTTCGTATGGATCTTTAGCATGTCCACACTTCCTTCCTCTACTACTTCTTGTACAAAGTGAAATTGAACTCCAATGTGTTTAGTCCTGGAATGAAAGGCTGGATTCCTTGCAATGTGCAAGGCACTCTGACTGTCACAAAACAAGGGAATCTTATCTTGTTTGTGCCCAAGCTCCTCCAATAACCTTTTAATCCATATTGCCTCCTTGCAAGCTTGAGTAGCTGCCATGTATTCTGCTTCCGTTGTAGATAACGCCACAACTGTTTGCAGTTTTGAAACCCAGCTGACTGCACCTCCTGCAACTGTAAACACATAACCAGTAGTTGATTTTCTTTTATCTGGATCACCTGCGTAATCTGAGTCCACATAGCCCCTGAGTGTAAAATCTGATCCTCCAAAACATAATGCAGCATCCGAGGTACCCTTAATGTATCTAAGGATCCTCTTAACCGTGCTCCAATGCTCTTGTCCAGGATTCGCCATATATCGACTGACTGCTCCCACTGCTTGTGCAATATCTGGTCTTGTACAAATCATGGCGAACATTAAACTTCCCACTGCTGATGCATACGGTACTCGAGACATCTCCATCTTCTCTGCTTCACTGCTAGGACACATCTCAGAAGATAACTTGAAGTTAATAGGAAGAGGGGTTGAAACTGGCTTACTATCTTGCATGTTGAAGCGTTGCAAGACTTTCTTCAAATAATTTTTCTGGGAAAGCCAAATCTTCCTGTTGCTTCTGTCTCGGTGAACTTGCATCCCTAGAATCTTGTTTGCTGGTCCCAAGTCCTTCATATCAAATTCCCTAGCCAACTGTGCCTTCAATTCTTGGACCCGATCTTTGTTGGGGCCTGCTACCAACATGTCGTCCACGTACAACAACAAAATGATATAATCATCATCACCAGACCTCTTGAAATACGTACAAGGGTCTGCACTGAGTCTGTTGTACCCAAGGCTCATGATATAGGAATCAAATCTCTTGTACCAACACCTCGGCGCCTGTTTGAGACCGTACAGAGATTTGTTCAACCTGCAAACCAAGTTCTCTTTGCCTTTTTCTGCAAAACCTTCTGGCTGGAGCATATAAATTTCTTCTTCAAGATCGCCATGAAGAAATGCCGTTTTCACATCTAGCTGTTCTAGATGTAGGTCAAACACCGCACACATTGCCAATACTATCCTGACTGTTGAAAGTCGAACCACAGGAGAAAATATCTCATTGAAGTCAATACCTTCTTTCTGAGCGTACCCTTTGACAACCAATCTTGCACGATACCTCTCCACTTGGTTATTGCCATCACGCTTGATCTTATAGACTCATCTGTTACCGATAGCTTTTCTCCCTCGTGGTAGTGTAACAAGATCCCAAGTTTTGTTTCTGTCCAATGCTTTCAATTCTTCCTGCATCGCTGTCATCCACAGGGATACATCCGAGCTTTGAGTAGCCTCATGGAAACTCGATGGCTCACCATCCTCTGTTAATAGACAATATGCAATGTTGCTTTCAGTGACATAATCTGAAAGCCAACCTGGTGGTCTTCTCTCTCGAGTTGACTGCCTCACTTTGGAAACCTCTGACTCAACTAGTTCTTGTACCTCGTGCTCTGGTACTGCTTCACAAGAAACTTGATTTTCGTCTGTATTATTTTCCACCTGAATGATAGTAGTTTTTGAATTCTGTGTGTCTTTGTCTCCCTTCACTTTATCTTCCTCGAAGATAACATCTCTGCTGATGATAAGCTTGTGGACAGTAGGATCCCACAAGCGAAACCCCTTTACTCCATCAGCATAGCCCAAGAAGATACACTTTCTGGATTTAGAATCCAATTTTGATCTTTCTTGCTCATTGTACATAACGTACACCGGACTTCCAAATGTATGTAATCGAGAATAATCAGCTGGCTTGCCAGTCCACACCTCCATCGGAGTTTTCAAATCAATCGCCACTGAAGGAGAACGATTGATGATGTAAGAAGCGGTTTTGACTGCTTCTGCCCAAAATGACTTTGGTAGACCCGCAGTACTCAACATAGCCCTTGTTCTGTCCAACAGAGTTCTGTTCATCCGCTCCGCCACTCCATTCTGCTGAGGCGTGTAAGCCGTCGTGAACTGTCTTTTGATTCCCTCATGCTGACAGAATGCATCAAATTCATCACTGGTATATTCTCCTCCATTGTCAGTCCTTAAACACTTGATTTTCTTATCAGAATCAAGTTCCACTCGAGCTTTGAAAACTTTGAAGACTTCGAAAACATCTGACTTCTTCTTGATTGGATACACCCAACATCTCCTAGAGAAATCATCAATAAACGAGACAAAGTATCTCGCTCCTCCTAGGGACACCACCGGTGCTTGCCAAACATCAGAATGAATCAGCTCCAATATACCTTTGCTTTTGGCAGTAGACGTGCCAAACTTCAATCTGTGTTGTTTACTGGTAACACAATGCTCACAAAAGGGTAGAGTCACTTTTGTAAGTCCCGGCAACAGCTTTCCGTTCTGAGAGAATCTTCATTCCTCGTTCTGACATATGTCCAAGCTTTCTATGCCACAACACTGTTGATTCTTCCCCCGAACCAATTGATGCAACAGCTAGTTCCGCCTCTTTGTGTGTTTCCCCCAATAATATATACAGATTTGCATCAACCTTTTTCGCCTTCATAACCACAAGTGCGCCTTTCACAATCTTCATGATCCCTTTCTCGATACGGGTTTTGCACCCAATATCATCCAATTGCCCCAAAGACAAAAGATTCTTTGTTAGGCCCTTCACATGTCGTACCTCCTGTATGGTGCGAATAGTACCATCAAACATTTTGATTTTAATGGTACCGACCCCAGCGATTTCCAAGGCATGATCGTTTCCCATGAATACAGATCCTCCTGAGACTGGTTCATACTGGTCTAACCATTCTCTCCTTGACGTCATATGCCACGTCGCTCCTGAATCCATAATCCATGCATCACAAAATTTGTGTCTGCCTTCCGCAACAGTTGCTGCTTCACTAAATAATATTTCACCACCGCCTGAAGTACTGGCCACATTTCCTTGAGATCCCTTTTCGATGCTCTTCGTACACTCTCTCTTGAAGTGCCCTTTACCGCCACATTTAAAGCAGTAAATATTTTTCTTCTTACTTTTTGACTTGGATCTACTATATCTGTGGCTCCCACTGGAGTCACGCTCCGTCAATCTTCCTCTCGTCATCGGTAAAGCCTCTGCTTGCTTTGACGTTGCCAACCTATCTTCCTTGTTCCTTCGACGACTCTCTTCTCCAAGAACCGCAGTTAAGACATCGTCAAAATTTAAATTATCCGAAAGAACATTGTTGGTAACATTGATGATGAGCTGATCGTATGAATCTGGTAGACTTTGAAGTAGAAGCTCCGCACGTTCTTTTTCCTCTATTTTATGCCCCATAGACGTGAGCCGTGAAAATAGAGTATTCAGTGTATTGATATGGTCGGTCATTGATGATGATTCCGCCATCCGAAGAGTATAAAGCTTTCTCTTTAGGAAAATCTTGTTGTGTAGTGACTTGACCTCGTACAATTTTGTCAGAGTATCCCAAATAACTCTTGCGCTTTTTATTTCCGAGATACTTGACAAAACTTCATCCGCTATTGCCAAGTGCAAATTGGCAACAGCATTGTGATTCATCTCATTCCACTTTTGATCGTCCGTGACATCCGCCGGTCTATCTCCAATAGCTGCCAAGCAACGCTCCTTTGTTAGAATTGCTTGCACCTTCAATTTCCACAGCAAAAAATTGCTCCCATTGAACTTTTCTATCTCGTATTTTGCCGTCATCTTGACTACAAGAATCCTGCCTTATAAAATTTTCAAAAAAATATTTTCTGATGTGGAAGATCAGTCACAGCTGCAACCACATAGCATACTCAGAATTTTAAGAAATTTTATGCCAAGGCTCTGATACCACTTGTTGGTCCCAGGTGCGGCATTACGAGATAGAAACTATAAAAATTGAAGAATAAATAGACACCAAGATTTACGTGAAAAACCCCAAAAGTATTAGGGTAAAAACCACGGGCAAGACCAAAAGATTCCACTATAATATTTTGGAGAATTACAATTTCTCTCTGTGTTTCCAAAGAGACACACACTCTTAATACAGGAGAAAACCTATCTCACAAATATTATAGAAATACACTCAAAATACTTGAATGCTTTACTGAAGAAATGAACTCGAAGATGGGATGCTTTTGAATGCTGGGAATGCATCTATTTATAGATGCCAAAATCTGAACTTCAGGTGTGAATACGCGTGAAGGAAAATCAGAATGAAATTGCCTTCAGCTACACGAATTTTCTTCAGCTGCACATGGAATTTGACTAAATGCATATGAATGCATTAATTATGCCACTTGCCAACAGTGTAGATATTGTAATTTGAAAGGAAAGTTGCCAAGTTGGAGCAAAACCGCTAGCCACACCGAGAAAAAAAATGGAAAAATAGAAAACCGTAACAATTTGGTTTCAAATATTCATGCTTAAATATTTAATATTTGCAATAATTCATCTTGAAAATTTAGTCAATATAACATGATATTCATTTTTGACATAATCTATTAAGTGAGTTTTGGTGTTTTGAGCTTCTAACCACCTTTGATATGTTGTTTGAATGCTCAATATTCAGTTTTGTGTTTGTTTCATACTAACATGGAAGCAATTGAAGGGTTTTTTTTACCACAATTTTCTTTCTGTAGTATTTAGCCACTCTAAGAGAGCAAATTGTAACAATTGGGAGAAGAAAGGGGTCCTGAAGGATTGTCAATGTTGTTTGCTTTTCTGTTGGGATATAACTTATTACACATCACATTTTCTTGATTTCATTGTGTATGTAAAAGATTTGTGACTTCTAATTATGTGAGTTAGATTGTATTCTTATATGGGATTTTTCATGTGTTATGATTAGACTTGTTTTTTACTCTTTTATATAACGGGTTGATATTTCATGTGTCATGAATATAACATTTTATGTCCGAAATTCCAGGTCGAGAATTTTAGAACAAATTATTCTAAAGGGTACCAGAAAGAATTGATCTGTTGTGGCTATTGTAATAAATTACTTCCAACATGCGCTTGTCTAAGAGTTCTGTAGGATAATGTGGTACTTTGTAGGAATCCCACATCAGTTCTATAAGAACTGACATTAGGTTATTGTTGTTGGAAATTGTATTATTGAATGAATTACAATTGAAATGAGCTTGAAAGGGTTTGAATTGATTAACCCAAATTGTTTGAAAAAGTCTTGTCCAAAGTATTACAAAATTCAAAATTTTGGTGAAATAAATTGGAGGGAAATGGGAAAATGGTAGTCCCACATTGGAACAACTCCAATTTGTTGTTCACCTTAATTAGTCCAACATTGGACTATGGGATTGGGCCCTAAGGGCACCGGATGTTTTGTAAAGGGGTAAGACGCTAGTCGATGCAACAAACACACGCGCGCGCGGCCGGCTCGGTGTGGTGTGGTGTGGTCTTCTGATCCGATTATTCTTTTTGAATAAAATTTATTTAAAATAATATTTTATTATTTTATGGAGTAGGCCCGAGCGGTAAAATATTACCGCGCGGGCGCAGCACCGCACATGCAAGACAGTGAGTTCAAAGCGACGTGCACCCGCGCGGTTAAAAATTACCGCGCGAGCGCGGTACCAAAATGGCGAGGCAGTGTCTTGGCTTAAAGTTGGGCGCTCGCGCGGTAGAAAATTACCGCCCGAGAGCACCTTCTGCAGAACTAACAGTCACGACTGTTTCTGGCATTTTTCTGTCATGGGTTGCATCTTTACGCCTTAAAACATGTTGTTTGTGTATAACACTATATATATGGTGGTTATAACATAGAAATGATAGAGAGAAACATCTGATAACATACATTTCAGATTTATGATTCTCAAAATCTCTCCCTCACTTTCTCAAAAAAAAGTTAAAGCATATTTTCGTTCGTTGAAGTTCGTGATATTTGCTGTGCTGCTATATCACGATCGAAAGCCGTTGTATCTTAGAGACGATTGCCGCTAACGTTTAGCACTTGGAACGGGCAATTTCGTCTTGCGGATAGAGAGTTTTTCTCGCCTCGACTGTGTTCATTATTGTCGCTGTTATTGTTGCTGCTATTTAAATAAGGTTTTCAGAATTCGGAATACACCCTTCTAACAATTGTCGGTACTGTGGCTCATGTTCACATGCATGCTAGAGTGGAATGTATGCGCCAAAACTAAGAGGTGAGTGAAACTCCCTCCATGGTGGGCTTCCTTAGGTGTTTGCTTACCAAGAGTTGGGCAGGGCAATGTTGCGATCTCACGTCTGCTCCCTGAGCGATCCGAAGAGATTAATAAACTGCTCTTTCATGACGAAGGACGACATTTTGGGTTTGGGTTATGTTCGTAGATTTATGGCCTAATAGTTTAATTGGTGTGGGCTGTTGTAAAAAAAATTATTCATGCTCTTAATTCAGAAAAATTAGATTCTATTCACATGCTCCATAAAAGATGTGGTTGGTTTCTTATTCCTTTATGTTAAACTTAAATTTTTAGCCTTGCACTATGTTGAGATTTTATTGTAACTTCAATTCTAACTCTTCTTTCATACTATTTATACAGAGTTTCAAAAGGGGAATTAAGTGAATATTCAGAGAAAAGTTGAAGCTATAACAACAAATTTAGCGGAACCTGAGGTATATTTGGTGATATTCCAACTAATAAACATAGTTTTACAATGTGATTACTCTCTTTCAGAACATTGGTAGAATAAAGGAACTGCACACGAAAACCAATGGTGTTTATAAAGTTTGAACACTTCTTGTTTAAGTCAATCATTTCTAATAACTTTTCTTTACTTGGCAAGTCTGAGTCTAGTGTAGAAGCTTCCTCAGCTGCCTTCTCTGAAGATTGATACCGGTGGATCCCCTTCTAAATTAGAGGATGAGAGTGTTTACACTCCCAAAGGACTGAGGAGGAGATTTGTGTGAGCGAAATGTACATCTATGGTCATTGTTATTTTGTTAATTTTTTTTCTAAAGTCGATGTTAATTGATGCAAGCAACTGTCAGAGCATAGGTCTCATGATACTGTTGAAGATAATAATTCAAGGTCGGTCAAATTAGATGGTACAACACAGAGTCATATTGAGAAACACATGTATCTTTTTATGTTAGTATTTTTTGGTGATAAACTGACATATCTTTTATGCAATTTGCATAACTAATATCGTAACTGTTAACGTTTGTTTGAGAACTTGTATCGAATATCAACGATTTAGCAACTACAAATCACCAATCATTGCAGAGCTATGCTGAGTATGCTTTCAAAATTCAAATATTGTCCCCACTCTTAACATTAAAAATTTACAATTACTCTAGCTTTTTCTTAGATCTAGTAACTTGAATATGATAATTTTTTTAAAATAAGCCTTGAATGACTTTTCCGATATTCGTTTGTGTGCACACTTTATATTTGTTGTAATTATTGTTTGATTTCAATAAATACGTGAAGGCACTTTGGAAATCAAAGGAAAATTTATTGTTCAAAATGCAAACAAATTTTATAAGTACAACAATGTCTAGAATACATCTTGATCAAAATCAATTGTGAGGAACCCTAGGCCGGATTTATATTTTCGATGGGGTTTTCTGGCTGTGGTCGAAAGTTAAGGTAATCTGAGCCACAAATTTCACAGTCTATCTGAGCTTGACTACTGGTTTACCGGTGTCAGGCGTCGTCCACGTGTTGCACTTTTTCTTGATATAATTTATTTGCTAGTTTTTAAAGTTCTAAAAATTGTTTCCATTTTATAGTATTGTCCTTGTTGCAGATGTTTACCTGCAAGTTATCATCATCTTACTGTTTTTCCATACTGAAAACTTCAAAAAGATTTGACCGATGAAATGGTTGTTTTGGCAAGGCAACTTAAAGAGAGCGGTCTTGTGATGAGTCAATCCATCCAAAACACGGAGAAGGTGAGTTTGAAAATTTGGTTGCACACCGTTCTTTGCACTATTTTCTTCGCAGAAGCAATCTATTCTCTTCACCCGTTTACCAAAATTGTTATTACGAGTTGCTGCATTTGATCCCCCAATGGATTTGTTTATGCCAGAGCAATAGTTCTTCGAAAGACGTGAAGCACGAGTGGTGATGGTGGCTGGTTCATCCTCAAGGCACCCTTGACAGAGACCACAGTCAGTCTGTCATTCACGCATCCATAAAATTCACGCCACTTGGATCAACATATTTTTATATATTTGTCTGTAGATACTAGACTCGACAGAAAAGGCGGTTGAACGCAACCTAACAAGCACTGGACGTGCAAATACTCGGGATATGGAGGTATAATCTCAGAGTATGAAAACATCATGCTTCACGTGGCTACTGATGTTCGCAATGACATGTATTTTCATTATGGTTGTGTTACTTATTTGTATTACTTGAATCCTTATTTTGGCTGGTCTTCATACTCGTTTACGTTGTTAGATTTGATAGTGTACCATAGTTTTTCATTTATATGTACGAAAATTAATTTATATGTAGATTTGGTTGTCCTTTTCATGTCTTCATGATATCATTCTTCTGCTTCTCAAGAAAGCCTATTGTTTCGCTCCGTATTTGAAATTTTAACCTTTTTCAAATATCAAGAAATAATCATTTAATGACATAAAGTTCTTAAATGATCATTATAAATGGAGTCATGATTTTTAAAATAACGTAATTATGATGATCGTGATATGATGACTGTCTTCATTACGTGTTTTATACTGCCTCGTTAAAAACCTTACTAGGAAAAACCCAGTGGGATAAAAACCATAGTAAGAAAAAAAGAGTGCAGCCACGTAAACTCCCCCTCATGTTAACATGAGTGATTCTTCTCATATTCCGTAGATTGCGCATCCCAATGTTGTATATATGCTTTTTGAATATCGTCGTGGGAAGTGCTTTTGTGAAGAGATCTGATGAGTTCTCACTTGATTGAATGTAACAGATATCAATATCTTTATTCTTCTTAAGCTCTTGAGTATAGGCAAAGAATTTTGGAGGGATATGTTTGGTTCTGTCACTTTTGATGTATCATTCTTTCATTTAAGCAATACATGCAGCATTATCTTCATATAGTGTCACAGGCTTCTTGTCTACTGTCAATTCACACGATATTTGAATATGTTTGGTCATTGAATTTAACCATACACATTCACGACTTGCTTCATGTAATGCAATAATCTCAGCGTAATTTGATGAAGTTGTTACGAGTGTTTGTTTCTGTGAACGCCAAGAAATTGTTGTGCCTCCACGAGTAAATACATATCCGATTTGGGAACGTGCCTTATGTGGATCAGATAAATATCCAGCATCGGCATAACCAATGATACTTTGATTGGTGTCTTTTGAGTACAAAAGTCTCAAATCTGTCGTTCCTCATAGATAACGAAATATATGTTTAATTTCGTTCCAGTGCCTCTTTGTTGTATATGAACTAAATCTTGCCAATAAATTTACAGCAAAAGATATATCAGGTCTAGTGCAATTTGCAAGATACATAAGGGCACCAATGACACTTAGATATGGTACTTCTGGACCAAGAATAACTTCATCATCTTCACATGGACGGAATGAATCCTTTTCTATGTTTAATGATCTTACAACCATTGGAGTACTTAATGGATTTGATTTATCCATATTAAAACGTTTAAGGATCTTTTCTGTATAATTTGTCTGGTGAACAAAAATTCCACATTCTTTTTGTTCGATTTGCAAACCCAGACAATACTTAGTTTTTCCAAGATCCTTCATTTCGAATTCTTCCTTCAAGTACATCATAACTTCTTGAATTTCTTTGTTCATTCCAATGATGTTTAAATTATCAACATATACAACAATAATTACACATCCGAATGTTGTTTTCTTGATGAAAACACAATGGCATATAGGATCTTACATATCCCTTTTTCATCAAGTGCCCATCACAAAGTTCAAAACCCAGAGAATTTTATTCTGTAAAATTGCAAAGATCATTATATGAGTTAAAGCAATTCGGCCGAATGTGGTATAATCGGCGCACTTGATGAAAAAGGGATATGTAAGATCCTATATGCCCTTGTGTTTTCATCAAGAAAACAACATTCGGATGTGTAATTATTGTTGTATATGTTGATAATTTAAACATCATTGGAATGAATAAAGAAATTCAAGAAGTTATGATGTACTTGAAGGAAGAATTCGAAATGAAGGATCTTGGAAAAACTAAGTATTGTCTGGGTTTGCAAATCGAACAAAAAGAATGTGGAATTTTTGTTCACCAGACAAATTATACAGAAAAGATCCTTAAACGTTTTAATATGGATAAATCAAATCCATTAAGTACTCCAATGGTTGTAAGATCATTAAACATAGAAAAGGATTCATTCCGTCCATGTGAAGATGATGAAGTTATTCTTGGTCCAGAAGTACCATATCTAAGTGTCATTGGTGCCCTTATGTATCTTGCAAATTGCACTAGACCTGATATATCTTTTGCTGTAAATTTATTGGCAAGATTTAGTTCATATACAACAAAGAGGCACTGGAACGAAATTAAACATATATTTCGTTATCTATGAGGAACGACAGATTTGAGACTTTTGTACTCAAAAGACACCAATCAAAGTATCATTGGTTATGCCGATGCTGGATATTTATCTGATCCACATAAGGCACGTTCCCAAACTGGATATGTATTTACTCGTGGAGGCACAACAATTTCTTGGCGTTCACAGAAACAAACACTCGTAACAACTTCATCAAATCACGCTGAGATTATTGCATTACATGAAGCAAGTCGTGAATGTGTATGGTTAAAGTCAATGACCAAACATATTCAAATATCGTGTGAATTGACAGTAGACAAGAAGCCTGTGACACTATATGAAGATAATGCTGCATGTATTGCTTAAATGAAAGAATGATACATCAAAAGTGACAGAACCAAACATATCCTCCCAAAATTCTTTGCCTATACTCAAGAGCTTAAGAAGAATAAAGATATTGATATCTGTTACATTCAATCAAGTGAGAACTCATCAGATCTCTTCACAAAAGCACTTCCCACGACGATATTCAAAAAGCATATATACAACATTGGGATGCGCAATCTACGGAATATGTGAAGAATCACTTATGTTAACATGAGGGGGAGTTTACGTGACTGCACTCTTTTTTTCTTACTATGGTTTTTATCCCACTGGGTTTTTCCTAGTAAGGTTTTTAACGAGGTAGTATAAAACACGTAATGAAGACAGTCATCATATCACGATCATCATCACAAGGGGGAGTGTTGAAAATATATTATTATTATTATGTTGAATATTGAATGTTGAATGTTGAATATTGAGTTGTAAAATGTGGAAAATTAGTGTGCGATGATGTAGATGATGATGTATTTATTTTTGGACTAATATCAAATATGGATCTATAAATAGGTCTTCATTTGTGATGAAAAATACAATTGTGTTGAGAGAAAAATATTATAAAATGTAAAGTGTGATATATTTTGAGTTTTGAAGTATTTACTTTTTACCGTAAATTTTTACTTTTTCACAACAAATAATATTTTCTTTCTTTTTTTGTTTATTTTGTTTTTGTTTTCCGGTGGTGGCCCTCTAGGCCTACTCCTCTTCAGTTGCCTTCAGGCTAATACCCTAGGGAAAGTTTGATTATCCTCGTTTCAATTTATCAGCAGTAACTTGATTAATCGCGTTGAAGGTGGTTGATAATGGACTGCAGGCTTATCTCTTTCCCTCAGCCCTCCAAGATTGCTCAATCTCATCCCAGTATGTGTTATGGGTTCATTTACATTTCGATTCCTTTGACTTTGAGCGTTTGAAAGTTTACTGGCTAATCTATTTGTTAGGAACATGTTGAATCTGCTCTACACAGCGGAATTTACTCTAACTATGCAGCAGGAAACTCAGGGCTAGATTGGTTGACAACCCTTGTTTTTTCCCGTTAAAAGTCTAATCTTTTGCATTTGTGGATTCGAAATCCCCATCTACCTGCTAGTAGCGGGTTCATAATTATTATGGTGGCGGTACTCGGTCACTTCATAGAATTTTTTAAAAAATAAAATAAAATAAAAATCTCAATTCAAGATTGATCCTGCAATATTTCAATGTTGTTTTTTGGTCGATGTGTTATTTTTTTTTATGTTTATGCACTTCTAATAGATGACATCATGCATGTAGTCCATCCCTCTTTTTGTATGAGGGATTGATGATTGAAGTTAGGAAACCGGATTTCGTATATGAAATCACTCTCTCCTTAAGTGGTATCCTTGCCGTTATATTTTGGGAATTCAATGGCTATATACAGGACATTCATCCACAAAAAATGTTAAGCTAAAAGCATAGACACCCCAATAACGCCCCGACAAAGCAGTAGAAGCATAAGAAAATTTGGATTAATAACCAAAGGCAAAAAGAAGCATATCCATAATCGCATTAATGTTAGACCGAAGCACTGATTGAAACAAATATGATAGCAAGGCAGAAAGAAAACAGAAGTGGGGTGAATACAAAATCTAAATGAAAGTTTTTTTTGGATAGTGAAGGGAATTGTAAAATAATACACCACAATGTGGGTAACGTCGGTAGGTAAAAAATGAAAAAAAATCAGCCACGAAACCTTGAGATGCATACCAATATATATATATATATATATATATATATAAATAATAAAAAGGAATTGGAGTAATCAACATATATTAATTACCTGGAAGAGAATTAAATGAAAATATTTAAAATTTCATAATTATTAGCTTCAAACTAAATGAAAATATATAAAGTAAATATTAATTACCTGTAAGAGTTTAACCTGTAATTTTACTAAACACATATAAGTTCAAAACATGAGCAACGTTTTTATTTAGACACGTATTCACTTTGTTAATTCACTGACTCATTTCTACAAACAAATAATCTACATCGTTTGCAACTGTCAATATCATAATGCATTTAGTTAAAGGAAAAATATATTCAGAGAAGGTGCAGAAGCTTATCCGAATAATTAATGAAACAAATGAGCATTAATTGTGAAGGAAAAAACATTGAAAGCGGAAAAACTCAGTTATGCTGCAACATATATGCATAATGCAAAGAAATTTACTCGTTACTTAAAGATACTACATTTTTTTATATTAAAAATAACTCATGCTACTGATGAGTACAATGGAGAAGCACTTTTGTGTAAAGTTATGAGTCTATTGATGGTGACTGAATTTTCAGTGATCAACAGGCAGTTTGTGAGACTTCAAAGTGACTTCATAATGCGAGAGGAGAAGAAACACCATATTATGAATAATTGGCATGGAATAACTCAGTATGACCTACAATTAAATATAAACCATAACGATATTTTTAAAAATATTAATGAATCCAAATGCATGAAGGTAAATAAATGTCAATATACAAACACTTAATAGATTAAAATTGAGTAAATGTAAAATTATGTGGTTTCCACTTTTGACATTTAGTTTCTTTTGACACCATGTTTGAAGGATGTGAAAAAATAATCAAAATAATTGGATAACAGACAAAATTGTTAGGTTTATTTCAACAGGACACACTTGAAAATTATACAAAAGAGTTATTTTTTATATTTGAATTAGGTAAGCAAATGCTAACCCATACCCAATAAAACAGAGAGTTTGCAATGCACTTGTTCTTTGCAAATAGAATGGACTTTCATTGACTTTATAGTAAAAGAAATTGTCACAGAAATTAGGCCAGTGATGTTTTTTATGGCACAGATAGATGCAAGTCATATTGTGCCAATGCAAGTGCTTTTATTTTTCTCCAGTTTCATGTTTATGTCATTCAAGTTTGGTAAACACATGTGTATGACTTCAAATAAGAGTATTTTAGGAGTTATAATGGTAAAGACCATAATTCACTTCACATGGTCATAATGTAAATTATATGTTTCTCTAATTTATCACAAATGAAAAAGTCCTTTGGTGGATCATCATCCTAATCATTCTATGTATCACAATTGTAAAACGTATTTGGGAGTAAATTATAATCACTTTTCTGACCAAAACAGAAAATGCAAAGTAAATGGGGAAGAGAAAAACACAGTAAATGTTTTTTTGAGAAAATTAGAGGAAATTTAGAATAAAATATGAATCCAAATTGAAATAAAAAAAATTGATAACACAATTAAGATGCAAGAGACAGAAGGCATTACGATTCCATGTTTAAACATTAATGAAATTGTCGTTGTTTGAACATAAAATTGGAGTATGGTAAATTTTATGAGTGTTAAGCAAATTAGAAAAGAGTTATGTACTCTCTGATTTTCTTTAAAACATCACCTTCATCGGTGATCATTTACCATTTAGCAAGAAATATGGGCCCTAGGCCATTTCGGATTTTGCAAAACATAAGCATGAAATCGGCTCGGCCCTTTCACATTAGCCCAAATTCCCAAAGATTAGAGATTAGAACAACTGGAGAATTTAGAATTCTGAATATATACGTATGCGGGGTTTTAAGCGAAAAAAAAACAGTTTAGAACAACCGAGAGTAAAACCTGGGCGCTGAAGAATTCAATTTAACGCATTAACTCTTGTAATTTGTCGGGACAGAGCTTCAACCATGAAGATTTCTTCTAAGTGTAGTCGAATTTCAAATGCCGTCGCCGTATCAGTTTAGTGTGTTTGATTGAGGACGCGATGAATTTCAAAATGAAGGGGTTGTATGAATCAGGGGTTGTTTTGGTGTAGTGGAAGCTAAAGACTAGTGATTGTTCCATGTCAGCCACGTTCGGTGAAGAGCACGATGATGGGGTGAGTTAGGTGGAAGCACATGGTTTAAATTATGTAATTATGTGGATTCATAAAATTTGAAACAATGAGAGCGTTCCACCTACACCATTTTTTTTGTTTTTCGGCAATACCAAAATTAGGGTGGTAGTGGTACCGATTTATGGTTTGGGCCATACTAAAGAGCATCCATACGTAGGTAGATGAGATCCTAATATATGGGTAATACCTAAATCATGCATTTAACGGTTCGTATTTTTATACATAGGCATAATTAATTATATATTGTTGACATGACAAATCATGAGACATTAAATCTATCATTGAGATATTACCCATATGCTAGATTGAAATCTACCTCATACGTATATAAGGCTTTTTTTAAACTGTCTGGGCCAGGCCACATACCAAACTTACAAAAAACAGTTTTTATGATAAGCTTAGCCTTTATTAAATAGAAAAAAATTATTAGATAGAAAGAGATATTTCAGTTTTTTTAATCTGGTAGTTAAGTTTTAATATATCAACAAATGTAATTTAAACAATTTCATATTTTTCACTAAAAAAAGTTTTAAAATATCATTCCATCGTATATATAGTTCTAAACGTCTAATTCATTTAGATATTTTAAATTGTATTGGTATTTTATTTTGTTACAAAATTTGTTGATTGAATCATCATTCATTAGCAATATTAAACAGAAAATATTTTATTTATTATGGTTTTAAGAGCATTTTAGTAGAAAAGACGAAAGTTAAAATAAAAAATGCAAATGATGGTTATGATCTATGTGGTGTAAATTCATATTTCTTTCAACAAAAACTTTGTGTTCAAATCATATCATTGTGCTAATATTTTTATTTGTCAACTCAACACATGAGTCAAGCTTGAGTTTGTTCAAAAGACATTTAATATATTTACAAAACTAAGAAAATCAAACTCAAACGAGATAAACGGACTGAAAAATTGAGCTTGCAAGCCATATAAACGAAGAAATTCTAAGGAACTTAAACAAAACAGTGAACTTGGAAATTAATTCTCCATTTTTTTTTCTTTTTGATAAAAAATATCCACCGAACACAAATGTAACTTGGAAAAATAATTACAACCCTTATTTTCTTTGTTACTAACAAACAAAATATACTGTAAAGGAAATGATGCATGTGAAATTATTTTGGACACTTGTGTTCATTCAATCTTGTTCCTCGGGTTTCCCACTACACTAATTCTGGTGAGAGCAAATGTCTCTTTCCAAGAAACTGATATCTGATTACTACTCTGCACACACCTACACACCAGTGGATGCTTAATTATATGTTCCCGTGGTGAATCCCGAATTATTGTTGCACATAATACGTACTGGGCACAAGTTTATGTTTTGATTTCAACGCTTTTAATCAAGATTCTATCAGAAAGCCTCGTGCAAACAACACTCCATGCAATGCAATGATATAGGTTAGCAATTCAGCCATTTTCTTTCTCTTTTTTTTAAGACACTCCATAAATGTTCAAAGATTCAAGAGCCATGAAATGCTGCTTTGTATCCATTTCATGCGTAGCATCAATGTATAAACCGAGTCATTTTGCCTTACATTTCCTCTCCTTGTTCTTGTTAATTTCCCATTACTCAGAGCAGTTGCAACCTTCACAATCTGAAACTCTTTTGAAAATCAAGAAGCAATTCAACTTCCCACCAGATTTAAGCGGGTGGAATGAGAATCCTGAATTTTGCAACTCAGAACCAACCCAAATTCTCACTCTTTCTTGCTATGAAGACAATATAACTCAGTTCCATTTAACTGGAAACAGATGGTTCCCAAATCTGATTGAAGATTTTTCTACTTCCAGCTTGTTTTTAAATCTAGCTGGTTTCCCCAGTTTGAAAGTGTTGTCTTTGGTATCTTTAGGCCTGAGAGGGCCATTGCCTTCAGAGATCGGGAGATTATCTTCCCTGGAAATTCTCAACATTAGTTCAAATTCCTTTGATGGCCCCATTCCTGCGGAGATTTCCTTCTTAAAAGGCCTACAGACCCTTGTCATGGATAACAACAGGTTCGCTGGTCAAGTACCTGAATGGCTAGGATTTTTACCAGCATTGAGTGTTTTGATTTTAAGGAACAATTCATTAAATGGATCATTTCCAATTGCACTGTCTGCTTTGGTAAATCTGAGGATTTTGGAGTTAGCTGAGAATAATCTGTCAGGGCTTGTGCCGAAACTTGACAAATTGGCAAATCTTCAAGTTCTTGATTTAGAAGGCAACTTTCTTGGGCCTGAATCCGCTAGTTTTCCCAAAAAGTTGGTTTCTTTAGTACTAAAGAAAAATAAGTTCCAGTTTCCAGTATCAGATGAATTGATTTCTTGTTATCAGTTACAAAAGCTAGACATCTCTTTGAATGAATTTGTAGGGCCATTTCCGCAATCACTTTTGACAATGCCTACACTAACTTATTTAAACATAGGTGGGAACAGATTCACTGGAAAACTCTTACACAACATGCCTTGCAATGCACAACTCAAATTCTTGAATTTGTCCGAAAATCATCTGACAGGGGACTTACCAGATTGTCTGGAACATGAGTCCAAGGAAAGGGTTGTTTTGTATGGTGGGAATTGTTTATCCAAAAAATATAGACAACAGCATGTTGAATCCTTCTGTCATAGTAAAGCTTTGGCAGTAAGAATTTCACCTCGTAAAAAAGAGGAGAAAAGGCCGTACAGTAAAGCAGTTCTTGCATCGAGTATGGTTGGAGGGGTTGTTGTGACAATGGCAATTTTTGGTGTGGCTTTTTTGCTTATGAAAAAGGAATCTTTACACAGGAATTTGAATAAGATTTCACGCACAAGATTGATAGTAGATAGGATATTTCCTGGAAATACGCTCCAGCTGCTCAAGGATGCTAGTGAGTATTATTATTCTTTTTTTTATATCGTTTTCCCCTCATTTATCACATTCCATCTGTTTTACATTATATATCATCTTTGTTATCATCCCTATTGTCGTGAAAATTTTGGTGTAAATGACTCAAGTTCAAGGGCAGGGAGAAGGGGGCTTGCATAAATATATGGGTTTATTAGGAATTTTCACAAGAACATCAAATGTACCATTTGTTGGCAGGGTACATTTCTGAAACTATGAAGTTGGGAGCACTAGGCATCCCACCTTACAGAACTTTCGTTCTTGATGAGCTTAAGGAGGCTACAAATAACTTCAACGCATCGAATGTCATCGGGGAGGGTTCTAATGGGCAGGTACTTCTTTATTCTAGTAATTTTCTGGTTTCGTCACATGTATTTCTGTGGCTACATTCGTTGTTAACTACCGTAACCTTTTTCGTTGTTAATGCATCGAGTGGAGCTTATATTTTGTTAGCGAGTTAGACTCGTGTTAAACACTAATTGGGACGAGGGGATCGATCAGTACAGCATGCCTCATTTACTTTTGCCTGTAATCAGGTATACAAAGGATGGCTCACAGATGGGACAATTGTCGCTATAAGAACTTTGAAAGTGAAAAAACGACATGGTGTTCAGAGCTATACAAACCAACTTGAGTTGGTTCAGAAACTTAGACACTGCCATCTAGTCAGTGCAATAGGCCACTGCTTTCACTGCTGTCCAAATGATTCAAGTTTCAGCAGAATATTTCTCGTGTTCGAGTACGTGCCAAATGGTACATTAAGAAGATATATATCAGGTAACATAAGCTAACCTGAAATAAAATGCAGTTTCTAAATCAGAAAGACCATCATTCTGATTGCTATCCATTCTATAGAGGTACAATCAAGACAAAAGTTCACATGGACGCAACGAATAGCGGCTGCAATAGAAGTTGCACGGGGTATCCAATTTCTTCATACAGGGAATACACCTGGTGTATATTTGAATCACCTGAAAATAACGGACGTTCTGGTGGACCAGAATCTCCATGTAAAGATCAATAAATACAATTTACAGTTATTGGCAGAGAATCGAAGATCGGTAGGTTCGACATCTGTTCCTGATATCATAATAACGTTTCAATATGTAGCATTTTGTTTCATGACCCAAGAACTATACCCATTTCTCAAGTATATATATTCTGCATCAACTGTGAAAACAACAGTGGCTTAAGTTTGCTTCCTCTTTTTTATCTCTTAGGATGAGATTGGAATTTCTCCCCGTGGATCGAAGGAAAATATGGGATCAATGTAAGTTTCTGTTATTATTAGTTCACCAGTCGTCTGCTTGTAAAGCACAAGAGAAGCTTTATTGTGGACAAATTCTTTTGTTCACAGATTGAACTGCGAGGCCAAAAATGATGTTTACGACTTCGGAGTAATATTGCTTGAAATGGCGGTTGGACGAGCAATTGTTTCCATGAACGATATACATATTTCGAAAGACATTGTAAGTTTATATTGCCTTCAAATCAGGGTTAGGAGAAACATATAGAGATAGAATTCTTGAAAGAATTTTCAATTTTCCTAAAAATACAATCTTGTTGAAGCCAATATTGCCCAACGTAAATTCTGCAGTTATCAGTGAGCCTAACAGCGGATGCGATGGGCCGGAAGAGCGTGGTCGACCCATCGGTTAGCAAGGAATGTTCGGACGATTCACTGAAGACTGTAATGGAGGTTAGTGTGAGGTGCCTATCGAATGAAGAATGTGACAGGCCTTCTCTTGAAGATATAATATGGAACTTGCAGTTTGCAGCACAGCTTCAACAAGAGTCTAATAGCAATCAAGAAACCCCATGAATATCTATGTATTTGGCTATGAAGACTATTATGTCGTGCAATAGTAGTATTTTAAGTTAAAATTTATATATATTTTAAATTTATCACCATATTTATAATTATTTTCAGAACTTTAAAATGGGTTTAGCTACAAAATCTAACTTGTTTCCCTCTTCTGAGTTGGTGTTTCTCGTGTCCTCTCTATCTTGTTACAATTCATACTGTCTCAACAATCATACGATAATTTCCAAAATTCTTGATTGAAAAAATATATACATATAAAAACAATGATTTTCTAAAAGTGTAATCCAAGCAATGAAAGTAACCTGAAAAGCATGGATTTCCGCGATGGTTTACTACATATTGTGATATTGATCTTACCGTCATTAAAGTTGTCAACATTTTGTTTCTCGGGTGAATTAAATTCTACCCGGTATGATACAACATAGTTATCCACCATCAAGATTTAAATTTTTTTAAAAAAATAATAATAACAATCAGACAATTTAAATATGCTTGTCCTGGGCAGATACTCGTACAGAGGCGCAAAAGGAATTTGACATACTTATCTCAGATTTGATAGTTCTCTAGCTTCAATGTCCTGCAGTCTGAGGGTTACGGCTCTCTTGTGCGCATCCAGACCCTCGACCTCAGCCATTGTTGCTACATAAGGCCCAAGCTTCCTTAACCCTTCTTCTGTCAGCGATTGTACTGTGATGTACTTCAAGAAGGAATCCAACGACACTCCACCATACATCCGTGCATAACCATAAGTTGGAAGAACATGATTGGTACCACTTGCATAGTCTCCCACACTCTCGGGTGTCCATGGACCCAAAAATACAGAACCTGCATGGGAGTATAAACCACGTAATTTCAACAAGTTCTCGTCTAAAAAAATGATGGTGAAGTATCAATCTATAGTGTGGAATCACACATTTATGATTACATAGTTATATAGTCAAATTGAAAGAGTACTTGAAACAAATACTTGATCGAAAGAAAGAGAGGTCCTATGCAACAAGTTCACAAACATCAGACATTTTACAAGATATTGGACATAAATGAAAGAATTACTGACATACACTGTACTCAAAAGCGACATAATTAATCAGAGTGCTAAAGACCTGCCAAGCAATGCTCAGTAAGACTCAAGATTCTAGATCTGGTTGTGCTAAAAAGATATCGCCATAACCGGTGTGACTTGTCTGAGGAGTGCTTAAAGCAAACCTCGACCCTTGAGCCTTGTCAACGCACCCATTATACTCAACGATGTAGCCCAATTTTTCTAAGCTTTAAGCAACTGTGAATGTGGTTGATAAGGTTCTGAAAAGCCCGCATCAGAATTTCAAGTACTTCTAGTTGGGATGTTGCGAATTTCAAACACTTCTTGTTGGGATGTTGTTAGTACTCTGATTCAACTTGTTTGGCATGAAATATTTCTTTTTCAATTTATCCAACTTTGGCTTACGCAACTCTTTTATTGGTTTTATACATGCAGACTCTTTTTCTATATTTCATTCAAGGATAATAATAAGATAATTCAATCTAAAAAAAAACAAAAAAAAAAATAAGTACACTGGCCAGAAGGCAACGACCAATGCCTTAGGGCTAAAGCTCGAATTATTTCTTTCTTAATTTTTAACACATTATCACCCATTTATATGGAAGGGAACAATCAAATGGACAAGCACTAATCACAATTAAATCTTATGTAGTATTAATTAATCACAATCATGATAATCCTTTCACGAATGTATTACAATTAAGATCACATCAAATTTGATCTGCCTCTGAATCATGTACCCAATACTTATGAACCAACAACAAATTAGAACGGCAGCAATAGAAGTAATAAAGGTACCATGCAACTGATACAACCAGCAAAAACCAGAAGACATAGAATGAAGGACATGCATAGTAATAAGTTAATAACCTGCATTATCAATGAAACTTTCCCACTTTTCAGCATCTTTCACATTGATGATCAAATGCTCCGGTGCATACAAGTTCGAAAAGCCAATTGCCTGAGTGCGACAAAGACAGGTGCCATTTAGCCCTAGTAAAATTTGGACTTTAAAGTATGAAGACCTAAAAGAATTAAGTAAAATATCAACAAAATAATTTTTCATGCACTAGCTAATCTAAAGGAAGCAAACCAGACTCCTATCTATTCCTATTCTATGTATAGAATAAATCTGCTTCTCTTTGTTCCTACGAACAGAATTGTTGAATTAATGTTTCCTAAAACCTGTGGAATGAACCGCTTTCAACTTTTTACAATAAAAATTTTTGAACTATCATATTCAAATTTTATACAGCCAATGATCTAAGAATATTTCAAGAACAAATTTGTACAGTAAAAACATATATTTAAAAAGGGCCAGGCAAACCTCGACCATATCGCGTGCAAAAACAGTGAAGCTATGACCTAGTGCTTTTGAAGCAAAGTCCCCCCGGGGAAGGCTTTGGCATTGCTTGTTAATTTCATCCAGGATAGCAGTTAGATCCACATCATTTCCAGCAACTACAAGAACGACTTGGCTGTCAGGGCCATGCTCAGCCTGCAATTGAGAGCATCGTCTTTTGAACAATCAGAAAAACTAACAGCATATCATAGTAAAGCTAATAGTTAACAAAAGGATCTCCTATGTAATTAACTTGAAGCATTATAAATTGGAACAAAAATTTGAAATTCCCTTGTTACTCTTATCTTGAATTTGCTATCATAACATGTTTTAGAATTTAGGTAACATCTCTAACTTATTTGAACCTTTCTGTGGTCAACATATAAACAAAACTATAATGTTTTTCACTAAAAAAATAAAATAGCCAATCATTCAGATAAAAGAAAGAGCAAAATCAAAGAATTTTGTATTTTATAAATGGCCAGGCACCTGTGAAAGTAAATCTGCTGCTATGTGAACAGGACTCGCATGTTTATCAGCAATGACGAGCACTTCCGATGGTCCAGCTGGCATGTCTATTGAAATCATAGCCTCACTATTCTATTGAGAAAGGATGATAGTTTAGCAACTTTGTATCTAGGACAATGTACAAAAAAAATGTTTAAATCATATACCTGCAGAATCATTTTTGCAGCTGTGACATACTGATTTCCAGGCCCATATATCTTCTCAACCTACATTATAGGTGGTATTAAATAATCATATAAACATTGAAACTAGTAAAATAATTTTGTGGTAAAACCGCTGGTAATGAAGCTCACAGGCCTGTATTTCTTCTCAACCTACTTTCAAAGCTGTGACATACTGATTTCCAGGCCCGTGTATCTTTCTCCGTGCTCACAATGACAAAGTCAAGAATGTGATATTAACAAAAGAAATATAGTAATGTGGTACCTTGGGACAAGATTCAGTCCCCCATGCCATCGCAGAGATTGCCTAAACGCAATATTTCAAATTTCAAAGCATCACAAAGCATATTTACTATTTGGCGTGATTACATAATACATACAGAGAAAATAATACTGTCCTCGGACCTGAGCACCCCCAGCTTTAAGAATGTGCGTTACGCCAGCTTTCTTAGCGCAATAAATGACCTCCTGCAAGACGAACCATGGCTAGTGAGCAATACATAGAAATCTTATATTACTTTAATATGAGACCAATTACTTTACAAATGCTGCCATCTTGAGCAGGGGGAGTTGCAAGCACGATGGTCTTGCATCCAGCTATCTGAGCAGGCTGATTTAGGGAAAGCCATATCAGCAAAGCGGAAGCAATCAAAACAATACTTTCAATGCTCATCAAAAGACCCACATATGAAACAGATGTAGTCAATAAAGTACATACAACTGAAAGCATCAAAGCAGTTGAAGGTAATACAGCAGTGCCACCAGGAACATAAAGACCCACAGATGAAATGCTTCGTGCCACCCTTTTGCATCTAACACCCTGCAAAAATTGTACTCAGGTACACCCCAAATGTTCCAAGAACACCATAATTGTGGAAAAACAATTGTCACCCAACGCATGGCTTACTTGCATGTTCTCAACAACTTTTTCCACAGGCTTTTGTGCAGCATGAAAAGCAAAAATGTTATCATAAGCCACATCAAAAGCTTCTTGAACCGCTGGATCAAGCTAATTATAGAAGAAACTGTTAGTATTACTACAATGTGAATCCACAATCAACAATACAAAAGAGTAGCAATGTGGCATAATCCATTTTTGAACGCGTTGAGAAGAGGAGTACCACTGGATTTGGAAGATCGTTGACATTCTCTATTACACTGTCTAGTTTTACTTTGTCAAACCGTATTGTATAGCTGTCAAAAATATATAAGCAATTTAATCGTCATTGCAGTTGTTCAGTGTGCCAAATATCTCATTTTAGAAAAGACAGAAACGATTATATGCATGAAAATGATGGATCATTTCCATCCGTGACTTCTTTCAAAAGGCACGAAGATGCAGAATAAAAAAAGAAAAGAAAACCAGAATAGGTGTTGGCAAGAGTCGCAATCTTCTATTAAAGAACCCCTGGGAACATATACATGAGGAGGCACTTGGTTCCGAGAGTACAAGCAGTTCTTATCAGGATCACAGAAACATCAAGACGCCAAAATAAAATGTAATGTTAATTTTTGCACTCTTAGCAGGACCAGGATCCTTGAACTAAATCAGGATGCTCAAATTTTTCCTTTATCAGAAAATATTACTTTTTTGAGAACAAACTATTGATCCTAGAGTTATAGAATGCCAACACAGGGAAACAAACTGTTATAAACTCTTGCACATACACCCATTAAGCATCTTGTACCAGCATGATTATTGAATTAAGTTAATAAGGTAGGGTTAACTAAAGTTTTGCTTCCAGTTCTTTCCTTCAAAATCTCATAATCAAATTCAGATAACAGATATGAACCCCAATAATAATAATAAAAAAACATGATCGGGATAGTTCAACCTGCCATGGGTTTTAGAACACAAAAATAATACACAATATAATTATTGTTTCCCTATGCAACTACGGCGGCTTAGAAATTATTCACTTTATAAACTAACTCGGGATAATTCAATAAAACATCCTTATTGTTTCAACTGTGTCTCAATTATGTCCTTAATGTTTTTCCGGGGCCATTCATATCCCTCGTGTTTTCCATTATGTCTCAAATCCGTCCTCACCGTTGACACTATTGTTTGTTTGACGGGAATTATCACGGGATTTGCACATGAGCATTTTTCCCAAATTAAAAGCCCAATTCTATTTTTTACAAACCTAATTCCCAAATCGGTCAATTCCTTTCTCGTGAAATCCTCTCCGGACCGATGATTTCTCCTGAAATTCTCTCAAGATTGATCACAAAACACAGCTCTCAATCTCATATTTACGCAATGAACTCACGCATTGAAGATTCAAGATTCACATCGAGAAGAAGAGAAAGATGAGCACCAACAGATTTATGTGATACACCCCTGTGATGGGAATCAAAATAAAAATAAATAGTTCACTTAAAGTGGTTGAATGAAGTCGTTGCAGCTCCCGGCTCGTCGAAGCCCGCAACTGGAGGGAAGTCGAAGGCTTGAAGAGAAATCGGGAAGAAGAGATTTGGGAATTAGGGCTCAGATATATAAATTATGAATGAAGAATGGGCTTTTAATTGGGGTTTCATACTCCGTGAGAAGCACATACTTGTGCTCGCAATTTTTTCTCCACCCATAATGAGCCCTCAAATGTCCCGTTCCCCAAAACTACTCTGATGGGATTTTCAAATGGTATGCTGCACCGGCAATTTTCTGACAACAAAAAATAAAGCAAATATCAGGATGAAGGAGTAAAGAAGCACTAACTCCTTGACAGCTGCATCACCTCTGCTTCGAATGTCATCAACAATGGGCTGAACCTGATTAAACAGTCGTGCCAGAGAAATTCAAGTTTAGCATCAAAGAAGGTTAAAATGATAATTATGACGCACGTTTTCCCCAGAAAAATCTGAAGAACAGGAAAGTACATTTCAATAAAAGGGTTGCCAACTTGCTCAGCGACATCAGGACTCACCACACCGAAAATAGAAGAAAAATCAATTCGAGGACGAGCTTTGAGGCTATCAACCTCAGTCCTAGTCAGATCTGACAGCTTATAAGTCTTCATCGAACAATTCAAAGTGGGTGAGAATAATCCTGTTGTAAGTGCAAAAAGAGATCAAACAGAATTCAGAAGGATATAAAATCATAATCTTACATAGTTAAGTCAACATCATACATACAACAAACTTATACCCTTGATTAAAAGAAAACTTTTTATCACAGAGAGAATTATAGCAAATTGCTCAATCTGCATGTATAATATTAAATGGGATAAACTTAGTCCGAGTTCCGCCGTACAGTATATGATAACGTTCACCAATCCAGAATCCAATCATTTCAGATTACATTCTTTTCTGGTTAAAATAATGCTTCAACACACATGAGTATCATGGACACCATCAAGGATATGAAGATTTATCATGATTGTATCTTATAATCGTTAGGACACGAGGTCATCAGGGCATTAACTCAAAATATAACGGCAAGGATGCCACTTAAGGAGAGAGTGATTTCATATACGAAATCCGGTTTCCTAACTTCAATCATCAATCCCTCATACAAAAAGAGGGATGGACTACATGCATGATGTCATCTATTAGAAGTGCATAAACATAAAAAAAAATAACATATCGACCAAAAAACAACATTGAAATATTGCAGGATCAATCTTGAATTGAGATTTTTATTTTATTTTATTTTTTTAAAAATTCTATGAAGTGACCGAGTACCGCCACCATAATAATTATGAACCCGCTACTAGCAGGTAGATGGGGATTTCGAATCCACAAATGCAAAAGATTAGACTTTTAACGGGAAAAAACAAGGGTTGTCAACCAATCTAGCCCTGAGTTTCCTGCTGCATAGTTAGAGTAAATTCCGCTGTGTAGAGCAGATTCAACATGTTCCTAACAAATAGATTAGCCAGTAAACTTTCAAACGCTCAAAGTCAAAGGAATCGAAATGTAAATGAACCCATAACACATACTGGGATGAGATTGAGCAATCTTGGAGGGCTGAGGGAAAGAGATAAGCCTGCAGTCCATTATCAACCACCTTCAACGCGATTAATCAAGTTACTGCTGATAAATTGAAACGAGGATAATCAAACTTTCCCTAGGGTATTAGCCTGAAGGCAACTGAAGAGGAGTAGGCCTAGAGGGCCACCACCGGAAAACAAAAACAAAATAAACAAAAAAAGAAAGAAAATATTATTTGTTGTGAAAAAGTAAAAATTTACGGTAAAAAGTAAATACTTCAAAACTCAAAATATATCACACTTTACATTTTATAATATTTTTCTCTCAACACAATTGTATTTTTCATCACAAATGAAGACCTATTTATAGATCCATATTTGATATTAGTCCAAAAATAAATACATCATCATCTACATCATCGCACACTAATTTTCCACATTTTACAACTCAATATTCAACATTCAACATTCAATATTCAATATTCAACATAATAATAATAATAATAATAATAATATATTTTCAACACTCCCCCTTGTGAATGTCTTGTAGAAAATTAATGAGCATTTTATGTTTCACTTCAGGACTGTCTAATTCCGTTTGGTAGCCTTGATTAGGCTATGATAACGTTTCTATCCCTTCGCACTAGAAAAGAATAATCCCATTGCTCCAACCTATTTCTCCATCGCGGACTCAGATGTGTTCTTGAAGAAGATATGACACTATTCCCCCTCCGTTTCTAACAACCTGCGTGTAAAATAGCTTTTGAAATATGGATTTAAATCCGTCCTGATTCCATATCTGTGTCACTGGTTCGATGAGCTAGGTTTGGATACTAACTCTGTTCATATTATTAACATGTGGACACCATCGAATGCAGTGGGTTGAATGTTTCACCATTTGAATCAACATAGACAATGGATCTGCCCTTTTCATTCCGATTTTGATGAATAAATTTTTTAATAATTAGGAAGGTGAATTGGTTAAATTTATTTCACGATAGTACGAAATATGCTCTAAAAATAATGGTTCACAATCACAGTTCTTCGAAAACAAGGGAAAATACCTACCAGTACTTGAAGAATAGATCTGTTACCTATGTTTGGAGATGGATTATTCTTCACGACCCAGATTTCATATTTGCGTACAATGAATTCTTCTTCCCAGTCTCGGAGCTTTCATTTTCTGAGACTGAAGAAGTAAGGGCAAATATAGATATGGTTTTTTTTTATTCATGGACATGAATGTTGACAAGTCAAGAAAGGTAAAATTGTCAAAAAAATTTGGCACACACTTTAATCACCTCAACAAAAAATACTATCTAAAAACTAATAAATTTATCCGCATTAAAACTTATCATTTATTTTATACTTATGGTATCTTGGATAATGGATGATAAATATAATTAGTCCACCTCTATCTCATGTTTGGTACAAATATAAGAAAAATCTACTAAACTAAGGGGCCCGGTAAAAAGTATGATTACCGTGGAAAAACCATCCCACCTTTTTAGCTGTGACAATTTTGACAATACAAGGATAATGGTACCAATTTTCATATTTACCCCATCCAAAATTTTGTAAACATTATATTATCGTGATGAAAATAAGTTGTTATAAGTTTTATTTTACTTTCGATTCAAGTAATTTTTTTTTATCTTTTTATTTTATATATTTGAATTAAATTAATTTAATAAAATTGATTCTGTAAATATTTTTTCAATGATGTTATAAATATTTATTAATCTATAGATATATCTTTTAAATAATAATAAATATGGGCAATTTATGATAAATATAAAATTGTTATTACTTAATAATTAGTAATGGACAATTTATGATTAATTAACAATTAATAATGTTCAAACCTTTATTTAACGTTAAAATTAATATTCAGATTATTATTACTATTTCCTAGTAAAGGCATATTTATGCTATTATTAAATCTAATGATTTTATATAATTTAATTAATATTTTAGTTATTTTTTAGTTTGAAAATAGTGAAAATGTAATCATTAATATAATAATGAATAAATATAATTTATAAAATAACGAATTTAATAATTAATTTTATTACTCTTCACCATATTTTAATTATCATTAATTATTAATATATTAATTATTTAACAGTAATATTTTAATTATTACGAATTATAATTTAATATTAATATTAAAATTATTTATTAATATTTTAATTATCAAAATAAATTCATATTTATATTATTCGTAAAATTCATATTTTAGTTATTTTTTGTGGTTTGAATTTAAAATTAATGAAAATTTAATAATTAATATATTATTTAATTTTTATTCATAATGATAAGGATAAAAAAAGTAATTTTTCAATTTATCATTATTTCAATCCTAATATTAATCATCCAAATCAAACATATCATTATTTATTTCAATCATATCCAATTCATTCAATAATCCCAATATACTTTATCCATACATTATCATATCTATTGAATCAAACAGAGCTTTACCATATATATATATAGACTATACAGTTATATTACGAAATATTCACTATTGATTTGTATTATATTTGTATTCCTAAATTAGTGTATGTCAAATCCCATAAAAGAAGGATCACGACAATATAGCCTTAAATTTAGTCTACCATATATATTATTTCTTTATGTATATATTGCATACTGTAATGAACGAAATAGATAACTTCTGCTGCATACTTTGTCAAACATTTATTGCTTGCCCATTTATTTCTTTTGTCCATATTCAAGATGGTATCAGAGCCACGTCCTGGTGTCTGATATTAATCGTTTTCGAAAGCTTTTGTCCACCACTATACTGCAATTACAATGGCAGATGAAAGTCAGAAATCACCATCACATACAAAACTTCCCAGACATTTAAACACCGACTCTACGGTGGATCTTTCAAACCCATACGTAGTCCATCATTCAGATCAACCTGGACACATCCTTGTTCCAACGAAACTGAATGGCTCCAATTACCCATCATGGAGCAAATCTATGATTCATGCTCTTACAGCCAAGAATAAAATTGGTTTTATTGATGGATCTATTGAGTCACCTTCTGAAACAGAGAATCCTAAGGAATTTGCACTTTGGAACCAATGCAACAGCATGATTTTATCTTGGTTCACGCACTCGGTCGAACCCGATCTAGCCAAAGGAGTCATTCATGCTAAAACAGCTCGTCAAGTATGGGAAGATTTCAAGGACCAATTCTCTCAAAAAAATGCACCAGCAATTTATCAGATTCAAAAATCTCTTGCCTCTCTTTCACAAGGCACAATAACAGTTTCAGCTTACTTTACAAAACTCAAGAGTCTATGGGATGAATTAGACACATATCGGCCAATTTCTGCTTGCAACCAGGCGAAGGCACACATCGAACAAAGGGAGGAGGATCGGATGATGCAGTTTCTCATGGGGTTAAATGACACTTACAGTAGTGTTCGTAGCAATATCCTCATGATAACCCCACTGCCGAATGTTCGCCAGGCCTACTCATTGGTCATTCAAGATGAGGTACAAAGGGAAGTAACTTCAGAAACAACCGAGAACTTTTCTATCGCAGCTGCAGTTCGGAACAATTCAAACAACTTCTCAAATAAATCAAAAGGCAAGTACTGTGAACATTGTGATAGAGACGGCCACACAATTGAAAATTGTCGCACTCTTAAGTTTTATTGCACGCACTGTGATAAAGGCGGGCATACAGAGGATAGATGCAAATACAAAAATGGTACATGGACACCCAACATCGTGGGAAATAGACAAGGTCAACCACAACAACGACGTGGACCTCGAAAGCACACTTTTCCTACTGCCAATGCAACAGGTTATCCTCCATCTACGCAAGGAGTACAAAGTGACAGTAGCAAAACCAGTCAAAGTACCGACCCAGCCTATATCTTACAAGGATTTTCAACCGAGCAGCTCCAGCAACTCTCACGAGCATTATCTACTATGAACCCAGACCGCAATATCGGTAATAAAGATTCTTATGCGAATGCAACAGGTCTGGCTCCTTTTCTTAATACTTCAATTAATTCTACTTTCACTAAACCATGGATTTTGGATAGTGGTGCCACTGATCATATCACCTCCGATTCTTCACTCTTCGCTACAACACAACCAACACAAGTACCAGTTGTTAACCTACCAACGGGATCCACAGCTTCTATCACTTCGACTGGAACTATAGCTTTAAATCCTGATATCACCTTAGATGATGTTCTGTGTGTTCCTAGTTTTCACTTAAATTTAATTTTTATTGCTAAGCTTACTACTGCTCTGAACTGCTGTGCCATCTTTTTCCCTAAGTTTTGTGTTTTACAGGACTTGGCTACGGGGAAGATGATTGGCTCGAGTAAACAACATGGTGGTCTCTATTACATGCCTCCTCTACAAATAACACCATCATGTAACTACACTTCACACCCTTCTAGCCTTTGGCACATGCGTCTTGGGCACCCATCACCATTTCGTCTTAAATTAGCTTCTTCATTGTTATCTACAAATAATATCTCTTATGATAATAAATGCACTGTTTGTCCTATGGCAAAGCAAACAAGACTTCCATTCCCATTAAGTACTATATCAACTCAAGCTCCATTTGATTTATTGCATTGTGATATATGGGGTCCTCACAAAGTTCCCACACACTCAAGAGCACGATTCTTTCTTACAATTGTAGATGATTTTACAAGATGCACATGGATATTTCTTATGCAAAACAAATCTGAAACTCAAAATATTTTGAAATCTTTCATCAATTTTGTTCGCACTCAGTTTCAAGCTTCTGTTAAAGCAATCCGAGTAGATAATGGTTTTGAATTCTTTTCTTTGAGAAATTTTTTTAAAATTCATGGTATTGAGTATCAACACACTTGTGTCTACACTCCACAACAAAATGGAGTTGTTGAAAGAAAACATCGTCACATTTTAACTGTAGCACGAGCATTAATTTTTCAATCCCATTTACCTTTACATTTTTGGGGTGAGTGCGTCTTAACTGCTGTCTATCTTATTAATAGATTACCATCTCCTTTGCTTTCAAATAAAACACCTTTTGAAACTCTTTATAATCGTCCTCCATTTCTAGATCACCTTAAAGTTTTTGGTTGTCTTAGCTATGCAACCGTTGTACACCCTATTCAAAAATTTGAACCTCGTGCAAAACGTTGTATTTTCATTGAGTATCCGACTGGACAAAAGGGATACAAATTATATGACATGGAAACAAAGAAAATTTTTGTCAGTCGTGATGTCAAGTTTCATGAAACTACTTTTCCTTTTCTTAGACCAACCTCATCAGATTCTGATCCTGTGATACCAAACTTTATATTTGAGCCTTCAACAACATGGCCAAAACCCACCGAAACAACCCATACACATGAACCTATCACTCCTACCGTACCTAACAGCACAAACCTACCTCCTACAACCACAGTACTTTCAGACACAACGAATATCTCTTCTGAATCTTCTCCTACCTCTATTCCACTGGACAAACCCACAATTTCAGACACATCAAACATTAATTTTGAACAATCTACCACATCCAATCCACCCATAAGGCAGTCAACAAGACCCAAGCAAACCCCAGCATGGCATAGAGATTTTTTCATGTCGTCTCAAGCACATCAATCTGCCTCACCACCAAGTCCTAACGGAGGTACTCGATATCCACTCTCTCATTTTCTTTCCTACTCACGTTTGTCATCTTTGCATTCTACATTTCTAGCCACTATTATCAATCATGTCGAACCCAAAACTTACGATCAAGCTGTTCTTAATCCACATTGGCGACACGCTATGCAAACCGAATTAGAAGCTTTAAAACTTAATAACACTTGGACCCTAGTATCTTTGCCCGATGGGCATAAACCAATCGGTTGTAAATGGGTTTATAAAATAAAATTCAATGCTGATGGAACCATTGAACGTTATAAAGCTCGTCTTGTTGCTAAGGGGTACAATCAAATTGAAGGAATCGACTATCAAGAGACATTTTCACCCACAGCAAAACTTACGACACTTCGATGTCTTCTCACTGTTGCTGTAGCTCGTAACTGGTATATCCACCAGTTGGATGTTCAAAATGCATTTCTCCATGGTGATTTACATGAAGTTGTTTACATGGAACCTCCACTCGGTCTTCGCCGACAGGGGGAGAACATCGTGTGCCGGCTCAACAAATCTCTTTATGGACTCAAACAAGCCTCAAGAAACTGGTTTTCCGCATTTTCAAATACCGTTCAAAAGGCTGGATTTCAGCAATCAAAAACTGATTATTCACTTTTCACTAAGACTCAAGGTACATCTTTTACAGCAATTCTTATATATGTAGATGATATACTTCTCACAGGTAATGATATACATGAAATGCAACGCCTCAAAGATTTCCTTCTCATACGCTTCCGCATCAAAGACCTTGGAGACTTGAAGTATTTTCTAGGTATTGAATTCTCTCGCTCAAAAAAAGGTATTTTTATGTCTCAAAGAAAATATGCATTGGATATTTTACAAGATTCAGGGCTTTTAGGTGTACGTCCTGAAAATTTTCCAATGGAGCAAAATTTAAAACTTACACCCACTGATGGAGACTCTCTACATGATCCAACAAAATATAGAAGACTAATTGGTAGATTGATCTATCTAACAGTGACAAGGCCCGACATTGTTTACTCTGTTCGCACTTTGAGCCAATTTATGCAGGAACCTAAACTACCTCATTGGAATGCTGCCATTCGAATCCTCAAGTACATCAAAGGTACTCCGGGACAAGGACTATTACTTCCTTCCAATAACAATCTAAAGCTGAAAGCTTTTTGTGATTCGGATTGGGGAGGTTGTCATACTACAAGAAGATCAGTTACAGGATTTTGTATTTTTCTTGGTAATTCTATTATATCATGGAAATCTAAAAAGCAAGCCATCGTTTCCAGATCATCGGCAGAAGCCGAATATCGAGCCATGGCTAACACAACTTTGGAGTTAACTTGGTTGCGCTATATACTACATGACTTAAAGGTAGATCAAGCAACTCCTACACCACTGTTCTGCGACAATCAGGCAGCTTTATACATTGCAGCGAATCCAGTTTTTCATGAGCGAACTAAGCACATTGAAATTGACTGTCATATCGTACGAGAAAAAATGCAAGCTGGAATGATTGCTCCATCTTTTGTGCCTTCACACTTGCAATTAGCTGATGTATTTACAAAAGCGTTAGGAAGAGAACCGTTTGTGAATTTGCGGAGCAAGTTGGGACTTCACGACATTCATTCTCCAACTTGAGGGGGAGTATTACGAAATATTCACTATTGATTTGTATTATATTTGTATTCCTAAATTAGTGTATGTCAAATCTCATAAAAGAAGGATCACGACAATATAGCCTTAAATTTAGTCTACCATATATATTATTTCTTTATGTATATATTGCATACTGTAATGAACGAAATAGATAACTTCTGCTGCATACTTTGTCAAACATTTATTGCTTGCCCATTTATTTCTTTTGTCCATATTCAAGAAGTTAAACGTCCTAAATCACGTACATTAGGATCGTTGGACCTAACGTAAATATCAATTAAGTCGAAAATTTCCCATATATATTCCCATTTAGATCTCTTCGGAACTGAAGGTAAAACCCACTCTCTATATAATTAGCGAGAATCACATGTTGGGTACTGTAAGGTATGTGAGTGGACGTACGGAATTCTTTGCCCAACTCGTGCTGTAATTTGTTGATAATGTTTATGCGTATGCAAGTTTTTAAGAAGAGAAATGCTACTAGCTAGGTGTATGTACGTCTAACATTACATTTTGCACTTAAAATTTCGTATGCTGAGGATGTTTTTGTAATTGAAATGTATACATTAAAATGCACTTCTCTATTTAAATTTATGCTTCATGTCAAGTTCATAGGAATTTTTCAACATACTAATCTAATACGTATTTTTTTTTATTGTAGTGTGAAAGAACATTTTTGTAGATATATTCAATTGTACAAATTAATCGAGTAGGTTTCGTATTAGACGGTTTCACGAATATTTATCCGTGAGACCGTTCAATCATATCTATATTTAAAATAACAAGTAATGCTTTCGACATAAAAGATTTTACGTTTTCATGGATGATCTAAATAAAAATTTCGTCTCATAATATTAATTCGTGAGACGACTCATACCGAGTTTCATGTGAATATTTGTGTTAATCAAAATCAAGAAGGACCAAAAATCCGACGATGAATTTGAATTTTACTGGATGGAGTACGAATTACTCTGGTGAAATAGAGTTGGTCTATACTACATCGAGAGTGTTTCACCCCTAATTCAATACCATTATATCATGTGAGTCTCTTATATTTTTATGAAAATTGATATGTGTGTGGATAATCCAACTATATGGTCTTTTTATTTGTCGTTGATCATCACAAATTATTTAATCCACCAAATTTAATTTTTTTAGTAGTATAGTTCAATTATATATCACACACATATATATATATATTCTGAAAATTGAAATGTGATGTGGTTTGGATGTATACACAAATCAAATCTTACATTTTCTACCCGAACTGGATATTTTGGAAGTCAGGTTGATGTCAGTAGTTTTTTTGCTGTTCGATTGGGTATCGGATATGTGATGTATTTATTAATTTTTTGTAAAGCAATATAGTAAGGGCCTATACAATTAAAGCCCCCAGTTATGTGCATTCGATTAGGATAAAATAAATAGGGTTGCAAACGAATTGAATCGAGTCGAATAATGATAAAATTTTAAGGCTTGAATTCGTCTCGATATAGGCATATTCGAGTTCGAGCTCGATTCGAAGTTCGATAATTTCAAATATTTTAGCTCGAGCTCGACTCGAAATGAAGTTCGAGTTCGGCTCGAAATATTCGAACTTATTCGTGAATTATTGCTCGAATATTATGGTTCGAAAAGCACAAAATGTTCGAAATGTATATATATTTATATATAATTATATTATATTAATTAAATATTAAGACTCGCGCACTATTCGTGAACAATCGAACAAAATAAATTTAGCTCGAGTTCAACTCAAAAAAAAAATTCGAACATATTCAAATTTAACTCAAATTTGATAAATTCAAAATACAAATTAAATATTTATCAGATTGACTCGCTTGCACCAAGGATACATTGCCATTTTCCCAATTCCCATCTCTTTTATTCATTTTTTCTTTGGCTTCAAAAACACTCCCGTCGGCTAGGTCTTCCCCTTTCTTCCACACGGGCCACGGCTGGACTCCTATACCTGGTGGCCGGTCGGACAGTTATTGACCTAGTCCAGCACTCTGGACTCTCTTACACTCGACCTCTCGCGAAGTACAAATCCTTATGCAAATCGGTTTTCTATTTCTTTCTCTAGATTTATTGGGTTATAAATTATAATTACTTTATTATTTGTTGTGTTTATTTAGTGATAATGTTAATTTTTAAGCAATTTGTTAGGAGTAATCGGGTAAGTCCAAGAAGAAAGGTAGAATCAGTGGACAATTTACGGATGGTATCACCATTTCCATTTGAATCATTTTTGCGGCTTATGAGTTATGATTTTTTTGTGGAATGTGGAGAAAAATAGAAAAGGTTTTTTTATTTTTTAAAAAAAAGATAAAGGAAAAAGACAGATTCAATTTTCGGGTACCCGAAACTACACGAAAATGTAAGTACCGGTCGTGTTCGGGTAGTGAAATTTGTTACCCGACATATCGGGTACCCGGCCAGAACTATCCGAACTCGGGTACCCGGCCAGAACTATCCGAACTCGGGTACCCGGCCAGAACTATAAGAACACGATGCTACCCGACCCGACACCCACCCCTAGTTTAGAGTTAGTTTCTGCTTTAGTTGAATGAAGAGGTCTAAGAAGTTATTCTAGTGAAAGAGATCGAGCTCGTTAGTGAAAGAGATCGAGCTCGTGCTATGTTTAAGTATTTTACTGTTTATGTTTCATGTGGATTTACAGTATTTTTCAGCATTGCTGTTCTTCATGAACTGAAATTCCATACTGTGGTTTTTGGTTTGGCAGTCGAGTATCTGCATTCTTGCTCTAGGGAAAAATAAATGTCTTTTCTTGACAGTCTTGAAGCTGCTTGAAGAGATACAGATGTTTGAAAGGATGGGATTTGCGAATGACTTGTATTTCTAGATTTTATCACATTGAAGAATGCGAATAAGGAAGCTCCAGGGTTCCCTTATTTTTAGCTTAGCTCCTAATTCCTAGTTCCTACCCAACCCTCGTCAGGAATTGAAGCAATAAACCATGAATAAGGAATTTGATACGGTTCTCTGATGCATAATATTTATATTCCAAATGTTTGTGTTATGAAACCAGTCCCAAGGGTTCCCTTGTTATGATTCGGTTCTCTGATCAACAATTCAACATAATTATACCAGTCCCAAGCACTTGCATTGCATGTAGTTCATAATAACTTATTCGTTCATATAATTTGTAGAACATTTTATTATCAGCGCTATAGGACTAGGACACGTAAATATGATATATTGATTTTGGCTGAACGGGATGATTTCTCATATTCTATCTCATTATCCATTGTGATATGGTTTTACTCATTCGATCATATGATTGTACCCATAAGTTATGATCTAGTCAAAAGATTGATCATTTTTTTAAATTTATTTTAATATCATATGGTTTTGCTCATTGTGATATGGTTTTACTATATCATGTAGAAGAGGAGCTAGTGTTGCGCTGTATCAGATTCAGAAACCCTAATGGCTTCTATTAGATTGGATGCGTCTAAGCAATACTACGCTACCAGCAGTCTCGTGTTAGGCTATGCTCTTTGCTCTAGCTTACTTACTTGTTAACCTTGAACCTCTTGCCAAAAGCCTCCGCTTGTTTGACGTTGGCTCTCAGATGAGAATGACTTCTTTCTTCAAACTCCTCAAAATTCCTCGCAACTCATCTTCCATAGGTAACCTTTTTAATTCATTACTCGAACCATTTCTACATTTGCTTGCTCTGGAATTTTAGCCAACGCAGTTCTTGGAACGCTACTTTTATGTTATTGTTCTTTAGTTTTTTTTTCTTTTTTTTTTTTTCTGAATCTCGACATGGGTTCTCTTTTTATTTCAAGAAAGAATGAGTGAAGCGTAGTGGTTGATGGTTTCGGATAAAATCTCAAATAATTTATCACATTGTTGTAGCAATTGGTTTGAAAGAAAGCTCAAAGCTGTTTTCTACCGGGGGATTCGGAGACACTGATGCAAATGAACGTGGGAAAGGTGGTTTGGAAATTGATGACGATGACTTTCTTGCGGATAAGCCAGATTTAAAACTCCAGACTGTAGATCCCAAAAAAGGATGGAATTTTCGTGGTGTCCATAAGGTATATCGGTAACAACATATGAACACATTTAGGTTCTTTTGGAGTTCAATCTCCTTTTTGGTGATGACTGTAAGTTTTAAATATTCGGGTTTACATCAACATGGATTAGTTGTTATTTTTATCCATTCCTTTGCAGTTATTGAATTAGTGAGAACAGGTGAAGCTTATAAGAATGCTGGTTTCAAATTGATATGTTTCCCAACAATGCAACAACGAGCTCTATTGCAAAGTTTCTGAATTATTTTGGGAAAATTGTCAAGTTTTGGATATGAATATTCCGTTTCCACATCTTATTCCAAACAAATGCTGATCTAATACTGTATGTCATCTGAGTTGCTCTTTTGCCTAAACATGGATCTTGTGTCCTCAAATTTGCCATTGATGACTGCACTGTTGATTGTTGTTTTTCAGTGTCCTTGATTAAAAATCTTTTTCCTTTTTTTTTACAAAAAAAATTGACAGGCCATTGTGTGTGGGAAAGTTGGGCAAGCCCCCGTCCAAAAAATTCTGAGAAATGGCCGAACTGTAACTGTTTTTACCGTTGGAACTGGCGGCATGTATGACCAAAGACAAGTTGGTGCTACTGACTTGCCAAAACCAGCTCAGTGGCATCGCATTGCAGTGCATAACCCTATGCTTGGGGCTTATGCAGTTCAACAACTTGTGAAAAAGTAGGAATGCATTTAATTTAGTTTGATCCATTTTTGGATTTTACATTTCTATCTAATGAATAGATGTTCTTTTGCCAGCTCTTCGGTTTATGTTGAGGGCGAACTTGAAACAAGAGTTTACAACGACAGCATTAATGGTGACATAAAAAGTATTCCAGAAATTGTCGTGCGTCGTGATGGTATGTGAACTTGATATTTTATGCATGTTCCTGTGTGCCTTTTCTTCCATGTCATCTAAGCTATAATTATATTTACCCCTGTACCCTCATTGGTATCCATATTGGTTTATTTATTGCTTCAATCTGCAAGTCATTCTCTTTAACTATCTTAGTTATGTTTACCTCCTCATTTTTGTTCATCTATCAATTTATTCAAATAAAGCATTTAAATTTAAGATTCTATTTTCTGAGGTTGTGATGACTTTAATAAATCAAAAGTCTTTTGTTGTATTTTGCTTCTCCTCCTGTATTTCTAAGGGCATTTATACAGGTATACTAGACTAGTTCTATCCATTTACCATTGATTCAGCTTCATTAATTTAGTGATTTTAGAAAATGTTCGTAGAATCCCAAATCCAGAGAACATCCTAGTTCTCCCATACGTCGTTTTATGCCAAACAAATTTTATCTTGGTTTGAATGATTGTATTTGTGGCTGATGCCACGGTATCGGTGAGTGTTCAGAAGCATTGCATTGTATTGCAATTGATTGAAATTTAATTCATTTGTCCAATTTGTTGTTGACCTCTGAAAGTTTGAGTGAGAATAATAAATAATTTGATGATCCATTAATATTGAAGTACATCTAACTCAAAAGGGTTGATACGGGCATGAAGTAAGGCTACCACCTTTCACTTGCATTTCATTTAGACACTCTTTTTTATTTTTCTAAAAAATTGTTTGAATACCATTTTCTGTGCATTTGCCCGAGAACTTTTCATTATGTTGAGCAAATTCCATCATCTAACTTTGCATCAAACTCTAACGTCAAATGATTTACACAAAGACAGTAATTTCTAACGCTAGTCTGTAGGAAGACAAGACCCTTCAGTCCAAACAAAAGTAGTTTCTGTGATTTAGTCTAATCTTTAGTTGTACCATCTCCTTGTATTGAATTGAAACAACTAGCAGGATACCTAAAAAATCCCGTGGTTGGTTACATGGTTTTGGTGTATGTACTGCCTAAAGAATGGTGGATATGAAATGACAAGATTTACGTATCTTGTTTCTGATGAAAATATCATACGTCTAAACTCGGTTATAACCTAACTACAAACTATAACTACTCAATGGTGTACATATTTTGGTTATCAAGTCTCTTAATAGTTTTAATCCGATACTGTTGCAGGGCGAGTTCGCTTAATAAAAGGAGGGCAAAGCGCGAGTAACATTTCTATTGATGACCTGCGTAAGTTATATTCTATTATTTTTCACAAGTGATAGTCTTTAATTGGGAATGATACTTGATCACGGCTTACGGAAAAACAGTGTTTGATTTCCCATTAAGAAATTTAGCTGATTCTTAGTAATTTTTTTCCCTTTCTTTAACTTGTAGGGGAAGGGTTACTATGATGACCAAATACACATCTTTGTGTGAAGATGATCGACAGAATGATCGTCACTGTGTGGAGGAATTATGTTGATTTTAGACTGCTACTTGCTACCCAGTCTAGAGCCAAAGAAAAAAAGGTGTTTTCTTAGAACTAGTATTTAAGGAGAGAACTAGCTACTGTTTCTTGCGCCAATATTAGCATTTTGGTAACCAAAGTTGGTATCTTTCTCTGTTTCTGGTAGTTTATGACGCGAAAGTCGGTCCAGTTCCTGTATATCCAGAGAAAGACCGGTTGTAGCATTCATATCGTATGTACGATTGAGTCTAATGTTTTCTTTTATGGAGTTTCTACATAGATACATGTCAACTTTACTAGGTGTATCATATTATTACATTCTGATTCCATTGCCCATTTTATGTTTAAATCTAAATAAAACGTGGATCTTATTTTCATCAACCACCCATTCTTATATGCTTTATTTCTAAAACCAGAGCAAAACTTTATTATACGTAATGAGTTGTGAAATAAAAAATAAAAAAGAAGAAGAGGGAATTATTATTTTTTTTTACAAAAAATAAAAAAACTGAAGCCAGAAATATGAAAAATAATCTCCCTGAAATGAGTGATGCCATAGAAAAATTTTGAAATTTTATATGGGATCTAATATTTTTAAAATTATATTAAGTTCAAACTAATCAAAATACATGCTTACTGAAATTGATTTGATTGTTTAATTAATTAAAAAAAATGAAATTGGGGGAAGATCCACCCATTTGTTTTGTTGGAAGAGACAGAGACAGTGACTGATGCAGATGCTAGCCATTTTCATAGCGACAAAATCTTCCTTAAACAACCCAATAATTTCGAAGCACTTGCACAGAAAACCAAAAAACTATTAAAGAAAGCTTTTTATTATTATAATTAGTCCAAATCTTTTTTGACAAAATATCCCAAATGACTGGAAAACATCAAACTTCATGAATAATTTCTCCAAAAATTGAATTTTGGGTGCATTCAAACTTCCATTTTGAGTTCGTGTCAACATGGCCAAACTCAACATTTCAACCAGCCTCTATTTCCGGGAAATATCCAAGCGACATTGAAAAGGAGTGTAGGGAAGCCAGAATCTTGCTTGAAAACAATACTATGCATATTCTTTGTTGGCTTCATCACGATCAATAAAATTATAAGCCAGCTTCTATATAATATATATGAATCAATTTAGACTTATAAAACGAGTCATTTTTCCGTGTTGGGTATGTGTAAGTTTGTTCATATGTTTTTCCAAAAGAATATTTGGTGTCCATGTATTCATGTGAAAAAAAAAGGAAAAAAGAAAAAGTGACAAGTATTATTGTATTGACCATAAAAGTCTTTGTGAAGCCCTCCCCTTCATTTTATATAATGAATTGAATATTCGTCTTGTTATAAACAACTACAAACTAGACAATCTTTATTTTATTTTAAATATGATAAAAAATTCTAATATTTATTATGTAAATGTTGTTGAATATTTTTAACAGCGTGTCCAATAAGTACTCCAAACGTGTATATAAAATGGATTCTGATATTACACAATACTTTGGAAAAGGAGTTAAAAGCGACATGTTTATCTCAAATATTGAAGTACAAAATAATTAAAACGCGCCAAGTCCCTTTCTTTTACATGCATATAGCATATGCGTTTTCTTCATAATCCCTGTGTTAATCAGATTTTGTCATGTTATTCTGTTGGTTGGATTGTTTTAGGTTAGTTAATCAATTAATGATTTGTCCTCTCTTTGTCATTTTTACGTGGTGCTTACAGTAAGTTGGATTTTACGCACTTTAAAAAATCTTGTGCCCTACACACCCACACATAAGATTTGTGGGTTTGGGCTTACGTCCCTGGAGGGTTTTACAATTTGACAACTAACTTACATGGTCTTTTTTTAATATTAGGAAATGAAGCTTCCTGTGTAGTTTCACTTTGGCTCACCAGTTTCTCTGTTTTCTCCTCCATTTTCTTGGTGTCCATATATAAGGAGTACTTGGAATTAATGTTTGCTGCTAACCATTCCAAATAGTTACCTCTTCGGCTCTTTCATGAACACTAAACGGCTTCTTGAGGAGGGGAGTAAGGGAGTTTCTGAAGCTGGCGAGGATAAACGTCGGCGGCGCTTTAGTTCCAAGTGGGTGGACTTGTACTTGTTCATGTTTCTTTGTTTATTCATGATATTGATGGGATGCCTTCGATTTTCATTTCATTTCCTTTTTGCCCCTATTGGTTGGATTGGTGCAGTTTTTTAAGGGAGGTGACTGCAGGACGGCTGCTGCAAGAACATGTACCCAAATTGGAACCTCTCGTCCGGAAATGGGTATGCATATTGGTTTTCTTGAGTCGTATAAGCAATGAATCTTTCTATTCTTGATCTGTTGTGTTTTTGCTGATAGGTGCGTGAGGCGGTGGAGAATTCGTTTCAAAAACTGAGGTTGGCGTCTTACTAGATTATATATAGAGATGGCAATATTAATGTCCGGCCCTGTGTGAAACCCGTCCCGTCTCGAACGGTTAAAACCCAACTAAACAGGTTGCGAGGTGAGACGGGGCGAATACAAGTCAATGGGTCCGGCCTGGGTTTGGGTGAACCTGCCCGAACCCATCCCGTATAATTTATATAAGTAGATTATATATATAATATATAATATATGATATATTATATGTATACTTTGTATATATATATATATATATATAAAATGTACGTATATAATATATTATAGTAAATATATATTGTATATATTTATACATAATATATAATTAAATATGTATTTACACATATTATATATATATATTCCATTTAATATATATGCATGTATGTATATATAATAAATAAAAATTTAATTAAAAAAATTAAAATTAAAGGTGAGCGGGTTGGCGGGTCCAATCCGGGTTTTAATGCGGGGCAGGGCGGGTCCAAAAAAGAGACGGGGCAGGTTCGGGTCTGATTTTTTTCTAATGGGACGGGTCTCGGGTTTGTCAAAACCCATCCCGAACTCGTCTCATTGCCATCCCTAATTATATATGTTGTCACCCTTGGAAACGCTTGCATTTTCATCTCCAAGTGTAATGTTGCTATGTATCCGATTCCATGGATTTACGGTCTATTTACATGTATGTACTTGGTCTTTTTAACTGACCTACCCTATTGAGTTAGATGTAGTTTAGGTTTCTATGCACCTTGTTTGTTTATGACATTCTAAAAATGTATCATTGAACTATTTCTTTCAGTTCCTCTCACGACCAAATCGAGCCACCCTTCGTATCTAGGACTTGGCAATTGCAATTTCAGAGTAACATCCCCAGAATCATTTTCACAGGGTGTAAAATTTTATCTGACGATAAAAGCCCTGTAAAAGTGGTCTTGTGTGATCCCACTTCCCAAAGAATAGTAACTTCTGGTTCCATTTCTTCAAGCAAAGTGGATCTTGTAGTCCTGGATGGTGAATTTAATCTTGATGATCACGAGGATACAATGGGACAACAGTTTGATCGCAAAACCGTGCAGAACAGAGTAGGGAAAAGGCCGTTGGTAACCGGAGATTTGATTGTCCAGTTTCACGAGGGTGTAGGACACATCGGTGACATTACCTTCACAGACAATTCAAGCTGGATAAGAAGTGGGAAATTTAGATTGGGTGTTAAACTTCATGCCGGGTCTGATCGAATGAGGGTTAGGGACGGAATTAGCAACCCCTTCAAAGTTAAAGACCATCGCGGCGAGTGTACGTGTCATTTTGAACCCCTTTCTCCTTTAATGGTCATATAGTTTGTGTAAATGTCTTATGGAAGTTCATTCATTTTCTGCTAAGATCAACTTGTATAAAAAGACAGTGCTGACATATCATTTGTTCTGTAGCATATCAGAAACTTTACCCGCCATCCTTGGATTCTGAAGTGTGGCGATTAGATAAGATTGCTAAAGATGGGCCATCACATAAAAAATTGATGAAGTGCGAGATACACACTGTCCAAGATTTCTTGAGGCTGCACTTCAGAAAACCGCGATACTTGCGTAGTGTAAGATACACTTGTTACAAAGTTTACGTACAAAATTCTTGTGCTGACAATACATAAATTTTTTCCAACACTACTCGCTTGATGTGCAGCTGCTGCATAACATCTCAAATAAAAAGTGGGAAACAATCGTTGGACATGCGTTAACCTGTCTAGTCGATAACAAGTTGTACACGTACAGCACTGCACAAGGCGGTCTAGTGTTCAACTCTGTCCACAAGGTTGTAGGAGCAACTTTTGATGGACAGAATTACCATTATTTGGATAAGCTAGACGTATGTCACGCGGTTGGTTTCTACTTTCTAGCTACTTTGAGCCTAAAACTATGTCACATGGAATAGATATATGAGACAGATTTAGTTTCCCTTCTGTGTTTCCCTTCTGTGTTGGCAGGGGGTTGTGGAACAGCTAAAGCAACATGCATATGACAACTTGGAGGGCTGGGTTTTGGTAGCTGACCCATCGGTTATCGGCCCTGTCCCGATGCTATTGGCAAGTGCTGGAGAAACTTCATTTAACAATCACACTTACATGGAAGGTGAACATGGTAATAAATTTGTGATCTGTTAAGCGTGCAGTTCGCAAGACATCTACTAGATTTGGGAATTAATTACCCCTTTGTTAATCTTTTATTCATGGCACCTCTCTCTTGCACTTGGAAGCAACTGAAATATCATTTTTTTTTATCACAGATTATCTGGGAACGCAGATGAATGTCAATCATCCAACTATTTCATCATCAAAACCTTACGAAGGCAAAGAACCATATAGTAGCTCCTTGGAAATGTGTGTGGCATCTAGTTCAGATCAAAACCATGGGACGTTTGATCTAGCATTGCAAAACAGTTTCGAGGTGGACAATTCCGCTGATGAATTCTTTATGGGAAATGATCATATGTGGGCTTCTGAAGATAACTATGTTGAGACACAATTGTTACATCAAGATGTATCGGTATATGGTAGACCGTCGGCATGGAAAGGGAATGGAGTGGTTCTTGGGAGCAACAATCATGAAATAAGCACAATATGTTCTGTTTCTAGGATACATTGCCCCATGACAAGGTGGTTCAAGGTTTTGGCAGTGATCAAGTGGTGGATACTGGTAAGGCGTAGCATAACTGCTAGAAAACTGAAAAGCTTCTACAGCTTAATGTGAACATCATCAGCTCATACAAGAACACATTTATTAGGAAAGATTAAGTAACATAGTGTGTATTATATAAAGGAGTAGATTCGAGTCGAGTCAAGAGTCTCGGGTCGGGTGTCTTTTTTGTTCTATTTTCATGTACAGATTTAGCGGTCAGTGAAGAATCACCTCCATGGCTCGTGTTAAGCTTCTTACTACTGTTTTTCAGCTTGTACAGATCCATAAGTCTTTTGTGGAATTACAAATCCCCTTTGCATATTTTTGTTACAGATTGATTCCAAAAGAAGTTCTACAAAATGAGTGAAAATTTCTATATTTTTTGAAATCAATTAATTTTTTTAAAAATAAATATTACTCCGAGTGGAATTGTGGTAAAAGTTGATAAATAATGGAGTTGAGTGAAATAAGAGAAGAGTCTCCATTAATGAGCGATGTACCTTGTGATGATGCACAGGTCATTTTCACTCTCACCCTCTTCATGAGGCAACAGGCAACATGCAACATGCAACGCCCCAGATTCGACGACTGTCCTCATTGTATCAAGACGTGTCTTTTGAGCGTGCTTATGTCCTTACTCACACAAACCCTGAGAAACTTTCCAGGGGGTCACCCATACTAAAATTGCTCCAAGTTAAGCACGCTAAACTTTGAAGTTCTTATATGATGAGCTCCCAAAAAGAAGACGCACCTTTGTGATATGAGTAGTACCTATCAAATCTTTTAAGCCCTCCTCAACCGTGCAGTCACATACCTACACAGTCTTAGAATCCCCCTCTCATTTCGATACGATATCGGTTCATTCATGTCTCCCTTCGCTTAGAAGCCTGTCAGGAGCCGCTCCTTGTCCGTAAAACCTCTTGGCACCGACGATCACTCCCTGCCCTCTTATTAGCCCCAGGCGCCACATGCCCACCAGCTTCCGCCTGGTTCGTCCCCGAACCATATCGTACTAAGAGAGGTTGGCTCTGATACCAACTGAATCGACCGATACCCGATGGATTATATATATATATATATTACATATATGCCCATACATATATACATCTATACTTAAAATAAATTTTCATAAAATTTAATTCATAATAAAAATTGATTGCATGTTAAAATTCTAAAAACTCGAACAGATTAAATTGCAAACGACTAGAATCTCAAAAGTATGTAAACTAGTGAGAAATAGTAAATATGTGAGAAAAATAGCTCAATTCATAAAATATCTCATCATAAACTAAATCAACTGAAACATGAGCTGACGAAGGTCACGGGCATTGTTTTCATAACCGAACCGGTGATCGAACCAGTTTATTTAAAAAAATGGTCCAACTTGAAACGCCTACTACTAATAAATGCGGAATTTTTTTTTTAAAAATAATACTACTATACATACATGCCCGTACATATATGTATATAAAAATAACATACTTTTTCTTAAATAACCTGAAAAATATTAAATAAATAAATCCTTAAAAATGTTTCATGCATCAATTTAAAATAATAAACAATGCTGCTGAAAAATCTCATATGCGGAAACAATAATAAAATAAAACATATTTCAAAATTCAACATAATAAACTAAATAGCTGCGACGGTCACGGGGTCCACTGCTCCGTGAGCTCATAAGTCCTCACCACTGGTAGGAGCTACATAAACGTCATCATGCTCACCTGCACCATATAAGCATAGTGAGCCTAGGGGCTCAACATGTCTAATCCTTTATAACAAGGTTAAAAATAATGCATCACATAATTACTAATACATATACATGTACATGAGCATGCATGAAAATATTTTCATCACATAATAAAACTGCTGAATCATAAACTGAATCATAACCATAATCATAAACATATTATTTCTTCATCATATATAACATAATTGAGCAATGCTTTTGAAACCTGAAGATGGACCTATCCATAAGTGTGACGCTCATGTGTCGACTGATCAGTCTCCTGAACCAACGTACGATGGCGGTGATAAATCACCTCCTATGGTAGTAAACTACCGAATCATATGATGGATAACCACCCCTATGGTAGTAAAACTACCGAATCATATGGTGAAAAATCACCCCTATGTCACACATACTTTAATTTCCACCAAAATATTTTATTGCTCATCATTTACATAATTATATACATAAGAAATTTCATGAATGCATGCAATGAAAATATGTCCGTAATATATATTTAACTAATTTTTCATAATATACTTAAAATAGACTTCATGCATAAAAATAATTAAATATATATTCCGGACTTATTTTTTTTACATGGGTTGGTCCAGACTGCTGGTCACTCATCTAGGCCCATTAAACTTAAATAAAATCCAATAATCATATTTTTAGCCCAAATAACTTAATTAAACTTAACTGGGCCCAAATAAAATATTTAAGCCCATTAACTTAATTAAACACAATAAAATTCTAGATTGGCCCAAAATCCACTGACTGTCCCAAAAATATTCATGGGCTCCCAAGCCCATAAAAATTATTAGGCTAACTTAAATAAATTATTTAAGGCCCAAATAAAATTATTTGGAGGCCCAAATAATTTTCTAACTAATTATTAAAGGCCAAAATACACTTAAACTATTAAACACTGGCCCAGACCCAGCTCCATCCCAAAACCCGATCCCCCTCCCTCTTCCTCTCTCGGCCGCGAGCAGCAGGCCTTCTTGGCCTGCTGCCGGCCAGCTCCGGCCGCCCCTGGCTGGAGCGCCGCCGCCCAGACGTAGCCCACGTTTGGGCGGTCCTAACCTAACCCTGCGCACCCACAACCCTTCCATGGAGTTTTTGATCGGCCAGCCGCTAACCAGCCTGTAACCTAGCCATGGTTCGATCCTTAGGCACCCTAGGACACCCCCTGACCGAACCCTCAGTCCTGGACCAAGCCATACTATGAAAAACGTGAGCCATAAGTGAAAGAATCATCAAACATACATCAAAAACCTTACCTACATGCATAAATCGAAAAGTTCATGATAAAAATCTGAAATAAAACCATCATGCGTGAATAGTAGCTTATATGGTGTTCAAACGAAAGAATAGACATGCCTTTTTAGTTATTTGACGAAGAAAGACGCGTATACGAGGCTCCGGAACGACGAACGACCAAATAAATCCTCAAAGAAAAGGTTGATCGGCTATGGTGGCTTGTTTTCTGCTCAAACCGTGAGGGAGATGAAGAAAGATATGGGGTAGGCGGCTAAGGAGGGTTTTTGATGACTAAGATTTGGTTTAGGGTTAAATATTAGATAATTACTTAAAATATAAAACCTAATTAGATAATATACTATAAAATCATAATTAAAAATATTACTAATAATTAAAATCTGATGTAAAAGCATAAATCCCGAAATTATAAATTAAGGGATTTTTAAAATTTAAATAAAGTCATTAAAATGACTTATTTTGGCTAAAGATCAACCCTTAAATAAATATATAACTAAATACTAAAATTTTCTTGACAAAATATCTTAAAATATTATTTTAAGACTCATAAAACTCATAAAATATTTTTGGCTAAGAATTTTGGTATCTCGTCCGTCCACGGTCCCGTCTACGCGATCAAAACCAGTAATTCCTTAAAAATCTAAAAATTCTAAAATAGCGGGTTAAATGCTAAAATAAATTAAATCACGCATATAATTCACATAATAATACATAAATGTCATTTAACCCAAATATAAATTTTAAATAATTATTTTTCTTAATTATGCATGCAAATTTACGTATTAAAATTTTCGGGTGTTACAATTCTCCCCCCATTAAATTGAATTTTGTCCTCGAAATTAAAGTGCTTACTCGAATAACTCCGGGTAGCGAGTCCTCATGTCTGCCTCGGTCTCCCAAGTGGCTTCCTCCTCGGAATGATTCTGCCACTGGACTTTGACCATCGGTATGACCCGCGTCCTCAATCTCCGCTCATCTCTGGCTAAGATACGAACAGACCTCTCCTCAAATGCTAGATCTGGTGCTAACTGCAAAGGCTCGTAATCCAACACATGCGTCGGATTAGAGATGTATCTCCGAAGCATGGATTCATGGAAAACGTTGTGCACTGCTGCAAGCCCTGACGGTAGTGCTAAACGGTATGCCAAAGTGCCAACTCTCTCCAAGATCTCAAATGGCCCAATATATCTCGGATTCAACTTGCCTCTGCGACCAAATCTCATCACCCCTTTCATAGGTGATACTTTCAAAAACACATGATCACCTACTACAAACCCAAGATCTCGTCGTCGAGTATCAGCATAACTCTTCTGACGACTCTGAGCTGTCCTCATACGATCCCGTATCTGTGTCACAATATCGGCAGTCTGCTGTACAATCTCGGGACCAAGTAAAATCCTCTCGCCAACCTCATCCCAATGCACTGGCGATCTACATCTCCTCCCGTAGAGAGCTGCATAAGGAGCCATACCTATAGACGACTGAAAACTGTTGTTATAGGTAAACTCCACTAATGGCAGTCTAGTCTCCCAAGAGCCCTGAAAATCAATGACACAAGCTCTCAGTAGATCCTCAAGAATCTGGATCACCCTCTCCGACTGACCATCTGTCTGGGGATGGAACGCTATACTGAATAATAGCCGAGTCCCCAAAGCTATGTGCAAACTCTTCCAGAATGCAGACGTAAATCTCGTATCTCTGTTCGATACTATCGACACTGGTATGCCATGCAGTCTAACAATCTCCTTGATATCAAGGGTACTGCAATAGAAGAAAAACCCTTGATGAACTTCCGGTAGTAGCCTGCTAAACCCAAGAAACTGCAAATCTCTGAAGCATTCTTCGGAATTCCCCAATCCTGCACTGCATGCACTTTCGTCTGATCCACCGCTATCCCATCTTTCAAAACTGTATGGCCAAGAAATTTCACCTGCTCTAGCCAAAACTCGCACTTACTGAATTTTGCATACAGTCGATGCTCCCTCAAAGTCTGCAATGCTGTCTGCAAGTGCTGTCTATGCTCCTCGAGTAGATCAAGATATCATCAATAAAGACTATGATAAAATGATCTAAGTACGGCTGAAATACGCGGTTCATGAGATCCATGAAGACCGCTGGAGCATTGGTAAATCCAAACGGCATTACTAAGAACTCGTAATGCCCATAGCGTGTCCGGAAAGCAGTCTTGGACACATCTGCATCTCTGATCCTCAACTGATGATAGCCAGATCGCAGATCGATCTTAGAGAAAACCGAAGCTCCCTACAACTGATCGAACAAATCCTCAATCCTCGGCAGTGGATACTTGTTCTTCACAGTGACCCTGTTGAGCTCTCGGTAATCGATACAAAGTCTTATGCTACCATCTTTTTTCTTCACAAACAACACTAGAGCTCCTCAAGGAGAAAAGCTAGGATGAATAAAGCCCTTCTCCAACAACTCTTGAATCTGCTCCTTCAATTCTTTCATCTCAGTAGGAGCAAGTCGATACGGTGCCTTAGAGATAGGAACAGTACCTGGTATCAGATCAATACTGAACTCCACCTCTCTAGCTGGTGGGACTCTTGAAACGTCCTCCGAAAAGACATCTGAAAAGTCATAAACCACCTCTATATCTGACAATGATCTGCTAGGTGGTTCTGATGAAGTGACTACACTGGCGAGAAACCCCTGGCAACCACGTCTCAATAACTTCCTCGCACGTGTATAAGAGATAACAGGCGAGATCTCACTGCTCGGAGATGCATAGAAAACAAACTGGTCGCCTACCACTGGTTTCACTGCCACTGTCCTCTGCCGAAAATCAATCACTGCTCCGTTGACTGACAACCAATCCATACCCAAAATCAGATCGAATCCAGTCAATGGTAAAACCACAAAATTTGCTCTGATAGTATGTCCCTGTAACTCCATCTCCAAATCTCTGCAGACGCTAGTGGTAGTAAGAATCTGACCAGACGGCATAGTGACATCGTAACCTGTAACAGCAACCTCAGGCTTGATGCCTACCCGCCTGATAAACTCTAGGGAGATGAACGAATGCATGACTCCTGAATCTAGCAACGCAAACGTGGAATTTCCTCCCACTAGAATTCTCCCTGCACGCAGAAAATCCCAACAATCGCATACTAAACTTACTTTTCTCCCAATACAAGTTACAAAATATTTCTCTTAATTAAACACGAATAAAATGAACATCCTACTCTAACCAAACAAACAGATAATTCATGCAATTTAAAATCATGAAGTAAATTCCCAAAAATTTCTTAAAAGAAGAAGTTTAGGAAATACCGGTGATTAAGGATGTATCTGGGTCTGCCTCCTCAGCCTGCATGACGAACACCCGCCCAGTGGTGTTCTTCCTCTTCGGGTAGTTATATGAAACATGCCCTGGCTCCTTGGAAACATAGCATACATTGGACCCCACTAGACACTTCCCGGTGTACGGCTTCTGACACTGCGGGCAGATCGGAACTCCTCCAGTATTAGGGGCCCCGCCCCTCTGCTGCTGCTGTGGCTGACGCCCCTGAGGCCTCTGCTCCTGTCCCTGATGATTCGGGCCCTTAGAAGGCCCAGTATACGGCTTCTTCGCAGGAGGCTGCGAAGTCGCCCTCTGATACCCTGGCTGAAACTGCCTCTTACTCTGCTGCTCTCGCTGCATCTCTCACCTCCCTTCCTCAGAACGTAATGCTCTGCTAACTGCCGCCTCATAAGTAGTGACATACAACATGCGAACGTCATGCTTGATGTCAGCCCGCAAACCATCCACAAATTGACTCAACTTATCCGGTGCACTGTCAGCAATAAGAGGCACAAAACGACACCCTCTCTCGAATTGGGTGATGTAATTCACCACAGACTTGTCTCCCTGGCGGAGACTCATAAACTCTCGGATCATGCGAATGCGCACATCCTCAGTGAAATACTTGGCATAGAACATGCATTTGAACTCTATCCAAGTCAATGTAGGTAGATTCACACCTCGAACCGCACCTTCCCACCAAGAGGCTGCATCACCTCTCATCATATACACTGCACACTTCACCCTGTCAGCATCAGTGATCCCCATGTAGTCAAATATGGACTCCAGTGATCGAATCCACCCCTCAGCAATGAGTGGATCAGTGGTGTCGACAAACTCCTTAGGTCCCTTCTTCTGGAACCGCTCGGCAACATCCTCATCATGTGTGAGCCTAGGACGTGCCGCTTGCTGCTCCAACAGAGCAGTAATCCCAGCCATCATGTTAGCATTGGCCTGCTCCAATGCTAAGAGAGGGTTCTGCGGAGCTTGAGGTGGAGGTCCCCCCTCGCCTATTTATCTGTCTCGGAGGCATTCTGCACCACCACATATTTTCTTTACGTAAATCGCAATTCATAACTAAGGGTTTCAAAAGTCTTACTGAACATGAAATACTTAAACTTAATACATAAGCTCCTTCTAAATCTTATTAAAGCATTTAAAACTTACAGACCGATAGTGAGATTTCTGAGTTTCACGTGACAGTAAACACCCTCCAAGGACCGCGCTCTGATACCAAATGAAACGCCTACTACTAATAAATGCGGAATTTTTTTTAAAAATAATACTACTATACATACATGCCCATACATATATGTATATAAAAATAACATACTTTTTCTTAAATAACCTGAAAAATATTAAATAAATAAATCCTTAAAAATGTTTCATGCATCAATTTAAAATAATAAACAATGCTGCTGAAAAATCTCATATGCGGAAACAATAATAAAATAAAACATGTTTCAAAATTCAACATAATAAACTAAATAGCTGCGACGGTCACGGGGTCCACTGCTCCGTGAGCTCATAAGTCCTCACCACCGGTAGGAGCTACATAAATGTCATCATGCTCACCTGCACCATATAAGCGTAGTGAGCCCAGGGGCTCAACATGTCTAATCCTTTATAACAAGGTTAAAAATAATGCATCACATAATTACTAATACATATACATGTACATGAGCATGCATGGAAATATTTTCATCACATAATAAAACTGCTGAATCATAAACTGAATCATAACCATAATCATAAACATATTATTTCTTCATCATATATAACATAATTGAGCAATGCTTTTGAAACCTGAAGATGGACCTATCCATAAGTGTGACGCTCATGTGTCGACTGATCAGTCTCCTGAACCAACGTACGATGGCGGTGATAAATCACCTCCTATGGTAGTAAACTACCGAATCATATGGTGGATAACCACCCCTATGGTAGTAAAACTACCGAATCATATGGTGGAAAATCACCCCTATGTCACACATACTTCAATTTCCACCAAACTATTTTATTGCTCATTATTTACATAATTATATACATAAGAAATTTCATGAATGCATGCACTGAAAATATGTCCGTAATATATATTTAACTAATTTTTCATAATATACTTAAAATAGACTTCATGCATAAAAATAATTAAATATATATTTCGGACTTATTTATTTTTTCATGGGTTGGTCCAGACTGCTGGTCACTCATCTAGGCCCATTAAACTTAAATAAAATCCAATAATCATATTTTTAGCCCAAATAACTTAATTAAACTTAACTGGGCCCAAATAAAATATTTAAGCCCATTAACTTAATTAAACACAATAAAATTCTAGACTGGCCCAAAATTCACTGACTGGCCCAAAAATATTCATGGGCTCCCAAGCCCATAAAAATTATTAAGCTAACTTAAATAAATTATTTAAGGCCCAAATAAAATTATTTGGAGACCCAAATAATTTTCTAACTAATTATTAAAGCCCAAAATACACTTAAACTATTAAATAATTAAAAATTAAAATACTCAAGCCCGGCCCACCTAACCCAGACCCGGACCACCTGACCCGACCCTAGACCTACCAGACCCAACTCGAACCCCAAGACCCGGCCCAGACCCAGCCCCATCCCAAAACCCGATTCCCCTCCCTCTTCCTCTCTCGGCCGCGAGCAGCAGACATTCTTGGCCTGCTGCCGGCCAGCTCCGGCCGCCCCTGGCCGGAGCTCCGCCGCCCAGACATAGCCCACATCTGGGCGGTCCTAACCTAGCCCACACCCCGTTGGTCCATGACCATGCATGGACCAGCCGAGCTCTCTTCCATTAAACCCTAACCCTGCGCACCCACAGCCCTTCCATGGAGTTTCTGATCGGCCAGCCCTTAACCAGCCTGTAACCTGGCCATGGTTCGATCCTTAGGCACCCTAGGACACCCACTGACCGAACCCTCAGTCCTGGACCAAGCCATACTATGAAAAACGTGAGCCATAAATGAAAGAATCATCAAAATACATCAAAAACCTTACCTACATGCATAAATCGAAAAGTTCATGATAAAAATCTGAAATAAAACCGTCATGCGTGAATAGTAGCTTATATGGTGTTCAAACGAAAGAATAGACATGCCTTTTTAATTATTTGACGAAGAAAGACGCGTATACGAGGCTTCGGAACGACGAACGACCAAATAAATCCTCAAAGAAAAGGTTGATCGGCTATGGTGGCTTGTTTTCTGCTCAAACCGTGAGGGAGATGAAGAAAGATATGGGGTAGGCGGCTAAGGAGGGTTTTTGATGATTAAAGATTTGGTTTAGGGTTAAATATTAGATAATTACTTAAAATACAAAACCTAATTAGATAATATACTATAAAATCATAATTAAAACTATTACTAATAATTAAAATCTGATGTAAAAGCATAAATCCCGAAATTATAAATTAAGGGATTTTTAAAATTTAAATAAAGTCATTAAAATGACTTCTTTTGGCTAAAGATCAACCCTTAAATAAATATATAACTAAATACTAAAATTTTCTTGAAAAAATACCTTAAAATATTATTTTAAGACTCATAAAACTCATAAAATATTTTTGGCTAAGAATTTTGGTATCTCGTCCGTCCACGGTTTCGTCTACGCGATCAAAACCAATAATTCCTTAAAAATATAAAAATTCTAAAATAGCGGGTTAAATGCTAAAATAAATTAAATCATGCATATAATTCACATAATAACACATAAATGTCATTTAACCCAAATATAAATTTTAAATAATTATTTTTCTTAATTATGCATGCAAATTTACGTATTAAAATTTTCGGGTGTTACACAACTGATCGAACTGTTTTAAACGGACGGTCGAACCGTAGAACCTTTTATATAACTCAAAAATTATATAAATAGACATAAAATATATATTTAACATTGTTTGAAAGCTAAATAAATATGTAAATATATTTAAAATATCAATTATAGTTATAAATTATTAAATAATAAATTATTTATTTTTTAAAAAACCAATAATTATTAAAATATTTTTTTAAATGAAGTAGATATTTCAAATAATAATATATTTATATATAAAAATATTAAATCTAAGGTTTAAAAATAAAAAATTTAAACTTTCAAAAAATAAAAAAAAATCGAAAAACCGGTTCAACCGGTTTAACCGGTTGAAACGGTTTTCCGGTTCTTGGCCGGTCCAACTGGTTCTTGACCGGTTTGGTCCGGTTCTGACTGGTTGGACCGGTTTTTCGGTTTTTGGGGCCGGATCGGACCGGTAAGGCGACCGATTCGGTCCGGTTCCAAAAACACTGGTCACGGGTGTGCTAGCTCGCCACGAATGCACAAAGGTCTTCACTGCTAGTCAGGACCACAACCTCCTAACTAACATCAAACTCACATGCACACTATTTAGAATTAATGAGTTTAGAGACTCAACATGCTCTACCCTTTAATAGCAAATACTACATAATACGGTCGCATGCAAGCACATATCATATAAAAATATCATGAAATGTCTCGTGCATGCATGATCGTGAAAACGTTTGCATAATACTGAGTCATAAACCTAAACATCATCATAATCTCGATCATAAACATAATACGTAACATAATACATAACATAATCATGACATGTCATAATCATAAAATCTTTTTTCTTGTGAGTCATATCAGTAAAGTGTGACCATAAACATAAGCAATTGATTAATCTATAAACCAACGTACGTGGCGGCGAGATCCACCTAACCTTTGTGGCTTTCCTACGCCTCTTATGCCACTTCACTCAACTTTTGGGGATCCGTAGGCCCATAAACATAAGTGTCACTTCATCCAACCTTTGGGGATCCATGAGCCCTTAAACATAAGTGCCACAAATCACATCAACTTACCAAAAATAATTTCTTTACATGCCCATTATCTTATCGTAAAATACATGCATGATTCATGAACTTGAAAATATCTTTTTCCTTAAAATTTTTTCCGTAAATATATATTTAATTTATTTTTCATAAAAATCATACTTATATCAAAATATACATTTACATCCATTAAATATATATTTACGGACAATTTTATTCGTCGCTGGCTAGTTCGAGCCGCTGCCCTTTAACTGAAGCCCTTAAACTTAAACTGGCTCATTAACATTTATCCTGATTCAAAAATATTTAGACTAGTCCAATCATACTTAAAATGACCCAATTAAAATTAGATTGGACCAATAGTACTTATCCCAACCAAATAAATTAAACAACTTAGACCCATTAACAAATCTAGCCCAATTAATAGACTAAGCTCCAAAAACAAAATCTTAAAACCAATAATCTTGGCCTTACAAGTTTGGCCTAATAGATTTGGCCCAACAACTTGCCCCAACTAACAAACTTGACCCGAAATAAAATAAACTTGGTCCAATAAAATAAACTTGGCCCAATAAACAAACTTGGCCCAATAAACGGACTTGGCCCAATGAACAAACTTGACCCAATAAACGGACTTGGCCCAATGAACAGACTTGACCCAATAAACAGACCTGACCTAATAACTTTTACTTAACGCCGTGACTCCTAAATAAATTACCCGACCCTAAATAAAATATCCCGGACCCAAACCCATGACACATGACTCTAATACACTTGACCCCAACCCAGACAACCCACTTGCTCGAGCCCTGCCTGAGCTGCCCGCTAGGTAAACCCATCCAAATATTCAACTAGCCGATACTAGTTCAAGACATCTTAAACCAAGAACCAAAGGAGCCTAACCCAGCCATGAAACTAGTGAACAACAGCTAAGACCCAACCATGAAAGAAAAATCATCCAAAACCAAGCCACAATGCATAAAAACATGAATGATGCATGAATTAAAACTTGAGCTATCATATCCACATACAAGTGCAATAACACAATTTTAATAATCAAACAGTGAATATACTGATCTAAATGAGTGATAAAAGAAGGGTATACGGTTGCAGTTGCGTATATCGGAACTCGGGAATCTCATAACTTTCCAATTCTGGAAGATCAAATCCCTAAACTGCTGATTTATGCCTCTAAATATCCTCAACTAGCTTTCGATATGCGAAAAATCACACAATGGTCAAAAGTCAACCCTGGTCAACTCTGGTCAAACTTTGACAAAAAATTTTCCAACTTTATTGCGTTCTCACCGCTTCACGGCTTTGAATCTCGACTCGAAACTTGGATATTTGGATCTATCATGTCGAAACGATCGAAAATGGTTGACATGTCGAAGGTCGAAGGAAAATTGGAGAAGATGGCGGCGGCGGCGACGACGTCCAAAACTTTTCCAAAATTCATGAAATTTGGCAGTCTTGTAGAGCTCGACTAGAAAATTCTAATACACTATGGCACGACCGGAATGGACCATCGTGACGGCCGGAATCGGAGATTTACAAGCGGCGGAGTGAGCTTCTGAGCTCAGATCTGTCCGATTTTCTCACAAAAAATGCTACAATAAGCTCAGAAAATGCTCTACACACCTTATAGCATTATCTAATACCTTTAAAAACAAGAAAATCGAGCTTAAATCCATCTATTTTGTGCAAGGAAGATGATGAACAGTGACCGCTCCTTCTCGACTTCGTTCTCGCCAAATCGGACACCAAAACTCATAATTCTTGGTACGGTTGTGACCGCCTCGACGAGAGCTTCAATATGGCATGGTCTATTGATGGAAATGGCGGCGATCGGACGACCGACGATGGTGGGGAATTTTGGGGGTTAGGGTTTTAGTGTGTGTTTTAGGTATTTCGTGCATGAGAGAGAGAGAACCACTTAATATTATAAAAATTGGTCCTAAAATGACCCGGTCTGATCCATTTCAATGCTCTTGTGTTATTTTACTCCAATATGTAATTTAACACATTTTTACAATTTATCTGAAATAGTTTACTTTGACCAGTAAACTTGACCAGTAAATTCTCCAATAAATAAATTGAGTCAATCTCAGGCTTTGACCAGTCAGCCAAACTGATTATTTCTCCAAATTAAATAATTTGGAATAAATAATTATTTTAATTCCAATATCTCAATAATTATCTCAAAATGTCAATATTACCAGATATCCAAAAATAGTCAAACCCATTGACTAATTGACACGTGTATTTTGTAAATACACTCTATAACTCATTTAACATCAATAATTATTTTATCAACTCAAGAATTATTTTAATTGCAAACTAATTCGGCAATAAATTTTTGGGACGTTATAACTCTCCCCCTTGAATGGAATTTCATCCTCAAAATTGAAGCACGCATCAAAAAGCTCTGGAAAACGCGTCCGCATATCGGCCTCAGCCTCCCAGGTAGCCTCCTCCTCTAAATGGTTCAACCACTGGACTTTTACCATGGAAAGAACTCGCGTCTCAAGCCTCCGATCCTCACGTGCTAAGATCCGCACTGGTTGTTCCTCGAACGACAGTCTGACGCCAACTACAGAGACTCATATCCAAAACGTGAGATGGATTGGAGATATAATTCCACAACATCGATGCATGGAACATGCCGTACACAGCCGTGAGACTAGGCGGTAGTGGTATTCGGTAGGCCAATGTATCAACCCTTTCCAGAATCTCGAATGGACCAATAAACCTCGGACTGAGCTTGCCTCTCCTACCAAAACGCATCACGCCCTTCATGGGGACAATTTTCACAAAGACATGGTCTCCAACGGCAAACTCGAGGTCTCGAAGAAGTCGGTTAGCATAACTCTTCTGACGAATCTGTGCGGTCCGCATCTAATCTCAAATCCGAACCATGATACCTGCAGTCTTCTGAACAAACTCGAACACTAAGAGAATCCTCTCGCCAACCTCGTCCCAATGAACAGGAGATCTAGAACTTCTCCCTTAAAAAGCCTCGTATGGAACCATAACAATAGACGCATGATAAATGTTGTTATAAGTGAACTCCACTAGAGGAAATATCAACTCCCATGAGCCCCAAAGGTCGATCACACAAACCCTCAACAAATCCTCGAGAATCTGAATAACCCACTCTGACTGTCCAACTGTCTAGGGATGAAAAGCAGTACTGAACATTAACTTCGTCCCAAAAGCTTCATGTAGACTCTTCTGATTCTCTTGCCTAATTCAATTCGGATCAAGACATATCTATTAGAATCGACTGCAAATATGCTACCAAATATAACTCGGTATACTATAATCCTCGATATCAACAAACTCATGATTCTATCCAGTGTCCGTAAAACATTAAATTCTAATGGTGCAATCAATCCCTATCATTTACGAGCCAAAAAAATGTCAAGATGACATTCAATATAACTCAGCTCAATCAATAACTTTTTGGGTCATGATCAAATCGAAATCGAAGGGATATGGTTTAGAACAATATCAAAATACCATACTCTGAAATACAATTCCACTAAATGAAAACAACTCTTGATAAGTGCATTTTATGTGCATTATTTTATGTCTATTTTGCATGAATTTGTATGGTCTCATATTTTTTTATGTGTGTTTTTATGTGATTTATTGATTATATGTGCATTTCACTCTTCGGATTAATTTTATAGGAAAATGGATTTATGAAGAATGAATTACAGAGCAGCCATGATTCAAAAATCATATTTTATTTTTAGAGATATCCAAATCCGATCTCCATAGTTCAAAAATGATGTTTAAGATGTTTTGAAGCTGCTGTCAAAATTTCAGGTCGATCCGACGGCTAAAACTTAAAATATGAATATTTCAAAATCGTCGCACGGAGCAGGTTAAAGCCTGCGCTGTTGGTGAATGTTGTAGCGCGATTGCACAAGAGTTTAGCACAAGGAGAAGTGCAAACGCGCATGAAGTTAGCGCTAACAAGGTAAGGAAGAAGCGCAATCGCGCAACAGCTGATTTGTGAAGATATTTTGGGGCAGAAGTATTCTCGCTCGAGCGAGGGGCTATACTCGCTCAAGTGAGCGCAGAGAGATTGTCGAGACAGAAGTGTCTCGATCGAGCGAGCACCCAAACTCGCTCGAGCGAGCGAAGCGTACAGAGTTTTATTTTTTGAAAATTCCTTGGCCGAGTAGGACTGAATCTTTTGAATATTTGGGCGTATATATACATCTTTTAAGATAATATTAAAGGGTTCCAACATGCAGAGAACGCAGACAAGAGGCGAGAGGCGGCTAGGATTGGAGATTGAAGATTTGCTCCATCGTCATCAAAGTTTTTCTTTCTTTTTTCTTTTTGTTTGAATTCTAGTTTCAATTATTGAGTAGTTTGTTTTCAACCAAGACGACGTGATTGGGCCGAACAAATTCATGTAGAAAACTTGGATGTTTGTTTGGGATTTTTTAGACTTGATTTTATTATATTGATTGCCATATTTATATTTGTCTTGTGAATAGTCTGATCAACTATTTGCTTGCATGTTAATCGATTCCAAGTCAATAGAGGAGGTATTGATTTCGATCACTTTGATAATCAACATATTGTAAAACCGACTAGAAATAGAATTCGGTTTCAGTGTGCGGTTTGGGTGTAAATTGAATTTTCACAAATATTTAATGCATTCAAATTTGATTAGACTTACGAAAGATTAATCTGTCAATATTTGAGTAGGTTTGATTGTTTTAGAAATAGACCTTTGAATAAGTTAGGAGAATTCTCGTAATCTAAGATTAAATCTGACTCCTGAATCGGCTACATGTTACATGATTTGTTCGGTACCTACGTGTGTCTTGGTTGTCTCGTTTTATTTAAATTTTCTTTTCAACTATTTTAATTCTTATTTCTTCAGAAGTTTTTATTATAAATTCTTATTTTATTTAAATCAAATTGCTTTTTATGATTTTGTCTAGATTAAGCTAAATAATTAATTCTGGAGAATTGACTGCAGTCCCTGTGGGATCGATACTTAGACTCTCAGTCCACTTTGCTATTAATTGACCTAGTGCACTTTCTAGTAAATACCGAATTAAGCGGTCAACTCTCTTGCAACTAAATACAAGGGTTGAGTGGATCAAACTCGAGGCTCCATGAACAAAGGATGCGAGCCAATCGATCAATATCAAATCAGGTGATCACCCGTCAATGGATATGACATCATGCACATCATTAAATCAAAATCAGGGTTGTCGGCGTGGCCTCACACACGAGGAAATCCGCACGCACTCATCGAAAAAGAAATAAAGTCCCAAGTCATAATCTGATGTAAACAAAATAAAATCGAGATCACAATGAAATAGAATAACAATACTCACCCAAATCACTAAACATGTCCAGAATTAGAATCCAAGTTCTCAAGAAATACGAATTTCCGAAATTCATACTTGAAATATCAATCGATGCCAAATTGACTGAATCTTCAATGACCAATATCATGCGAATCAAGGAATGCATCAACCACAAGAAGGATTCCAATATTTTCAAAAAAATAGATAAAATGGCTCAAGTAACTGGTTTTTCGCTATCCCAAAAGTACCTTTCCAATCCCTCACAATATCAACTAAGCGTCAATCAATGCCTCATTACTCGATTAGGACTATCGCCTAATTTCTAAAATTTCATATCTGCAGCAAAGTAATACAGTTCTATAGAGTATTCTTGAACCGAATCATTTGGCTCAACGATTCCTGAGAAAAATGAAATCTAAATTCCTCAATAGCAATCAGTCAAATCTCTAAGAGAATTCTCAAAACATTCTCTCCGACTCAACATTCACATCTAAACATATAGCAAATAATTGCAAAAATTCTCAAAAATTACTGAAAGATAAAGGAATGCGTTGCTCCAGAATCTAGCAACTCAAACGTAGCAATACCTCTAATGCTAACTTTCCCTGCACGCAAAAGATTTCCCAACAGATATAGATCATTCTTCTAGAGCCACCAATTAGAATCTAAAGTTCAATCCTAAACATGCTAAATTCACAAATTCACAATTTCCATCTAATCTTACACATGCATTTCTAAAACACAACAAACAGTCAAGCAATTTCCAATGCAAATTTTAACTAAGCATCCCAATAACTGAAATTAAGAACATAAATTAATATTACCCGCGATAAGAGAAATATCATGATCTGCCTCCTCAGCCTGCAACACAAATAAGCGCCCCGTGGTTTGCTTTTCCTTGGGGCAGTTCCTTGAAATATGTCCCAACTTCTTGCAATGAAATAAATTGCCTAAGCCAACCAAACATTGTCCAACATGAGGCCTCTGACACATGCAGAAATGTACCCCTCCAGTGCTAAGGGAAACTCCCCCCTAATGCTGCTGGCCCTGCGGCCTCTGCTGCAGCTGCTGTGGTCTAGGAGAATCTGAGCCCTTAGACGACCAAAGATAAGGCTTCTTCACTAGATGCTGCAAATAATGTCCTCTAGATGACTGTTGGAACTGCCTCTTCCTCTGGAAGTCAGCCTGTATCTCCTTTCTCCCCTTCTCAGAGACCAGTATGCTTGATTCACCGATGCCTTGTACGTCATCATCACGTTTGCCATGGAAACATCATGCTTGATGTTAGACCTCAAGCAATCAATAAAATTTTGCAACCTCTCGCTCTACACTGTATCAATCATGGGCACGAAGTGACAGCCTCGCTCGAACTGCCTCAGATACTCAGCCACAGTCATGTCTCCCTGTCGGAGGCTCATGAAGTCACGAATCAGTTGGTCTCGCACATCCTCCGTGAATTACTTCTAAAAGAAAGCCGTCTTGAAAACCCTCCACGTCATCCTAGCCAGGTCAAGACCAGTCACTGCGCCCTCCCACCAGAGAGCTGCCTCATCCTTTAGCATATAGATTGCGCATCTAACTAGAGCAGCATCCGGGATCCTTATGTAGGCAAAGATCGTCTCCAACACTCGAATCCACTCCTCAGCTACAAGTGGATCAGTGGTCCCCGCAAACTCCTTCGGTCCCTGTTTGCATAACCTCTCAGCGATGTTCTCCTCGCGCGTCCTCCTATGTTCCCCAGCCTGATGCTCAAGTAACCTCGTGATACCAGCTAACATGCCCATGTTGGCCCTCTCAAAAGCTGTGGGTGTTCGAGCAGCAGGTGAAGGTAGAGGCGAAGGTGGATCCTGATTACCCGTCTCGCAACTACGCATCTCGAAGGCATACTGGAATTCCCAACATTCCCTCACGCAACCGTAATGCATAACTAAGTATTTTAATTTAAAACCTTTATAAAAAAAATTCACTGAAAATCTAAATCAAGGGTCCCATTCTTAAAACATAATTAAAATCATTTAAAGCTCACAGACTGGCAGTGCGACTTCTGAGCTCCACGTAGCGGGCTAGCTAACCCTCCAAGGACCTTGCTTTGATACCAAATGAAACACCCCAGATTCGACGACTGTCCTCACTGTATCAAGTCAGGTATTTTCAGCGTTCTTATTTTCTCACTCACACGTACCCTGAGAAACTTCCCAAGGGGTCACCCATCCTAAAATTGCCTCAAGTTAAGCATGCTTAACTTTGGAGTTCTTATATGATGAGCTCCCGAAAAAAAAATGCACCTTCGTGATATGAGTAGTACCTATAAAATCTTTTAAGCTCTCCTCAGCCGTGCATTCCAATACCTACACAGTCTCAGAATCCCTATAGTGACCCGCGCCGTGATCACCTACTAAAAAAAAGCTTAAGCATGCATTTAACTTAATTAAAAGAATAATAAAAAATAACAGCGAAAAAGAATAATTAAAATCCCAAATAAAATAATTATTATACAACCAAATCGAAATCTGTATCAACTCAAGTACAACATGAACAAAAGCTTAGACAAAACCCTGCTGACCATCCATCGCCTAAGCCCTCCTGGAACCACCCGCCTCATCCAGCCGCATACCTGCCCCAAGAGATAGGGTGTCCAGATACAACAAAGTACGGGATGTGAGCATGATAAGCTCAGTATGAGAGTATGAGTATACAGTATTACATGTGCATGTATGCAAGTGAACTGGGTACCAAGACACTCAGGTCAAGAAACACGCTCATAGACCGGGCCCAGGGTATATAACACAATGCGTCGTCGCCTCAGGAGGTGGCTATATACCCAGTGGATAATGGTGACCTGATATTAGTACAAGTGTCCAACCATCACAGTGACCTGACACAATGCTTATGTATCTAACCATCCACAAACTCGTAGGGTGAGCGCCCTACTACAAGATACCTCTAAGGTATAGGCTCAATATGCTCATGTATGCAATATACAGTCGTGACATGCTGTATATAAAGGCATATAAAACATGAAATTATATAATCCATGCAAACACATAATACATGCATACTCAATCTGGATATCTCGAATAATACTTTCGTACCTCATACAATAGGCAATGCTAGACCAGCTCTATGTCCAAGCCTATCGTCCGTACTACAATGTAAAGTACTCATGCATTATAACCTTACTCTAAAAGCCTTAACTAAACTATAACATACTTTCTATTTACTATAAGGATCTGGAGCTATACCTGCGTCCGTCGTCAGCCCTCTGATGACGACTGCCCCAAAACTTGGGCACCTCTCCGCAGCAACCCCAGAGCACCTCGCTAACTCCCGGACAAAGCCTAGGTAGGCTAAAAACACCCCAAAACCCCTAGAATACACTAACGAACAAGAGAGAAGTTGTGAATGGTGTGCCAAAATGTGAGCCTCGGATGGCCTATTTATAGGCAACGATCGTCCGATCGCCTGATCGAAAGCTCTGTTCTCTCATGCAGGCCACATGTGGATTGGCTAAGATCGGAAGCTCCGATCCTGCCATCGGAAGCTCTGATCTTGTATGTGTCCGATCAACCTTGACACCTCATTGCATGCATGGCTGAGAGCAGATCTGAAGCTCCTATCTCACTTTGGAAGCTCCGATCCTAATGCAGCTTCCAAACTGATCGGAGGCTCCGATCCTGGGTTCGGAAGCTCCGAACTGTCCTTAGCCAATTTTCATATTTTTGTCCGATTAACTCAGAATTAAGCCCCTAATCCATGCTTAACCATTTTTACTTTAATTAATCTAGTAAAATGGAGCCGAGCTACTACAAACCCCCTCTCATTTCGGTACGATATCGGTTCATTCATGTCTCCCATCGCTTAGAAGCCTGTTAGGAGCCGTTCCTTGTCCGTGCAACCTCATGGCATCGGCGATCACTTCCCGCCCTTTTATTAGCCCCGAGAGTCACATGATTACCAAATTTCCAATAAATAAATTGAGTCAATCTCAGGCTTTGACCAGTCAGCCAAACTGATTATTTCTTCAAATTAAATTATCTGGCATAAATAATTATTTTAATTCTAATATCTCAATAATTATCTCAAAATATCAATATTACCAGATATCCAGAAATAGTCAGACCCATTGACTAATTGACACGTGTATTTTGTAAATACACTCTATAACTCATTTAGCAACAATAATTATTTTATCAACTCAATAATTATTTTAATTGCCAAATAATTCGGCAATAAATATTTGGGGCATTACAAAACAGCTCCTTGATTGGATCTCACCTCATTTTCGAAGCTTTAACTCTCTATTTTTCATAGCGATTTCCCTTTTTTTCCCCTTCAAATTTGAGCAATGATTCCCACTTTGCGCCTTTGATTTCTCTATCACGATAGCAATTTGTTCAAATTCAGCTTAGATTCTAATGTTGCGCTGTATCAAATTCAGAACCCTAATGGATTCTATTAGATTGGATGCTCTAGGCAATACTACGCTACCAACAGTCTTGTGTTAGGCTATGCTCTCTTCTCTAGCTTACTTGCTGTTATCAACAAGTTTGCGGTCACCAAGTTTAATTACCCGGGACTGCTCACTGCTTTGCACTATTTGACATCTGCTCTTGGGGTCTGTATATTGGGGAAATTAGGGTTCTTGGGCACATGATCCATTCGTGCTGGAGACCTCTAAGAAGTTCCTTACCATCGCATTTGTGTTTTACTTGGCTATATTCACCAACACGAATCTCCTTTGCCACACCAATGTGGATACATTCATAGTCTTTAGATCACTCACCCCCCTTTTGGTGGCAATTTCAGCTACTGTGTTTAGAAGACAACCATGTCTCTCCAAGTTAACGTTTTTATCCTTTGTGGTCATATTGGGCGGTGAGATTGGGTATATAGCAATGGATAATGGGTTCACGCTGACTGCCTATTCTTGGGCATTAACTTATCTGGTGACTATTACCACTGAGATGGTTTACATAAAGCACATGGTGATGAATCTTGGTTTGAATACATGGGGATTTGTGTTTTACAATAACTTGTTGTCCTTGATGATGACACCTGTGTTTTGGATTGTGACCGGAGAGTATGTTGATGTGTTTACGGCTATAGGAAGGTCGAGTGGTGGGGATCTGTTTGAGCTGGTTGTCGTTTTTGCTGTCTCCTTGTCTTTTGTGTTTGGGTTGCTTATTAGTTTCTATGATTTTGCATCTAGAAAGGCTATATCAGCTACCACATTCACAGTTACTGGTGTGATGAACAAGTTTTTGACAATTGCCATTAAAGTGCTGATTTGGAATAATCACGTTACCCCAATTGGTTTGGTGTGCTTGCTCTTGACTCTTGCTGGAGGGGTTCTCTATCAGCAATCAGTCACTGAGAAGCTGGAAACTCTTTACCAGCGAGAGCCTGGACAATCCAAACAAATTGAAATGAGCAACAGTGCGGATGGTTATTCAGATGAGGATGATAAAAAATGCATTTCTGATAAAACTACTAGTGTATGAACTTTACTTGCATAAACTAAGAATACTTATGTGAATTTTGAGGCACACGGTTGTTCCATGATTACATAGCTCTGTTCTCAGCATATATTTTGTATTTTAGTACTCTCGTCTCACTAGTCCGATATATTAAAACTATATGTCAGGGAAGTTTCAATATAACATGCTTATTTGCTTACATTTTTATGCTTGATTGTTCAAGTTTGGTTTTTAGCTTGTGAAACACAAATTGCATGTCATGTGAATTGATGCTGTTGATAAGTATATACCCATTTTTTTGTATGCATTTTTGGTTGTCTTCTTTAATCAGAGTAGATATTTTGTTTCCCTATCACTATTAGTATACAATAAATCTGGTTTTGGTCAACCATTTATTAAACATTTTCACGTGTTTTTTGAGAAATTTGAGTGCAATGTTATTTATGGTTGATTATGTGTTATCCTATGTAAGCAGTAGCACCTTGGAAAGCTAGTTGTTTTGTCGCCTTATTGGAACATGTAATATATAATGTCAAAATATTTGAGTGCACCATTAACACCACCTATATAGTTTTGGTATAAATGAGTCAAGATTGCGAATCGCGTGTATGACTTTTTGAGTTGCAGGTTGTTGCAAGTGTTGGGAGATTGATTGTGTTGTTCCGGATGATTTTCTTGAGTTGCAAGTTGATGCAACTGTTGGGAGATAGATTGTTTTGGGAACAAAGATTATGATGCACAACAATAAAAATGTGTCACTTTAAATGTTAAATGATCTAAAGACTAAACGTGATGGTTTGTTTATTATGTAATATAAAAGATTGAAAGAGTAACTTCTGATAGTATGAACAACTTTGGGGATGTTTTCTCTCCATAGTGCGCACCTTTCCTTCCAAAATTCACGGGAAAAGGAGATATTGATGCATCTTGCCAGCAATCCTTTCTAAGGATTGAAGCAAGTGTCATTCTTGAAAGAAAAAATTGAAAACTGCTTAAGAAAAAGGACTTGCTTCTACTTTGGGATTCAACATTCTTTGTGTGTCCTGTCTTGAAATTTGAGACAAACTCACATTTTGGAAAGCTTATGCTTCTATCTTGTTTGCCTTTCTTACTCGAGTCAACAAAATAGGGTCGTAGTTAAGCTTTTGATTGTTTCTCATGTGGTAATCATGCGAATGTTTTGTCAGTGAGATCGAGCCTCTTCTTGCTCCAAGTGAGATGCTAGCCAGTATCATTATTATCCACAAATTTTTTCACTTTGCTGCATTTGTTATTTGTACTTTTAGAACATAATTAAGACGAGTCAAAGTCATTACGTGATGCATCTTTAATTCCGATATTAGGTAACTGAAGGCTTTGTAGCAAGTATAACAAAGTTGATTGGTTTCCAAGAACGCATGACACCCCCTATCCCCAAAAGTGAGTGATGTGACCTCAAAGCTAGTTAATAAATAAATATATCCAAGATATTTTCTCGTAAATGAATAGCTTAGTGTGTATTTGGTGGCATGGATAAATGTGGGATTAGGCAACAATCCAGCGTTTGTCTCATTTTTCACACCTCGCAAAAGAACCATCGGCCCGTGATTAACGCCTGTTCACGGGAGAAAATGGTTGATTACAATCCTTGTGGGAACCATGGTATTCTTATCCAGCTTTTTTTTTTTACGGTAACTTGGATTAATGTCTTCATTACCTTTCTACCCTTTCACCCTAACATATCTACTTCTCCCCTCTTTTTTTGTAAACCCTCCTCGAGACTCCATTTTAGCCGTTTCCTTTCCTTCCCAAAGCATGGATACTCGAAGGTAGCTGTTAGCAGAGGTACAAAATCCGGCGACTATCTCAGTTTCCTATTATATTTCTTTGTTCTGTTCTCCTTCGTTACCTGATCCATGGCAAGTTTTCTTTTCCCAACGCCCCATGCTTAAAATTTTGTTAAACTACCTATAGTTTGAAATTGAGATTTTTGGATATCTCCAGGTTGCGTAGGATTCGTTGGAGATGATCTGCGAACCGTTTCTCCCATTGATTGCATCATTCTTCTTGTATTGGTTTGAAATTTTTTTCCCTCAAACAATAGTTGCATCAATGACTCTAAACCGACAAAAAACATCTTCATTGCGTTTATTAAAGATACGTTCTACATGTCAAATAAATCCTTCGTTCCTGTTTATGAATTGAAAAAGAAATAGTGAACACAAGCACAAAATGCAAGGTAAAGGGATTTGGCATTTCATTTGTTGGGTAACTGGGTTTGTTGGAAGTCAATTGACAGGGGTACAAAAGTAATTTAAAAAATAAACACACTTTTATCTTTCCCATAAAAAATTTACCAAACAAATAATTAAATTATCACAACTTTTATATATCCCAACTTTATCAAACAAAGTTCGTATGCATTAATAATCTCATCCCACCAACCAAACACAACCTTAGTTTTTAGTTATTGGATGTCAAAAAATAATGTAAACTATCTTTTTTTCTCCAATTTGTAATTGACACATTTATTTAAAAAAAGAAGAAACATTCAATTAAAAACATATAAGTACATAACAAGATCATTTCTTATGTTCATAATTAAATTCGACGATCATAAAACTCTAAGGTTGCATTTGAATATGTAATTATAAAACTTTTTTCTAAAAAAGTTTTTTTTTAAAAAATTATAAAATATTTTAAAATTTATTTTAAAATTAAATATGTATTTGGACAAGAATTTTATAAAAACATTTTAACATTTCAAAAGATGTTGTCCATCTTGACCTTCCATAGTTCCATTTTAAAAACATATCTTAAATGTTCTTTAAAAACTATACTTGGAGAATAATTTTAAAAAATATTTTCAAAAATGTTTTACAGAAATTTTATCCAAACACATAATTTAACTGTTTTACTTATAAAACACTTAAAGCGTTTTTAAAGTACATGTCCAGACGGAACCTAAGTGTTGTACACAAGAACTAAGATCGAATGACTTTGTCACAAAATGCGATGTTCATGCACAGCCCAAGTCCACATCAAAAGTTGTAATTGACATATGAAAGTTTTGTACTTTCACATTTTTGCTAAGAAGAGCATCAGTTGTGTACTGGATAATTATTGATGAAATATTCGAGATATAAATTACTTACAAATCAGGAATTAAAAGATATTTTTTTTAAATAGAAGAAGGAAAAATTTCATATCTTATTATCATATTTGTTATAATTAAATAAAAATAAATATGAATAAATTAAAAATTATTAATAAATTTTTTTAAAAATACATACAAATTCATTATTCGAATATTCAATCATTTCAACAACATCTAATTATGCAAAATTATTCCAAAATTAATTTGTATATAAGATGAACCCAAGTAACCTGTAGCCTAATATGTTAATAGAATCATTAATAAAATTTATAAAATATTATTCGAGGTCGAAAATCCCATAGAGAAGAGATTTTGTAGTAGCCCGTGTTATGATTTATGGGTATATTGCTTAAAAATGATTAGATTGTTATTAAATAGACTAATCATGGACCTAATTGGGATTTAAAACATAATTTTGGAATTCAAATATTTGGCAGGATCGGATGATCCGAACCGTAGTTCGGATGCTCCAAAATTCAGCAGTTCGGAAGCTAGGTTGGAGTTCGGAGGCAGAGGATGGTTCGGACGGTCCAAACTTGAGATCGGACGTACCGAACTTACCAAGCCAAGTGTCCAACTTTTATCGTATTGAGATTGACGAGTGGCAAAGATCGGATCATCCGAATTTCTAGATCGGATCGTTCGATATGCTGGCAGGACAGATGGCGTAAATTTATACGCGTGGCATTATTGTGGAGATCGGATTGTCTGATCGTAGTCTTTTAAATAGGGGGTCCGATTTCTCATTTCCTTGCATTATTTCCAAATCTTCTCTCTATATTTTAGTTCTTTTGGAACGATTCTAGCCATCTAGGTGGAATTCGGGCGATAGTGAGACGTTCCCAAAGTCGTAGCGGAATCTTGCCCAAGAGTTGGTCTTCGACATCAAAAGGCAAGCGTTGGAAGCAGGCTTGAACTCTAGAGTGTTACTTATAGGACTGTCTTTAGAAATGTACGTAAGTACTGACTGAGATTTCTAGCAGATATGATTGGTTATATGTTGCATTTATATGTCATGATTGCATTTATTGCTTTGTTATATTATGTTGCACGTGCATGCATCTTGTTGAGCTTGTATCTCCTTCGAGATAAGCCTGTATAGTAGGGTCGCTCAGCCCTACATGTTTAGTTATGTCTGTCATTGAGAGACGCCGTGACAACAGGGATTGGCGCTACGATTATTAGGACGAGTGTGTGGATGTACCTAGCAGGGTTGTCCCTAGATGGTTCTACATACTCATTGGCACCCAGACTAAGAAGATATCCAGATATATCCATTACCCAGTCATTTGCATGCATCATACTTGGTCTGTATATCCATGCTTATTGTATTGAGCGTAGTAGCTCACGTCCAATATGTTATTTTCTTGGACACCCTATTTGACGACGCATGTCTTAGGTTGGACGACGTCGGTGGGTCGAGGCAGGTTGAGGCTAGAGCAATGGTTTTTTGTGAGTTCCCTTAGTTTTAGGGATTTGACTTGGTATTTCGATATGGTTGTATAACAGATTTTTTACCTTGGGTTTTTAGTTGTCGGTTTTATTCAACCGACTGGGTTGTAAATTAAATTTTAGTTTCGCTGTTAATTATGTTTATTTCTTATCTTAAGAAAATTGCATGCTTCTTAAAGATTGCACAGTAGTAGGTGATCTGGGTTGGGTCACTAAATTTTATGGTATCAGAGCATGCATAGGATATTTTGGGATTTAGGTTTTGTTCTTTGGGTTTTGACGTGCATTAATCCTTTCAGATGGATGATAGAGATGACAAGAGTCACGGTAGTGTAGGTCGTTGGGGAGATGATGATTCTCCGAGACATCACCATGCACACCGCCATCACCGAGATGGTAGACGTCGTTTTGAGTTGCACATATTTCTTCAGATGGGGCCTAGGTCTTTGTTAGGAGGTGAGACTCCTGAGGTGGCTGAGGACTGGCTCGAGTGTATGGAAAGTTGTTTCCACGCTTTTGACTGCTCAGAGGAGCAGAAGATGGAGACTACTACTTTTTTATTTGAGGGTCATGCCCGTAAGTGGTGGAGATCCGTGTCCGCGTAGTTTCTCCAGGAGCAGGGGCATGTTTTGTGGACTGATTTCCGTAGGTTGTTCATGCAGTTGCATTTTACTCTAGCCCTTAGTTAGGCGAAGGCGGTTGAGTTGCTTAATTTGAAGCAAGGATACATGACTGTTGATGAGTATCAACAGAAGTTTATTGATCTTCTACCATTTTGTCTGCATATTAGCGCCAATTCTGAGGCGAAGTATGATCACTTCTTGCAGGGTTTGAATCATGAGATCTTTGACCGGGTCACTATTTGTCATGATCCTACTTCTTATGAGGGTTTAGTGAACCGTTGTTGACAGGCAGAGATTAGTGTGAATCGTGCGAAGTTGTTGTGGACTTCTCGACCTGCGAGTTCTTTGGTTCCGCGTACTCAGATGTTCAAGAAGCAGAATTCTACTTCATCTTCTTCTGGTTCTGGTGGTGTCTATCGTTTTGGCAGGCAGAAGAGGGAAGGCCGTTGTGAGCATTGCAGGAGGAGACACCCATCTGATCAGTTCCGTCTTGCTACAGAAGCTTGTTTTCGTTGTGGAGAAGTGGGCCGTATGAAGAGGAATTGTCCTTAGAGATTTCAGACGGACCGGCCCGCCATGACCCACAACCCGTTTGAGTTGGTCCGTTTATGCCCGCCTCCAAATGCGCCATAAAAACCCCAACCCGCCCCGCCCCTGGTTGCGGGCTAGGCAGGCCAACCCGCCAAAATTTTAAAAAAAATAAAAATATATAAAAAATTCAAAAAATAAAATTAGTATTTGAGATTGAAAAAAATATATCAACAATGTTAAACAATAAATGTCACAATCAAACAAATCATATAAAATTTTGATGTTAACTATTATATTTTGGATAAAAATCGCATTTTCAAATAATATGAATAATATAAATACATATTTAACCATAAAAAAATAATAATGTAAGATATTAAAAATATTAAAAATACTAGTTTTAAAATTTTAAAACCACATAATTTAAAAATAAGTATTTTTATGCCCATAATTAAAAAAAATAAAAAAATATTTTTTTAAAAAAACTTGCAGGTCGGCCCATCCCACCCCGCCCCGCCTTAAACCGCGACCCATTTGGGTTGACCTATTTAGGCCCACCTCCAAACAGGCCAGTAAAACCCCAACCCAACCCGCCAATTTTTCATGGTAGGGCGGGCTGGCCCGACGGGCCTGACCCGTTTTGACGGCTGTAATTTTCCTACCCTTAGTGGGTCTGGTAGTGGTTCTCAGACTACCGTCCAGCAGCTTCCTCCGACTTCATCTCATGGTCCGTCCACTTTGCGCCCTCGTGTCCAGGGGAAAGTCTTTGCACTCAACCAGGAACAGGCTCATGCCGACAGTGAGCGCATGATTTCAGGTACCTTTAGCTTGTGTGGTATTCATGATTGTGTTTTGATTGATACCGGTGCGTCCATTTATTTCTGCTCGGTTTGTCAAGAAGTTTAGATTGCCCTATGTTTCTTTAGACATCATCTTAGCTGTATCGACTTTGATGGGTCAGAAATTTCTAGCTAAGCATCTAGTAGTAGGATGTACCTTGGGGTGTGAGGGTCGTCATTTGTGTGCTAATTTGATGGTTTTGGCGATGGATGACCTTGACTGCATCATCGAGATTGACCTTCTGACTACCTATTGAGCCATTGTGGATTGCTATCAGTGATTTGTTCAGTTTCGCACTGAGGATGTTGAGGAATGGTATTTTTATGGTGAGGGAGTACGACCCACGATGCCGATTGTATCTGCTCTGAAAGTCTGTCGTGCTTTAGAGTCTGGAGGGGAAGACTACCATATCTACAACATTGATTCATCCTTCAAGGGTCCGGATATTCAGAATATTCTGGGGTTACCTCCTATTCGTGAGGTAGAGTTTGGGATAGAGTTGATGTCAGGGACAGTAACTATTTCCCGAGCGCCTTATCGTCTGGCACCGTTAGAGATGAGAGAGTTGAAACAACAGTTGAGGGATTTACTTGACAAGGGTTATATCCTTCTGAGTGTTTCACCTTGGAGAGCCCCAGTTTTTTTTGTCAAGAAGAAAGATGGTTTGATGCGTCTTTTTATTGATTACAGACAGTTGAATCAGGAAACCGTCAAGAACAAGTATCCCTTAGCGCATATTGATGATCTGTTTGATCAAATTCAGGGGACTTCCGTGTATTCCAAGATTGATTTGAGAGCTGGATATCATCAGTTGCGAGTTAGAGACAAGGGCATTTCAATAACAATTTTTCGTACGAGGTATGGTCACTATGAGTTTCTAGTGATGTCATTTGGACTGACTAATGCTCCTGATGTCTTCATGGATTTGATGAACAAGGTTTTTTGAGATTTATTGGATAAGTTTGTAGTGGTGTTCATCGGTGATATCTTGGTTTACTCTTGCTGTAACGTCCCAAAATTAGCCTAATCGAGATTATAAGAGTTTAATATTGATAATTAGAGATTAGGAAATTCGAGGATTGAATTGTTAGTTGATCGACTGAATTGAAATTTTTGGAAAATTCAAGGACCAAAATGCGAATTGACTCATTTGACTTGATATAAATAGATGTATAGACATGAGTCATAATATTTTCTTCCTTCTTCTTCTTCCTAGCCGATCCAACCTCCATGGACGTTTCTTGAAGATCCTGATTCCTTTTTTTTGCTCGATCCGTCCGATAGAATTTCAATCCGAAGGTATATTCGTGATCACGGCTGCGAGAGCTCCGTTGTACCGTATGTTTTTATTCGATCGGCTATATGTCATATTTGGGATATTATTGGAATTGAATGATTTTTGGATATGTCGTTCTTGAGCTAGCATAGATCGTATATTCGAAGTCGGATCGAAAAAAGAACGATGTTCGGATTTGTTATGATTTTATATGCTAAATTCAAAAATGGGGTTTAATATGTTGGATTTTGAATTGTTTTGATGGATTATTTGTGTTAGAAGTTGAATTGGATCGATATATTGTTGTCTATGGATTTTCGGATAGTCTAATTATAGTCGTTATACCGCCGGTTTGAGATTTCAGAATTTAGGAGTTTGATTGAGTTTTTGGGCTTGATTTCAATTGGATTGTTTGATATTGAGCTCTTTTGTATCTCCGTACAGATTTGGTTGAAGATTGTTGAGTTCAGAGTTCGTGGAATCCGAATCATCGAAGAGTTGATCGATAATTGGTAACGAGTTTACCTTAATCGTTGTATTATGATTGAATGGAATATTGACTGGAATTCTTATTGTTGTAGCTGATTCAGATTTGGAAGCTTCATCGAATCGAAGAAAGGTATAAGTCGACATCGAATTGAATTGGGACGAATACTCGAATCCGAGTTGATTTCAAGTTTTTCCTAAAATCACATACTTGCATGTTTACTTGAATTACTTGGAGTATGTTTGAATGTATTCGATTTGTATTTGCATTCATACTGAGCCTGAACGATTGATTTAAAAGGGCTGAGTTGCTCAGTCTTAAGTAGACATTTTGGGGACTATAATCGAGTGGCATTGGTCGTCGAGTTACTCCAATTGCCCGAGGCTCCTTATAGTTTCTCTAGAGTCTAGAGAATGGAGATACGTGACACCACCCTAATTGGGAGTGTAGGTGTGTTTTCACGATATCTTGTTCTCGAGATCCCAAAAGAAGAAACCAGATTCTTGGATTATCCGAGTCCATAATCTTGTTTTAAAGACATGCATTTCATATTTATTTATTGTCGAAAGAATATTCTTGTTATATCATGGTGTTGATATACTTGTTTGATATTGCATGTTTGTTGCTTTTACAAGGAATATTATTCTCATCGGATTTATCCGGCTATTGTCTTGTCTTTGTATGTGTGCTTGAAAACAGGTGGGGAAGGTTCGAGTCAGAGGCAGCATGACTAGATCGAGTTGGAAATGATAGAAGTGAGAAATTGGTTTTAGAGTCGATTGTATTTCGAACTCGTCTTGTAAATTGTTTGTATTTTGTTGTGTAAACTCGAACCAATGCATGTACTACCTTTTGGAGTGTTTGAACGATTTCAGAACTTCATGTATTATATTTTTTTAAGTTGAGATTGTAATGCATGTTTTAGATTATATTTTGGAGTTGTTTTTGGTTTGGAATCATATCTATTATGTTTGTTTTATTTTGCTAATAATGCAGGGCACGGACCCCCGTGCACACCCCCGTGCTAGGGTCCAGGTGCACTCTGCCTCAGTTTGATGTGTTGAGTTTGATATGCACGGACCCTGTGCCACCTCCGGGTAAGGGTCCGTGTGTTGTTGTTTGAGGCAGAAAGTTGGATTTTCGTGCATTTTATGCACGGACCCTTGCATGGAGGTGTGCACGGGGTCCATGTATTTTGCAGTCCGCGAACCTTTGGCTACAACTTAATGCATGGACCAGGGCACAGAGGGTGCACGGGGTCCATGCATGCTTTTTTTAAAAAAATTATTTGTTTCTGCCTCGAATTTTATTATTTATTGTATGATTTATTCTTAACTAGATGTTTAGAACCGAGGTCCTCACACTTGCAGTGTTGATGAGCATGCCTATCATCTTCGTACAGTTCTGCAGATTTTGAGAGAGAGACAATTGTACGCTAAGCTCAACAAGTTTGATTTCTTGATTGACCGTCTTGTTTTTCTTGGTCATGTAGTCTCTCAAGATGGAGTTGCAGTTGATCCTAGCAAGACAAAATCAATTTTGAATTGGTCGCATCTGAATACAGCTTTTAAGATTCCTAGTTTCTTGGGTCTCGCAGGATACTACTGTCGATTCATTGAGAATTTCTCTCGGATAGCCAGACCATTGACTCAGCTGACGAGGAAAGATGTTTCTTTCGTCTGGTCTGTAGAATGTGAAGAGAGTTTCCGCGAGTTGCATTGCCGTTTGATGACAGCTCCAGTGTTAGCTTTGCCGTCGGGTTCTGGTGGTTTTGTAGTCTACACCGATGCTTATCTTCAGGGTTTAGGGTGTGTGTTGACTCAGAATGGGAAAGTGATTGCCTATGCCTCCAGACAGCTGAAAAAGCATGAGGAGAATTATATCGTACATGATTTGGAGCTTGCATCTATTGTTTTTGCTCTTAAGATTTGGCGACACTATCTGTACGGTGAACGGTTTGAGATATTCTCTAATGATAAGAGTTTGAAATATCTGTTCAGTCAGGCAGATTTGAACATGAAACAGCGTAGATGGATGGATATATTGAATGATTATGACTGTGAGATCAAGTATCATCTAGGTTCTTCGAATCCTGTTGCCAATGCGCTTAATCGCAAGGTGTATGTGAGTTCTCTTCGTACCAGTGTAGTTTCTCGAGTGGTACATGAGTGTTGTTTCTTGGGATTTACTTTTTGCCATAAGAAGGATCAACAGGGAATCTGAGTTCCTTCATTGCTTTTGAAGCCAGCATTGTATACGCGTATCAGGGAGGCACAATATTCAGATCCGAAGACTCAGAATTTATCTCGGTTAGCTCAGGGAGACAGTACATCTAGTTTTCACCTTAAGGCAGATGGTTTGTTGTTGAAACCTAATGTTGGGGGGGGGGGGGGGTGGGAAATTAGGTTCTATTGCCAACTTTAGAAATTTAAAATGATTTTGCAAAAATACAAGCGGAAGACTTAGGGCAGTCAAATAAAAATGCAGTAAGTAAATAAATTAAATGACGAAAAATAAATTAAGTGATAAATAAGAGAGGATATGTTTATGGAACTTCGACAATTAATCATCTACGTCTCCCCTTCTTGGTTAAGATCGATTAACCAAGGTATCACTATCACTTCATTTTGGCCTTGATGGCTCCAAGTTAGCTGATACGACAATAACACGATCACCGCGTCTCGTGGCTTTGAGAGCTCCAAGAATAGCCTCACAACAACTTGAAACACTTGGCCTTAAGGGCTCCAAGGATAGACACAACAACTCTATAAACTCGGCTTCACACACGAGTATAAACAACAAAGATTTTCAAGCACTTATACAAATCGATACACAAATATATATTGAGGAACTTTGAAATGGGCTTGGAATGCTTGAATAATCTCTCAAAAGATGCTTGAAAGGATGAGAGAATGCTTGAGTGAGTTGTGTCTCCAAATGGCCTCGGAATGCCTCAATTTATATTGCAAAAACGGGTGAGATCGAAACTTCTGATCCATGAACGGAGCTTCCGATCTTCATCAAATTCAAATTTTAATTTCCGGCGCCAAGGTGAGATCGGAACTTCCGATCATGACTTCGGAGCTTCCAATCGACTGCATTAAATACTCTGTTGGGCAAAAGTCTCCGAACAAGATCCTATTTCGGTCGTCGAAGATCGGAGCTTCCGATATGACATCGGAGCTTCCGATCTAGTGGTCTTCGCAGCTTCCGAAGTCTTTCCAAAGATTAAACAAATGCTGGAAAACGATCGAAGCTTCCGATCTTCAATCAGAGCTTCCAAACTCAACTTCGTAGGTTCCGAACCGTATTCCGAAGTGCAATAATTGGATTGATATACATCGGAGGTTCCGAAACCATCATCGGAGCTTCCGATCCACGAGTATTGGACAACTTTGAAATCTTGTTATGATGTGGTTTCCAACGAGTGTACAATTTGTTCTTCAATATTTTGAACTCGTGTTCAATTTTAATTTATAACTTTGTAAATTACTCACTGTAAACATTAGTAACGTTTAACCTAGTTTTTTAATCATAAAAACATAATTTTTTGAGACTTGTTAATGCATTAAAAACATTAATCTCACAACACGAGATTTGTATGCGTTTAAGGCGTAACAATATTTCCCTTTTTGATGATCACAAAACTTGGTTAAATAGGAGAAATAAATATGCATTAAAATAAAATTTAAATAACTCCCCCTCAATTAAACAATAAAAATTTTTAAAGTATTTAACCAAATTTAATCACCTCATTTTTGCGATAATAAAAAATATGAAAAAGAGAGACAATAAGATAATAAAGATCAAACATATTTCATTAAACAACTTAAATATTACATTTAAAATTCAGAAATAAAAAAATACAACTTAAAATGCAAAAAATATAAATCTAAAACTCGTCATTCGGAGGCGGAAAGCGAGACATGATGTAAGGCCCAAAAATATTAAGTTTTTAATGACGGGATTTAAGAGTTAAATTCCGAATAAGAGAGAAAAGATGAATTTAAGAATTTATGGAAATTCGAGATTTCAATTTCGGGTCAAAAATATTTAATTTGAGGATTTTTGGATTTTAATATCCGGAATTTTTAAATTAAAAGATTAAAAATATTTGAATTGATATTTATGGAATTTAAAATGTAAATTTCAAGATTATAAATATCAAGGATTTAATTTGAGGATGAAACGAGCAAGGGCCAATTTGCAAATATTGAGCAGTTCAAGGACTAAAATGCGATAAGGTCCGAAATGATTTAATTTTAATTTGAGAATATTTAATTTGAGAATATTTAGAGTTTAGAATTAAATTCTATTATTCTTAAATTATTTAGGATTGAAATTGAATTAAATCGCTTGTCCGTGGACTGAATTGCAATTAGGCCAAAGTTCAGGGACCAAAGTGCAATTTTCTTTGCAACTTGGCCATAAAAACGTGTAAGTATGTGGGAATTGATCAGAAAGTTCAGTCAAGGAACCGAGAAGAGAGGAAAAAGGGTTCCAAAGCCATTTTCGATTCTTCAAGCTCCGATATCTTTCGATCCGCCCGATAAAATTTTCGATTGATCATATATTTGCGATCACGGCTCCGAGTGCTACGTTTTGACGTAAGTTTTATGAAGTTCTACCATGTTTGAATTTTATGTTGTTGTTAGAATTAAGATTTGATTGTATAAACATATTCTAGCATATACGACGATAGCATATCTAAGATGCATCGAGAAAAGATCGTCGTTTGAACATGATTTCGATTTTTGAAAGAATTTTCGAAATTCTGAATTTTTAGGGCTGATGATTTCGAAATTGAGTTGATGAATTGATGTTGATATTGAGTTGAGATGATGAATAAGATTGATGTTATGCTTTTGGAATTTCTGACTTTGAACTGTTATGCCGTCGGTTTACAATTTTAGCCGATTTTAGCTATAGATTGAACTTAGCACTAAAGATCAGATGTGAGAATAATAGTAAGCAGATTGTACACTTCATTTCAGTTGTGAATTGGAGTTATCGAAGTCGAATCGATGAGTTCGAGCCGTTTGAACAATTCAAGTTGAATCCAGATTTTGATCAACTATCAACGTCGATGAGCAAGCGTGAATAGAAATTAGATACATCATCAGATTTGATGCTAGAAAGAGTGAATATGTCAAAGCTACGATTGAAAGGTATGAATATACATTAATAAGATGGGCAGAATAACTCGAGATTGTTTTTGATTATCGAGTTGCCTAAAATCACATACATGCATGTTTAATATATATTATTGTTTACGTTTACATAAATGAGATAGATTATTCAAGATAGCTATCTTCTTGAATTCCCAGAATATTTATGTAAATGTTTACTTGTCTTCATTGAATTATATTATTTGCTGTATTGAACATGTTCTACGTATTCTATGTGATGCTTACAGATTTGTCAGTATCCTTGAGTGATTATATGATCATATGATTATATGATTGATGTGTTCAAGATGTTGTTTTAGCTTATGTATAATTTGATGCATCCAGATTATGTTGCATTCATCTTGAACTCCAGCCTGAAAAGCACAGAGGGTTGAAAGGCCTAGAGTGCAGATGACGTTTGGAGAACTATAGTTGAGTGACATGGAATGTAGATTTACTTCCATAGTCAGATGACTCATGGCACGGAATATAGATTTATTTCCAGAGCTAGAAGACTCACTATAGTTGCACCAAAGTCAGGGGAATTGAGATATTTAACACCACCTCGAGTGGGAGAGTCGGTGGTTGTTAAAGATTTTATTTCCCCGGGATCCCAAAGCTACGATTTATTGATATCATATTTGATAGTCTATTCCTTGGCACATGCATTGTATTTATGCATTAACCTAGAGATTTCTATGATTTAGAATATGCGGTTATAAATGCTAGCATGTTATTTTATGACTTTCAAGATTTGAATGAGTTTATATGCTTAAATGATGTATATGCATGTTATTCATACTGAGATTTATTCTCACCGGAGTTATCCGGCTGTTGCTTTGTTTGTATGTGTGCATTGCATCAGGTTGGGGCATAAGCAAGTCAGACTTGACTTGGATTGCACGAGATTGAAAGATTAGAAGTGGAGACTCGGGTTTTAAGCAGATGACATGTATTTTATGATTTGGTAATCATGTTAGAACAACAAGCATTTTTGTATATGTTGTTGTTGAGTATTGATTCATGTATTACAGATATGTAGATTGATGTTTAAATGCATATCAAGTATGTAGAATCATGTTGGAAAGCTTATATGATAGATTATATCATTTTTCAGACTTGATAGCATTAAAAAAACTGAATTTTATGCACAGGGCACGGATCCCGTGCATGCTATGTGCATAGGTCCGGATGGACACTGTCCAAAAAATGTTTTGAGAAAAGGAGGCACGGACCCCGTGTAAGCCTCCGTGTAAGGGTCCGTGTGTCCTCTGTTCCGCAACTCCTTTGAATTTCAATTTCTGCATAGGCACGGACCCTTATCCAGAGCAGGCACGAACCCCGTGCCCTGGTCCGTGCAAGGGTCCGGACCAGGGTCCGTGTATGTTAATTTTTTTTTTCAGGCTTGATTTTATTCGTTCCAGTGTGATTATTTTATGATTAAATGTTAATTTGCCCCATAAGATGAGATTAACACCCGAGATTCCCACAACAGGTGGTAGATTGAGTCGCATGCATTTATAGTATTGCATGATTATGCTTTACTTGCTTTAAAGAATTGTATGCGCATATGATTTCTTATTGACCACTGCTTGCTTTACTGAGATGCAAATTACATGCTTATATGCTGATATGTATGCGTGATTTATTAAATTCATCAGAATAAGTGAATTCGTTGCAAGCATGTATTATTTGAGAATTTGCAAGTATGTGTTCTATTCAGAAGTATGAGATTATATGTATGTTATACTGACATTGTATTTTATAATCTCTGCTATATATATTGCTTCTATTATTGAATAAGACAGATTGGACAGATAGCATGAGAACCTCAGACAGAACAGAACCACAGACAGAACAGAACAGTGTTGAGGTACGTTTTTGAGCCGATCGATATGATGATTGCACTGAGGAGTATGTTAGTTGAACAACTCCAAAGCTATTAATCACCAACTCAGAAAGATACAAAATATGCTATGTCTAGAAAGGGGTTGAATTGAAGAGCTGGATCATTTGTTCAAGAGAAGAATATTCAGATGAACATAGAATCAGCTTGATTGATATCAACTCCAGGACTTAGCAAGAAGTTGGTGAAGTTTCCAGAAGAAGTATTGAAATGTTTGGCAGGTAAGTAAACAGAATTGTTTCTTTCCGTATATGATAAAGAAGATAGAAAAGCAAACTTTGCAGCATATAAGCATAACAAATTTAATGAGTTGATTTCAAGCCAGTAATAGAATAACAAAATCACGAACCAGTAGTACGAGGCAGAGTTGAATTTTTATTCACGCCTCTGTAATTGTGAAAAACTATGATCATCACCTCCACTATAACTTTCATAGCAGTATAGCTATGAAGCAAGAGATAGTGACAAATGCAGAAAAGATCAATTTAGCCTAAACTCCAGCACATAAAGAAATATAAGCATAGCTTCCATAGCTGAAATGGCAGATAATTTCATAGGCAATACGCCAATACAGAAAATAAGGCTCAAGTTGTATCAGATAAGAATATTACAGGTAAGTGAGTTAATTCTAGTTAACCTCTTATATATTGATTGCATAGCATACATTTATAGATTAGTGATTTGTTATGCTACAATCCGTATCTGATGAGCCTTTATTTATCGTATTTGCTGAGATTTTGCCTTTGAGTAGATGGAACACATTTGCACGATTAGTCATAGAAAATGAAATACAAAATTGAGAAAATAAGATTGTATGTGCTGATATCAGGCGTGAGGTATTAATCTAGCATGTATTATAGATATTAATGTTGCAGTAATGGCAGAGCCAAATCACTCGTACCCCATGATCACGGGTCCCTTCACGCATGCGGCACGTCATCAACTCCTTAACAGTAGAGAACCTTTCAGCCCTCGACTGAGCCCCAAAAAGTTCCTTGAGTTGCGTGTGAATGTCAGCAGCATTCACCGTGTCCTCAAATCGCCTCTGGAGTTCATCAGACATCGAGGCTTGCATATAGCATTTGGTCTTGATGTCATGGTCACACCATGCATCAAGTTTGGCCAATTCCTCCGGACTTATGTCAGCTGGTGCTTCCTTCGGAGGTGCTTTCTCTAACACGTAGAGCATTTTCTCCGAAGTTAAGACAATCTTCAATTTCCGGAACCATTCCGTATAGTTGGCGCCAGTCAGCTTGTTTTGTTCGAGGATCGAGAATAAAGGATTTCGCGAATTCATTGTATGAAATACTGAAAAGGAAAAACAGACATATATCAATGATTGTTTAACAATTTACTAAGACATAAAATAGGCGAATTTAATTTTATGAATCTCACTCCCACTATTTTAACGATTTCACCACCCGGGAAACTTTTTCCTTAGTGAGAACATGGAGTCCAATTGACAAACTTATGGTCCCGAATAATATCAGCCAACTCCGCGGGTAGCATCACATACATTGACCGTTGATGGAAGGTAGGAACATTTAAACAATATTTAAATTTCCTTTATTTATCTTGATATAAATTTTAAATCATATTTAAAATGAGGGATTTTATACAATTAAATAACAACATTTTTAGGGGGTGGGAACGGCTATAAACCAAGCCCACTTTTATTACATATGACATTCATATCGGGCCATAAACCAGGCCCATTAATAAAAACCAACAACAATAAAGACAAAATGTAAATTCCTAACATACACCTACAAAATTGGTCATGACAATCGATCATCCTTATCCAATAACATTTAATTCAAAATTAATTTATTGGATAACATGCTGTGGCAATTCAAATTTAAACAAGATAAAATCATATTTTATATATAAAATCACATTTCACATATAAAATCATATTTTATCTCCATATCAAATAAAATCATATTTTATCTATAAATCCAATTTTACAAATAAAATCATATTTTATCTAATATATCATAAGATCATATCTTATCAATTGTACCAAAATAATTGATTTCAAAATTCAATTTACGGATAAAATATTAAAATTTTCCAAAAATTCAAATTTATCCAAAATCAATTTTAAAATTTACGGACTCGAACAATTCGATCCGAAATCTCGTGAACCAATCAAAAACAATTTTTGACCGGACCAAAAATAAAATTTCAAATATTAAAATTAAAAATATAATTTTTCCCGCGGGCCACCCGGGACACTCCCGGGTTGGCCCGCACCCGGGGCGCGGGCCGGGGGCAGCCCGGCTGCCCCCTTAGGGCGGCGCCGAGCGCCGCCCCTGGGCAGCGCCGAGCGCCGCCTGCGCAGCGCCCAGCGCTGCGCTGGGCAGCGCACAGCGCTGCCCTGGGCGGCGCCGTGCGCCGCCCTGGGCGGCGACGGTCGCCGCCTTGGGCGGCGCTGTGCGCCCCCTTTGGGCGGCGCCGTGTGCCGCCCGGGGCAGCAACAATTGCTGCCCCACCGGGCAGCGATCCAATCGCTGCCCGGGTTTTGCCCCGAAAATTTTTTTTTTATTAAAAATATTTATTTTGTTTCATAAACCGAGACTCAAAAATTTTGTACAATTGATTATTCAATCGATTGATCTGAGCAACCTGGCTCTGATACCACTGTTGGAAAACTGGCGAGTTCCCAGACCAATTACGATTGATACCCGGTGCAGCGGAAGTTTAAAAATTTTTCATGGAACGTTTCCATGGTATGGGTATCAACCGTTCATCGATTGAATTACGTGTGTGTAAAATTTAAATAACAATTAAATAAATTTTACCTCAAATCTCGCAACGAGATTAATGGACACCAACAGAACAATTCTGCTCTTGTTGTCTCTCCCTGGAACCGATGAACGCCTTCAATCAGGTCCACGAACAGAGGTTTAATCCCTCTGATAGATTGCACTAGAAAATCTATCAGAAGTTTTCTGCGAAGAGAATACACGAATTTGATTCGTTATTCCTTACTGCGATTCAAAATCACAGACCGGAATTTTCTCGGGCAGAGGGGAGGGGTCGGCCGAAAACGTTTTGAGAGGGGTAGGGTTTCGAAAATCCTGTCTCAAAAATTATGAGCTATCGTGTGTAATTTCTGTACTGAAATAACTTATTTATAATGCAGGCCACTAACACCTTAGGGCCCATTAGTCATAAGTTAGGGCCCGACAAGCAAAGCCCGCACGTTCAGAAATTAATATAAAATTCATCGTGACTCCGATTGATGAACCGATTTCACCAATGTGCACAGAAACCATTTCTGCACATTTTAAAGTCAAAATAAATTTTCCTGAATCCGAATTCAGTGGTTTCCAAAAATGTACATCCCTATGTCATTTTAGGAAATCCTACTCCCTTACTCTTAAGAAGTCCAACTTCTTTATTCATTAAATTTAACTCTTTAAATTTAACTATCTCAACGGGGATTAAAACTCCATTACACTGTGTGACCCTCAATGGTTCAGGGATACAGCTAGCCGTGGGCTCACAACTCCTTGTGACTCGGAACAACACTTTCCGACTTGCCCAACGAATCATGGTAAAGCGCCTAGCAACATCGCCCCATGATTCCCTAGGTATCACTGATAGTGCCTACAAGAACCAGTAGATTTTGGTTAACGTACAGTACGGTCCCTTCATCCATATATCCCGATCGAATCAACAACCATTGGTATATCGAGAGTCGCTCAAGATTCGATAACTATGCAATGCATCTTGAAGATCAAATTAGTGACATCGCATGTGCTACTAAGAAACCATTTCTTAAATCACATCAAGTACTCTGGCCAGAGATTTGTCACACTAATATCTCCTCAGATCGCATAGGATATCCACACTCGCAAGTATGTGGTGAATCCTTGACAACAATGCATTGACTCCTATATGTGTCGTAACTGTACCCAATCTCGACACCTGATGACCCCTCAGAGTCGGTAAACGAGTCAAAGCACAGTACTAGCATATAGAGTCTCCATGATGTTTCAAGTCGTAAGGACTAATGGTGTACAACCAAAACCGCGGACTTTATCCACTCGATAAGTGATAACCACTTGGAAAGTCCGGATAGGGTAGTTCGACTATTCATCCTATGAATATCCATTTGCATGCTTCGAACATCTCCATGTTCCCTACCAATGAAACGTGGTACTCCGCATCGCAAATGCTAGTCTCAAACTCGAGCGATCCTTATCCTTATTATCGGACGGCTCAATCGACTAGGAACGGTTTTAGAATATACAGTGACTATAAGATGTATTTCATGATAGACATCTCCATGTTCTACCACATCTTACATACACTATAGTATATTCAAGGTCTTTATCAAAACAACAATAGTATATCACAATATAACAATATGAAGTAATATAAAGTCATTGCCATAAAAGTGTAAATAATATTAAACAAAAGATTGTTTATACAAAGAGTCAACAAAGCCCATAGCCACACAGTTGGCTCACTGGGCACCCACTCTTACAATTAATGCAATAACTGAGTACCAGTTAACAGCTGATTGAATCCGTACACTGATTAAGCAATAGTTAAGATGTGAGTTTTAGAAATTAGATTTTTGTTATTCGGTACTGGGTATACCAAGAGGAAAACGTCGGAAAAATTTTAGTCGATGTACTGAATTAATATAGAACTAACCTAGAATTAACAGATATGTCAGTGGTTAGAATATACAAAAATATTCAGAAGACATATTCCAACTTTTCTATGAAATGAAAGGAGTTCTATAGAAAGTGATGTCTAGTATGAAAGTTTGATGAAAACTCGTATAGAAGAGCATTACTTGAACTGAAGAACTCCAGAAACAGCTAGAAGATTGAGTAGAAAAGAGTTATTTAGTACCGAAATGATGAGTAATTCTATGACAATCAGTTAAGTCAAAAATATTATATTCGACTATTGTCGGCTGAGAATTAATAAATGAACTCATGTCAATAGAGAATAAGAAAAATCAGTTACAGTTGAGCTTTCTCTTCAATTTTGCTGAAGCTATTATATCATAGAAATCATGATTCTTGAATTTCTTGATATCGATTCTGATGTTGTGTTATTTGATTTCGATCGATTTTGATTGACTCTTATTCTTTTGCTAGAGTCTGCTGTGCTTAACTCGCTGTCATTCAGAATATTTGATTTTGTCTGACATTTCCTTGAGCGAGGTTCTTTGATTGAAATTTGATAATTATTGATTATTTGATGTATCTATTCAGTATATCTTGAAGTATTTGGCTCGTAATTGATAGAAACTCAGATTCAAAGTATCCATAATATTTATGGGTTGATTGCATAATTTGCTAGTACTTGGGAAATAAAAAGAAGAAAAGTAGATGAATGCTTGATCGAGTGATTACAGATTTGTAATTTTTATACGTGAGTTGCTAGACAGATACTCAAACAATCAGAATTATTACAATCCAAGTAGATTGTGAATGCTAGATTAAGATATAAGATAAGACAGCCGATCAGAACAGATGAATTTTGCAGTGCATAATCGTTTGAATATGCTAGATATTCTAGATATGGAATATCAGATTCTGAAAGAGACATATGACAACAGATTGAATATCCATTCAATTGCCTATACATGTATGACATACATGTAGTCATTACTTGGAAATTAGTATTGTTGACAGAAATGAAAGTAGATACGACAGAATGAGCATTACCAATCCTAAACGTCAGTAAAAGAAGCAGAAAAGAAGAAAACAAATAGTTTCTGTAACAGATTAATTACTTAAAAGCCGAAATAGGATCAACTGATCGAAGACTTTTAGTTCGAAACTATTGAAATCGTCATGATTTTGCGATTTAGATGTAATAGATTTCGACAGATTTAAGAATATGTTGTATTAGATATGATACAGATATAAAGAGATACCTGTTACAAAGTTAGCAAGATGATCAGATTACAGGAATTATTGAAATCTTGTTGAGATAGAGACTTTAGATTTATTTTCTAGATGGTGGCACTGATTTTCAGATGTTCTGAGTGTTTGGTTGTATGAGATTTCATTATACCATCCTCCGATTTGTGGACTATCAGATGTGATTATCCAGATTTCCGAGGATATGCTCATAACTATAGTACTAGATTCGGTACTAGTTGATTGATTATTTGCCACTTGATTACTATAATTCCTGTGACAGCTACATAATAGATATAGAGACAGTATTTTGATTTATAGATGATAAGAAAAGCAGAATTATCTTTAGATTGAAATGATATTGCAGAAGTATCAGCTATCAGACCAGATGAGAGTCAAGAAAAGATAGAGAATGTGAAGATTAATTTGAGCAGAATAAGAACAGAGCAACATAAAAAAAGTTAGCGAACGAGCAATAGATATAGATTTTGAAGCCTGAACATAATGATCAGCAAAGAAGTTCTTTCCCAAGCATCATTAGGTTCAAAAAGAGATTTCAGACTCTATGAGTACTTGATCTAGCTTATTGATTAATACTCAATCTCGAATTTTCAGACAGATGAATTGTTATACATATGCATTGGCTGAAGAATATCAGCTAGAATACGTATGTGCATTCAAGTTAGATAACTTATGCAGAGTTAGATCACGAGAAAGAAGCAACTTAGATCTAAGTTGACTCCATGATTACATGTTCAAGAGAATAGATATGATTGCAGAAGCAATCAGAAAGAAGAATAATATACTATAGAAGAAAAAATATCAGAATAGATATCTAAAGCTCAGAGAATTGAAGTATGTATTACTTCAGTCAGCTATACAGCTTACGAGAATCAGCAGTAAGATCGAATGCGATTTCGAGGACGAAATCATTTCTTAGAGGGGAGGAATTGTAAGACCCAAAAATATTAAGTTCTTAATGACGGAATTTAAGAGTTAAATTCCTAATAAGAGCGAAAATATGAATTTAAGAATTTATGGAAATTCGAGATTTCAATTTCGGGTAAAAAATATTTAATTTGAGGATTTTGGATTTTAAAATTTTAATATCCGGAATTCTTAAATTAAAAGATTAAAAATATTTGAATTGATATTTATGGAATTTAAGATGTAAATTCCAAGATTATAAATATCAAGGATTTAATTTGATGATGAAATCCGAGCAAGGGCCAATTTGAAAATATTGAGCAGTTCAAGGACTAAAATGCGATAAGCTCCGAAATGATTTAGTTTAAATTCGAGAATATTTAATTTAAGAATATTTAGAGTTTAGAATTAAATTCTATTATTCTTAAATTATTTAGGATTGAAATTGAATTAAATCGCTTGTCCGGGGACTGAATTGCAATTAGGCCAAAGTTCAGGGACCAAAGTGAAATTTTCCTTGCAACTTGGCCATAAAAACGTGTAAGTATCTGGGAATTTATCAGAAAGTGCAGTCAAGGAACCGAGAAGAGAGGAAAAAAGGTTCCAAAGCCATTTTCGATTCTTCAAACTCCGATATCTTTCGATCCGCCCGGTAGAATTTATGATTGATCATATATTTGCAATCACGGCTCCGAGTGCTACGTTTTGACGTACGTTTTATGAAGTCTACCATGTTTGAATTTTATGTTGTTGTTAGAATTAAGATTTGATTGTATAAACATGTTCTAGCATATACGACGATAGCATATCTAAGACGGATCGAAAAAAAATCGTCGTTTGAACATGATTTCTATTTTTGAAAGAATTTTAAAAATTCAGAATTTTTAGGGCTGATGATTGCGAAATTGAGTTGATGAATTGATGTTGATATTGAGTTGAGATGATGAATAAGATTGATGTTATGCTTTCGGAATTTCCGACTTCGAACTGTTATGCCGTCGGTTTGCAATTTAAGCCGATTTTAGCTATAGATTGAACTTAGTACTAAAGATCATATGTGAGAATAATAGTAAGCAGATTGTACACTTCATTTCAGTTGTGAATTGGAGTTATCGAAGTCGAATCGACGATTTCGAGCCGTTTGAACAATTCAAGTTGAATCCAGATTTTGATCAACTATCAACGTCGATGAGCAAGCGTGAATAAAAATTAGATACATCATCAGATTTGATGCTAGCAAGATTGAATATGTCAAAGCTACGATTGAAAGGTATGAATAGACATTAATAAGATGAGCAGAATAACTCGAGATTGTTTCTGATTATCGAGTTGCCTAAAATCACATACATGCATGTTTAATATATGTTATTGTTTACGTTTACATAAATGAGATAGATTATTCAAGATAGCTATCTTCTTGAATTCCCAGAATATTTATGTAAATGTTTACTTGTCTTCTTTGAATTATATTATTTGCTGTATTGAACATGTTTTACGTATTCTATGTGATGCTTACAGATTTGTCAGTAACCTTGAGTGATTATATGATCATATGATTATATGATTGATGTGTTCAAGATGTTGTTTTAGCTTATGTATGATTTGATGCATCCAGATTATGTTGCATTCATCTTAAACTCCAGCCTGAAAAGCACAGAGGGTTGAAAGGCCTAGAGTGTAGATGACGTTTGGAGAACTGTAGTTGAGTGGCATGGAATGCAGATTTACTTCCAGAGTCAGATGACTCATGGCATGGAATATAGATTTATTTCCAGAGCTAGAAGACTCACTATAGTTGCACCAAAGTCAGGGAAATTGAGATATTTAACACCACCTCGAGTGGGAGAGTCTGTGGTTGGTTAAAGATTTTATTTTCCCGGGATCCCAGTGCTACGATTTATTGATATCATATTTGATAGCCTATTCCTTGGCACATGCATTGCATTTATGCATTAACCTAGAGATTTTTATGGTTTAGAATATGCGGTTATAAATACTAGCATGTTATTTTATGACATTCAAGATTTGAATGAGTTTATATGCTTAAATGATGTATATGCATGTTATTCATACTGAGATTTATTCTCACCGGAGTTATCCGGCTGTTGCTTTGTTTGTATGTGTGCATTGCATCAGGTTGGGGCATAAGCAAGTCAGACTTGACTTGGATTGCATGAGATTGAAAGATTAGAAGCGGAGACTCGGGTTTTAAGCAGATGACATATCTTTTATGATTTGGTAATCATGTTAGAACAACAAGAATTTTTGTATATGTTGTTGTTGAGTATTGATTCATGTATTACAGATATGTATATTGATGTTTAAATGCATGTCAAGTATGTAGAATCATGTTGGAAAGCTTATATGATAGATTATATCATTTTTCAGACTTGATAACATTAAAAAGACTGAATTTTATGCACAGGGCACGAACCCCGTGCATGCCATGTGCATAGGTCCGGATGGACACTGTCCCAAAAATGTTTTGAGAAAAGGAGGCACGGACCTCGTCTAAGCCTCCGTGTAAGGGTCCGTGTGTCCTCTATTCCGGAACTCCTTTGAATTTCAATTTTTGCATAGGCACGGACCCTTATCCAGAGCAGGCACGGACCCCGTGCCCTGGTCCGTGCAAGGGTCCAGACCAGGGTCCGTGTATGTTAAATTTTTTTTTTCAGTCTTTGATTTTATTCGTTCCAGTGTGATTCTTTTATGATTAAATGTTAATTTGCCCCTTAAGATGAGATTAGCACCCGAGGTCCCCATACATGAAATGGTCAAAACTCGTCTCCATTGTAGCTAGTCGAGTATTCAAAGCATCGATGGACGCAGTAGTTGAAACATGGTTGCTGGCCATCGTATTCTCCATCCGATGTAAGACTTCAAAAAGTTGATACAAAGGAAATTGATTTAGTGGGGTTGGAGGAACCTCAGGTGACTGAAAAAGAAGATCGCCAATGTTAGGCACCAAAGAGTGAAAACTATAAGAAAAAGGAACTTCTTCGGTAGGAGGTCCGTTGGGAAATCCTGTAATTTGGACAGAATGAGGAAGAGAAGAGTAGGCTCGAGAACAATCAGTAATAGGATAAAATTTAGAAAAGACTCGACTTGAGTCTACAACCCAACGAGAAAAGACAGGATTTCAGGATAAATCCATCCTGGTGAGAGAGGAGTGATAAAAAATGTGACTTGGCGGAATGGGAATATATTCCACATCTGCAAAATCAACATCAAAACAACTCAAAATGCAGTTAATGAAACGGGAAAAGGAAGACTGACTCTCTTAGGAGTTTTAACTATGTTATGCATAACTTGCATAACTAGGCGAGGAAGGTTGAAAGGACGGGAGAAAATGATGTGAAAAAGTACATAAAGATCAAGATATTTTCAAGTGGAGAGGTCTCCACTGTGAGGAACTATAGAAGTAGTAATGAGCTTTTGGACAATTTGATAATCAGGACAAAGGCTTTTGAGATGATCTCTATCATCGGCAGCAGTAGCTGGACGACCTAGGATAGCAGAAAGAGCTTCTTCATGATCAAAATTTGGATCGTTTTGAGGCCAATGCTGAAAAAATAATTCGCCAGGTCCGTTTCTAGGAAGATTGAACCAAGTGGAGAGACCAGCAGAAGAAAACCGAATGTGCCGACTTTGAACAATTGTGGCAACATGGATATCATTGCTACCCAATTCGAGTTCAAGGTTGGCATAGAACTCATGCATCAAATGAGGAAAAATGAAATCGGGAAGAGATGGTTGGAAGAAAGGTTCCCAATGTTGAAACGTGATAAAATTTAACAATAAGAGATGAGATTGGACTAGATAGGCGGTATCAAGAATACGGTCTGGAAGGATAGGTCGGTTTGGATAATATTCGGGTATTGGTCAAGAGATGGCGGAAAGGTAAGGATCATGAGTTTAGCCTTGAATATGATGACTAGAGCTCGCTTGATCACGTCGGCATTTAGGAGGCATTTTATATTACGAAATATTGGCTATTGATTTGTATTATATTTGTAAGGCCCTGAAATATTAAGTATTTCATTACGGAATTTGAGATTTAAATTCCGAATTTGAGAAAATATTAATTGGAGAATTTATGGAAATTAGAAATTTATTTTTCGAGCTGGAAATATTTAATTTGAGAATTTACGGATTTTGAGATTTAAATTACGGAATTCTTAAATTAAAATATTTGAATATTTATGGGATTAAGATTTAAATTCCTAGTTCCGAAAATGAAAGAGGATTTAACGAGAAGGTAAAACTCAAGCAGGGACTGATTTGTAAATATCAAAGTTTCAAGGGCTAAAATTTAATTTCCATTTCTAATTTTAATTCGAGAATATATAATTTGAGAATTTTTAGAGTTTAGAATTAAATTTTAATATTCAAATTTTTTAGGATTGAAATTAAATTAAATCACTTGTTAGGGGACTGAATTGCAATTAGACCAAAGTCCAGGGACTAAAGCGCAAATTCCTTGCAAATTGTGTTTTAAACGTGTTAGATGGATGAAAATCATCAGAATTCTCAGCCCAAATTCAGTAGGAAAACCGAGAAGAGATAAAGAAAGGGGTTTAAGCCATTTTCAACCTTTCAAGCTTCGATATCTTTTGATCCGCCCGGTAGAATTTTTGATTGATCGTATATTTGCGATCATGGCTTCGAGTGCTACATTTTGACGTAAGTATTATGAAGTTCTATGATGTTTGAAATTTTATGATATTGTTAGAATTAATATTTTATTGGATAAATATGTTCTAGTTTAGACGACGATAGCATAACTAAGACGGATCGAGAAAATATCGTCGTTTGAACATGGTTTCGAATTTTAGAAGTAATTTTGAAAATCTGAAATTTATGGCTGTTGGAATTCGAGATTTTGATGATGACTTGAGATTGATAGTGAGTTGATGTTATTGATATGATAATACGTATGCTTTTAGAATTACCGGTTTCGAATCGTTACGCCACCGGTTTGAGTTTTGATTGGTTAATCAAGACTTGAGATTTATTAAGCTTTGATGAGATGGAAATGAAAATGGAAGTTGATATTTGAGATTATATAACTTCATTTCAGATTTGAAGTAAATAATATCAACTTCGAATCGACAAGTTTGAATTCAAATGGTTTAACGTGCTTGAAGTGTTTGAAGTTGAAATTAAGACTTGAACAACGAACAACTTATGATGAGATTCCCAACTTTTGATATGTTTATATATATGCTGATATATGATGGGTTGAGTTGAAGAAGATTGATATATTGTTAAATTTGAGTTTTGGTTACCGAATTGATAGCGTTACGCTACTGATTCAAGAGTTGATTCAATTTTGAGTCTTGTTGCTTGAGCTAAACATGACTTGAGTTGTCATTGATATTTTGAGCTTGTGATCACTCCAATTTCAGATTTGTATTGAAGTTTGATGACTTGAGAATTCAGCTTTTGAAAAGGGATCGAATAGCTCAAGACTTGGAGCATCTCAAACATGACTGAAAGGTATAAGATGACATTGATGAAAAGGGATTTTGATACTCAAGACAGACGATGCTTGAGTTATCCCGACAAATCACATACTTGATTATTACTTGTTTTTTATTAGAACTTGATGTTGTTGTTGTCGATCCTTTTCCGAAAGTGGATCTTTGATTTATATATGAATTGATTCTAATGCCAAGATCTGATACGATCTTATTTTTGAGTCGGATACAAACTACGATAGATGGATATCCATGTCAAGATCGGATACGAATCTTGATGGCAAAGATCTGATACAAATCAATTCGTGATATACGCGCGCTACTTACTCTACGTTTTGAATTGATATGTTTAGAGTTGATATGATATTGATCTTACTTGTATATGTCTTTTATACTGAGAATTATATTTTCACCGGATGTTATCCGGCTATTGTCTTGTTTTGTATGTGTGCATGGCAACAGGTGGGGAAAAAGCTGGCCGGAGTCGACATGGGTAGCTCATGAGAGAGTCTTAGATTGGGACTCGGGTTTGTAGCAGAAATATGAATTTTAGATCTTGACAAATTTGTGTAGAAACATATGGCTTGTTGTAGGTGAATAACATTATGAATCTTTGATGTAGTCTAGCCACTTTGTTGTATTGTAGACTATTAATTGATGTAAGAATTGCATGAGATGCTACATAACATTGGAGTATAGATATGCGCATATTTCAGACTTGTTTTAGCTGGTTTTTAAGCTGATAAATTGTTGATGTTCTTGCAATTTTGGAGTCTGCACAACTTTTGGAAAATTCTGTTTTCAAGCAGGGCACGGACCCTGTACATGCCTCTGTGCATGGGTCCGTGTGCTCTCACATTTTGAATTAAATTGATTTTGGCTGTGCACGGACCCCGGACATGCATCCGTGCATGGGTCCGTGTGGTCTCGAAGTGAGGCAGTAACATCCAGATTTTGAAATTGTGGGCACGGACCTGGACACGGAGGTGGCACGGAATCCGTGTACTTTGAAGTATTTATTGTTTCATTACAGGTTAATGCACGGACCTGGGTCCTGACTTGGGCACGGGGTCCGTGTATATTTTTTTTTTAAAAAAAATTCTTGTTGTTTCAAATGATCTTGGATGTTATTGTTTAACTTCTATTATTGCCCTAAGAATGAGATTAGCAACCCGAGGCCCCACAATATTTGTATTCCTAAATTAGTGTATGTCAAATCCCACAAAAGAAGGATCACGATATTATAGCCTTAAGTTTATTCTACCATATAAGTCATTTCTTTATGTATATATTACACACTGTGTGGAATGAAACAATCAATCTTCTAATGTATACTCTTGTTTGAATATTTGTTACTTGCTCATTTATCTTCTTTGTCAATATTCAAGATGGTATCAGAGCACCATCCTGGTGCCTGATTATTAAACTTTTTCAAAAGATTCTGGCCACCACTATACTGTAGTTACAATGGCAGAAGAAAGTCAAAAACCACCATCACATACAACACTTTCCAATCATTTAAACACCAACTCTTCGGTGGATCTCTCAAACCCATACTTAGTCCATCATTCAGACAAACCTGGGCACATCCTTGTTCCAACAAAAAATTGAATGGCTCCAATTATTCATCATGGAACAAATCTATGATTCATGCTCTTAATGCCAAGAATAAAATCGGCTTTATTGATGGATCTATTGAGTCACCTTCTGAAACAGATAATCCAAAAGAATTTGCACTTTGAAATCAATGTAACAAAATGATTTATCACTCACTCTGTTGAACCCGATCTAGCCAAGGGATTCATTCACGCTAAAACAGCTCATCAAGTATGGGAAAATTTCAAGGACCAATTCTCACAAAAAAATGCACCAGCAATTTATCAGATTCAAAAGTCACTTGCCTCCCTTTCACAAGGCACAATGATAGTTTCAGCTTACTTTACAAAACTCAAGTGTCTCTGGGATGAATTAGATACATATCGACCAATTTCTGCTTGCAACCAGATGAAGGCACACATCAAACAAAGGGAGGAAGATCGGATGATGCAATTTCTCATGGGCTTAAACGACACGTACTGTGGTGTTCATAGCAATATCCTCATGATAACCCCACTGCCGAATGTTCGTCAGGCCTACTCATTGGTCATTCAAGATGAGGTTCAAAGGGAAGTAACTTCAGAAACAACCGAGAACTATTCTATCGCCGTTGCAGTTAAAAAAAATTCAAACAAATTCTCAAATAAATCAAAAGGCAAGTACTGCGAACATTGTGATAGAGACGGCCACACAATTAAAAATTGTCGTACTCTTAAGTTTTATTGCACTCATTGTGATAAAGGAGGGCATACAGAGGATAGATGCAAATACAAAAATGGCACATGGACACCCAACATCGCGGGAAATCAACAAAGTCAATCACAACAACAACGTGGACCTAGAAAGAACAATTTTCCTACTGCCAATGCAACAGGTTATCCTCCATCCACGCAAGAAGTACAAAGTGAGAGTAGCAAAATCAACCAAGGTTCCGACCCAGCCTATATCCTACAAGGATTTTCAACCGAGCAACTCCAGCAACTCTCACGAGAATTATCTACTATGGATCCAGATCGCAGTAATGGTAATAAAGATTCTTATGCAAATGCAATAGGTTTGGCTCTTTTTCTTAATGTTTTGATTAATTCTACTTTCACTAAACCATGGATTTTGGACAGTTGTGCCACAGATCATATCACCTCTGATTCTTCACTCTTTACTACAACAAAACCAACATCAATACCAATTGTTAACTTACCAACTGGATCCACAAATTCAATCACTTCGACTGGAAATATAGCTTTAAATCCTGATATCAACTTAGATGATGTCCTATGTGTTCCCAGTTTTCAATTAAATTTAATTTCTATTGCTAATCTTACCACTGCCCTGAACTGTTGTGCCATTTTTTCCCTAAGTTTTGTGTTTTACAGGACTTGGCTACGGGGAAGATTATTGGCTCGAGTAAACAACATGGTGGTCTCTATTACATGCCACTGCTACAAATAACACCAACATGTAACCAAACTTCACACCCTTCTAGCCTCTGGCACATGCGTCTTGGGCACCCATCACCATTTCATCTTAAATTAGCTTCTTCATTGTTATCTACAAATAATATCTCTGATGATAATAAATGCGCTGTTTGTCCTATGGCAAAGAACACAAGACTTCCATTCCCATTAAGTATTATATCAACTCAAGCTCCATTTTATTTATTGCATTGTGATATATGGGGTCCTCACAAAGTTTCCACACACTCAAAAGCACGATTCTTTCTTACAATTGTAGATGATTTTACAAGATACACATGAATATTTCTTATGCAAAACAAATCTAAAGCTCAAAATATTTTGAAATCTTTCATCAATTTTGTTCGCACTCAGTTTCAAGCTTATGTTAAAGCAATCCGAGTAGATAATGGTTCTGAATTATTTTCTTTGAGAAATTTTTTAAACTTCATGGTATTGAGTATCAACACACTTGTGTCTATACTCCACAACAAAATGGAGTTGTTGAAAGAAAGCATCGTCACATTTTAACTGTAGCACGAGAATTACTTTTTCAATCTCATTTACCTTTACATTTTTGGGGTGAGTGCATCTTAACTGCTGTCTATCTTATTAATAGATTACCTTCTCCTTTGCTCTCAAATAAAACACCATTTGAAACTCTTTAAAATCGTCCCCCATCTCTAGATCACCTTAAAGTTTTTGGTTGTATAAGATATGCAACCGTTGTACACCCTATTCAAAAATTTGAACCTCGTGCAAAACGATGTGTCTTCTTTGGATATCCAACTGGACAAAAATGATACAAATTATATGACATGAAAACAAAAAAAATTTTTGTCAGTCGTGATGTAAAGTTTCATGAAACTAATTTTTCCTTTTTTACACCAACCTCATCAGATTCTGATCCTGTGATACCAAATTTTATATTTGAGTGTTCGGAAACATGGCCACAACCCCCAAAAACAACTCATACACCTGAACCCATCACACCTACTGTACCTAATAGTACCAACCAACCCCCCACAACCACAACACTTTCAGAGACAACAGATATTCCTTCTGAACATATTCCTACATCTATTCCACTAGACAAACCCACAATTTCAAACACATCAAACATTACTCTTGAACAACCTATTACATCCAATACACCCATAAGGCAATCAACACGTCCTAAGCAAACCCCAGCATGGCATAGAGATTTTCTAATGTCGTCTCAAGCAAATCAATCTGCCTCATGACCAAGTCCTAAAAGAGGTACTCGATATCCACTCTCTCATTTTCTTTCCTACTCACGTTTATCATCTTCACATTCTATCTTTTTATCCACTATCGCAGATCACGTCGAACCCAAAACATACGATCAAGCTGTTCTTAATCCGCATTGGCGACAAGCTATGAAAACTGAATTAGAAGCTTTACAACTTAACAACACATGGAACCTAGTATATTTGCCCGATGGGCATAAACCAATCGGTTGTAAATGGGTTTATAAAATAAAGTACAATGTTGATGGTACCATTGAACGTTACAAAGCTCCTCTTGTTGCTAAGGGGTACAATCAAATTGAAGGCATCGACTATCAAGAGACATTTTCACCCACAGCAAAGCTTACGACACTTTGATGTCTTCTGACTGTTGTTGTCACTCGTAACTGGTATATCCACTAGTTAGATGTTCAAAATGCCTTCCTTCATGGTGATTTACATGAAGTTGTATATATGGAACCTCCACTCGATCTTCGCCGACAGGGGGAGAACATCATGTGTCGGCTCAACAAATATCTTTATGGACTCAAACAAGCCTCAAGAAACTGGTTTTCCACATTTTCGACCACTGTTCAAAAGGCTGGATTTCAACAATCAAAAGCTGATTATTCACTTTTCACTAAGACTCAAGGTACATCTTTTACAACAATTCTTATATATGTAGATGATATACTCCTCACAGGTAATGATATATATGAAATTAAACGCCTCAAAGATTTCCTTCTCATACGCATCCGCATCAAAGACCTTGGATATTTGAAGTATTTTCTAGGTATTGAATTCTCTCGCTCCAAAAAAGGTATTTTTATGTCTCAAAGAAAATATGCATTGGATATTTTGCAAGATTTAGGCCTCTTAGGTGTACGTCCTGAAAATTTTCCAATGGTGAAAAATTTAATACTTACACCCACTGATGGAGAATCTCTAAATGATCCAACAAAATATAGAAGACTAGTTGGTAGATTGATTTATTTAACGATGACCAGGCCCGACATTGTTTATTTCGTTTGCACTTTGAGCCAATTTATGCAGGAACCTAAACTACCTCATTGGAATGCTGCCATTCGAATCCTCAAGTACATCAAAGGTACACCGGGACAAGGACTATTACTTTCTTCCAATAACAATCTAAAGTTGAAATCCTTTTGTGATTCGGATTTGGGAGGCTCTTATACTACAATAAGATCAGTTACAGGATTTTGTATTTTCCTTGGAAATTCTATTATATTATGGAAATCAAAAAATCAAGCCAACGTTTCCAGATCATCGACAGAAGCCGAATATCGAGCTATGGCTAACACAACTTTGGAGTTAACTTGGTTGCGCTATATTCTGCATGACTTAAAGGCAGATCAAGAAACTCCTACACCTTTGTTCTATGACAATCAAGCAGCTTTGCATATTGCAGCGAATCCAATTTTTCATGAGCGAACTAAGCACATTGAAATCGACTGTCATATCGTATGAGAAAAAATGCAAGCTGGAATGATTACTCCATCCTTTGTGCCTTCACACTCGCAATTAGCTGATGTATTTACAAAGGCGTTAGGAAGAGATCCATTTGTGAATTTGCGCAGCAAGTTGGGACTTCACAACATTCACTCTCCAACTTGAGGGGAAGTATTACTAAATATTGGTTATTGATTTGTATTATATTTGTATTCCTAAATTAGTGTATGTCAACTCCCACAAATGAAGGATCACAATATTATAGCCTTAAGTTTAGTCTACCATATAAGCCATTTCTTTATGTATATATTACACACTGTGTGGAATGAAATAATCAATCTTCTACTGCATACTCTTGTTCGAATATTTGTTACTTGCCCATTTATCTTCTTTGTCAATATTCAAGATTTTAGGCTAAGAAATTTCGGCTAAGGGAGGAAAAGATTGAATTTTGAGGTGCAATTTTGGAAGTGCCGAACACATATTTATAGGCGTGAGCGATCGGAAGCTCCGATCGCACCGTCCGCTAGGATCATGACAAGTGTCGAAAGATGAGTGATCGGATGCTCCGAAAAGGTTAGGAGGTTCCAATCTATGGGTGGTGAATTTAATTTTCGAGGCGGTGAATTAATTTTCAAGGCGGTTAATATTCCGGATAGGAAGCTCCGATCGTGATCGGAGGTTCCGAAAGGTGCTTTCGGAGGGAATTTTCAAATTTTGAAGGTAAAAAGGCGAGGGGCAAATCGGAAGCTCCGATCCTTGATCGGATGTTCCTATCTACCTGAGGAGATTTTTCCAATTATGAATCTTAAATTTATAATTTGTATTTAAGTCCTAAACAATTAATACATATAAAATGTGAGCTTATAACTTATAAAATTTGAATAGATACAATTAATTTGTATTATTCAAAATTAAATTGCTTGAATTTATTAAGCTCTCCCTTAATATGACATTAAATTTATTTTATGTCCTAATATGATTACAACTCAGTCATGTCCAGTTCACCACGCAAACGAATAAAATTATTTTCATCTAGTGGTTTTGTAAATATATCAGCAAACTGAATTTTGGTGTCAACATATTGAAGTTCAACTTCATTTCGTTCGATGTGATCATGAATAAAATGATGTCGAATATCAATATGTTTGGTGTGAGAGTGTTGAATCAGATTCTTTGTAAGACATATGGCGCTAGTGTTATCACAGAAAATAGGAATTTTTGAAAAAGATACACCATAGTCAAGTAATTGATGCTTCATCCAAAGAATTTGCGCACAACAACTACCAGAAGTCATGTATTCGGCTTCGGTCATTGACAACGCAACACAATTTTGTTTCTTTGAAAACCAAGATACTAAACAGTTTCCCAAAAAGAAACAAGTTCCACTAGTGCTCTTTCTATCCACCTTATATCCACCAAAGTTTGCATCACAGTAAGCTTTGAAATAGAAAAATAAATTTTTGGAATATCATAAGCCGAGATTTGAAGTATTTGAAAGATATTTGAAAATGCATTTTAAGGCGAATAAATGTGATTCCTTTGGACATGATTGAAATCGTGTACACAAGCAAACACAAAACATAATGTCAGGTCTACTAGCAGTTGCATAAAGTAAGGAGCCAACCATGCTACGAAAAGATTTTTGATCTACCATTTTACCATTCTCATCCTTGTCGAGTCTGATTGTTGTGCTCATAGGTGTAGATGAAGCTTTTGAGTTCTCCATGCCAAACTTCTTGAGAATCTCCATAATGTATTTTCCTTGGTTGATAAAAAAACTCATATTTGCATTGCTTGATTTGCAATCTGAGGAAATAATTAAGTTTCCCCATCATGCTCATCTTAAAGTGGTCCTACATAAGCATGGAGAATTATTGGCAAAGAGTTTCATTAGTAGAACCAAAAATGATATCATTCACATAAATTTGCACAATCAATAACTCATCATTTTTAGTGAAGGTAAACAAAAATATGTCAACATTACCTCTAGAAAAGCCATTAGAGATAAGAAACGAAGAAAGTTTTTCATACCAAGCTCGAGGAGCTTGTTTCATACCAAACAAGACTATATCAAGTTTGTAAACATGATCAGGGAAATGGGGATCAATAAAGCCAGATGGTTGATCAACATAAAATTCTTCTTTCAAATTAATCCCCATTCAAGAATGCACTCTTAACATCCATTTGAAATAACTTAAAATTTCTAGAACAAGCAAAAGCAAGTAGCATGCGAATGGATTCTATTCTAGTAACAGGCGCATAAGTCTCATCATAATCAATGTCTTCTTCTTGACTATAACCCTTAGCTACAAGTCTATCTTTATTTCTAGTGATAGTACCATGTGCATTAAGTTTATTTCTAATCACCCATTTAGTACTTATAACAGGTCTATCATCAGGTCTAGGAATAAGATACCATACATTATTCCATTTAAATTCATTCAACTCATCTTGCATAGCAATAATCCATGAATCATATAATAATTCATCATCTATAGATTTAGGTTAAACATGAGAAACAAATGCAAGATGATTACACAAATTATTAAGAGATGAACGAGTAGATACTCCCTTTGATGGACTTCCAATGATGAGATCCGTAGGATGGTCTTTGTGAAGTGTCCATTATTTTGGAAGGGATGTATCCTCATTTGAATTGCTGGTGTCATTCAAGCTCGATGAGACCATCTCTTTTTCGACTAATTCTACATCATCATTGTTAGTGCAAAAAGGTACAGAAATAGATTCATCAAATACAATATGCATTGATTCTTCTATAAGTAAAGTGTGTTTATTAAAAACTATATATGTCTTACTTGAAGTAGAATAACCTAAGAAAATACCTTTTTCGTATTTGGAATCAAACTTACCAAGATTATCCATAGCATTATTGTGAATGAAGCACTTAGATCCGAATGCACGAAAATATGAAATGTTAGGCTTTCTCTCCCTCCATAACTCGTATGGAGTTTTCTTGAGAATTGGCTTTATTGATACACGATTGATGATGTAACAAGCAGTGCTCATTTCTTTAGCCCAAAAATATTTTGGTAGAAAATGCTCACATAACATGGTCCTTACAATTGCCGTTTTGTTGAGGACTCCTAAGGCAAGAAAAGTTGTGACTGATGCCTTTGTCTAAACAAAAGTTTGTAAAATTTTCATTTTGAAATTCAGTTCCATGGTCACTACCGATCTGTTTGATAGAAATATTTTTCTCATTTTCAACTCTTTTGACAAAAGCTTTGAAATAGTCAAAGACATCATTTTTGTGGGCTAAAAACAATGTCCAAGTGAAACGTGAGAAATTATCCACAATGACAAATGCATAAAGCTTTCCTCCTAGATTAGCATTCCTCGAGGGACCACATAGATCGAGGTGGAGAAGTTCAAGGAGCATAGAAGTGGATACAAAATTTTTTCTTTTAAAAGATTCTTTTGTATGTTTGCCAAGATGACACGCATCACAAATAGAATCTAATTTTAAATTCATCTTTGGCATACCAATAACTAGATCAAGTTTAAAAAGTTTTTCAATGGTACTAGGACCAACATGACCTAATCTTCTATGCCAAAGAATGTTGTCATCAATATTCAAGGATACAAGACTTTTAATTTTTGAAAAAGATAAAATATTTAAAGAAACCTTGTAAACATTTTCACTTCTATATCATTTGAAATTTATGGATTTGTCAGACATGAGTGATACAACGCAGTGTTGGGAAGTGAAATTGACTTCATAACATCTATCGCATAATTTACTTATACTTATTAGGTTATGCTTAAGTCCTTTCACAAGAAGAACATCATCAATCATAATAGAGTTAGATACAACTATTAATCCGATGCCCTCAGTGATTCCTTTATTGTTGCCTCCAAAAGTAGTCGTCCCTTTTTCTTTTGGTCTGATTGATTGGAGCAGCTCCTTGTTTTCCGTCATGAGTCTGGAGCATCCACTATCAAGATACCATATGCTTGGTGGAATAATAATTTTCTGTCCCTGCAATAAAATTTTTGGTACCCTTTAGTCCTTTTGGGTCCATATTTGTTATGGATATAACAATAGTCACTTGATAACATAATCAACACTTTACAAGAGTGCTCCCACAAAAGGTAGGTAGGGCTAAGGCCTCCTAAAAAACCTACCTCCTTAGAAAGATCAACGTTCATCAGGGAGACAATTCGCAAGACAAGACAGTTTAAACCAGTATGTGAAGAACTCCCTTAGATCATGTTTTCATAATGTCACCTCATGATTATTGATAAATCTTAGGTCTCCATTTCAAATAAATTCTTTTATTATATTGATGTCTTAGTGATCTACACTTAGGTCTAACATGACCAGTTTTATAGCAATAAGTACTGATAGGGGGTGATCTCATTTTAGCCTTAGCAATAAGACTAGTGAAGTCTATAGATTTACTACCATACCCTATTCCTTCTTTATCAAAGCTATATTTTTGCATGCTTAGTAGATTTAATTTATTACTACTAACATTGAAATTACCAAATTATTTTTCTAAGTGAGCTATATCATCCTTTAATCTTAAGTTTTCATGCTCCTTAGATTCTAATTCATTTTTAAGACTTATATTTTCCTTTCTAAGTGATTTAGTCATGTCAAACATAACTTTATAGGAATGTATTAATTCATCATAGGAAAGTACCTCATCGTCGTCGTCGGAGACGATGTCATCATCCTTAGCCATGAGACAGATGTTGGCTTCCTCGTCGTCATCGTCACTATCGCTCCACGTTGCTATGAGTGCCTACTTTTTGCCTTTGTAAAATTTTTTCTTGAGAGGGCATTCATTTGCATAGTGCCCTTGTTGTTGGCAATTGTAGCATGTCACTTCATTCTCCGGTTTCTTCTCATTTTTGAATTTGTTTCCTCGCATGAATTTTTTGAATTTTCTTGCAAAGAGTTCCATATCATCATCTTCTTATTCTTCAACTTGGCTTGATAAGGCTATACCTTTAGCCTTGGCTTTGTAATCCTCCTTTATCTCCTTTTTTGTGGATAACTCTAACTCACGGTTTTTAGAGTCCCATGGAGTTGATCAAGATCATAAGAGGCAGTGTCACCTTTGTTGGATTCAATGATTGTCGTTCTCTTTGCATCCCACTCCTTGGGTAGGGCTCGAAGTGCTCTTCATCATACTTGTTTGTTTGGATAATTTTCGCCTAGTTTGGCAATCTCATGGATGATTTGAGTGAGCCTTTGAATCATTGTATCAATATCTTCCTTGGCATCCATTTCGAAAGTTTCGTACTTGAGTTGTAGAAGATCAATCTTTGTCTCCTTCACTTGATTGGTTCCCTCGTGGCAAATCTCCAATTTGTCCCAAAGCTCTTTTGCGGAGGAGCACATAGAGATCCGGTTGTACTCGTTCATATATAGAGAACAATGCAAAATATTCATAGCTTTAGCATTTTGAGAAATTAATCGCATATCCTCAATTGAAAATTCGTCCAATCCTTACGGAACTTTGATACCATCCACTATTTTCATAGGAACGTAGGGACCTTTCACCGTCACTTTACAAATGTCATAGTCTATGGATTGGATATATAGATAGATTCTATTTTTCCAATAACCGTAATTTATGCCGTTGAAAAGAGGAGGACGATTGGTTGATTGCCCTTGAGCATAATCACTCGCTAGATTTTCCATAGAGCCTTTTGAAAAATATTTTCAAAATCTGGCTCTAATACCACTTGTTGGAACCTAATGGGGGGGGGGTAGAAATTAGGTTCTATTGGCAAATTTAGCAATTTAAAATGATTTTGCAAAAATGCAAGCGGAAGGCTTAGGGCTGTCAAATAAAAATGCAGTAAGTAAATAAAGTAAATGACGGAAAGTAAATAAAGTGGTAAATAAGAGAGGATATGTTTATGGAATTTCGACGATAAATTGTCTACGTCTCCCCTTCTTGGTTAAGATCGATTAACCAAGATATCACTAGCACTTTGTCTTGGCCTTGATGGCTCCAAGTTAATCGATACAAAAATAAAACGATCACCGTGTCTCTTGGCCTTGAGGGCTCCAAGGATAGCCTCACAACAACCCGAAACACTTGGATTTAAGGGCTTCAAGGATAGAAAAAAAAACTCTATAAACTCGGCTTCACACACGAGTATACACAACAACGATTTTCAAGCACTTATACAACTCGATACACAAATATATATTGAGGGACTTTGAAATAGGCTTGGAATGCTTGAATAATTGCTCAAAAGATGCTTGAAAGGATGAGAGAATGCTTGAGTGAGTTGTGTCTCCAAATGGTCTCGGAATGCCTCTATTTATAGTGCTGAAACGGGTGAGATCAAAACTTCTGATCCACGAACGGAGCTTCCAAGCGCCAAGGTGAGATCGGAACTTTCGATCCTGACTTTGGAGCTTCCGATCGGCTGCATTAAATACTCTGTTAGGCAAAAGTCTCCGAAAAAGATCCTATTTCGGCCGTCGAAGATCGAAACTTCCGAAATGACATCGGAGCTTCCAATCTGGTGGTCTTCATAGCTTCGGAAGTCTTTCCGAAGATTAAACAAATGCTGGAAAACAATCGGAGCTTCCGATCTTCAATCGGAGCTTCAGAACCCAACTTCGTAGGTTCCAAACTGTCTTCCGAAGTGAAATAATTGGCTTGATATACATCGGAGGTTCCAAACCATCATCGGATCTTCCGATCCATGAGAACTGGACAACTTCGAAATCTTGTTATGATGTGGTTTCCGACGAGTGTACAATTTGTTCTTAAATAATTTGAACTCATGTTCAATTTTAATTTATAACTCTGCAAATTGCTCACTGAAAACATTAGTAACGTTTAACCTAGTTTTGTAATCATCAAAACATAATATTTTGAGACTTGTTAATGCATTAAAAGCATTAATCTCATAACACAAGATTTGTATGCGTTTAAGGCATAACAGATGTTTTGTCTTTCAGGCCGTGTGGTAGTTCCTGATGACTCCACATTGAGGGATGAGATCTTGTCACAGGATCATTGCAGTAGATTTTCAGTACACCCAGGCAGTATGAAGATGTACAAGGATCTGCGAATGAGATTCTGGTGGAAAGGCATGAAGCACAATGTTTATCAGTTTGTAATGTGATGCCTTGTTTACCAGCAAGTCAAGGCAGAGTTCCGACGACCTGGAGGATTAATTCAGAGTTTAGAGATTCCTGAGTGGAAGTGGGAGCATGTGACGATGAACTTTGTTACCTAATTATCGTTGTCTTCCAGGAATTGTGATGTGATCTGGGTTGTCGTAGATCGGTTGTCTAAGTCCGCGCATTTTTTTCCGTACAATCGAGATTTCACCTTTGATCGGATGGCATGACTGTACGTGCAGGAGAATTTTTGCTTGCACGGGATCCCATTGAGTATTGTTAGTGACAGAGATTCGAGGTTTACCTCCAGATTTTGGGATAGATTTCAGCGTGCATTGGGTACTACTTTGAGCTTGAGTACTACCTATCATCCGAAGAAGGATGGTCAGACTGAGAGGACGATTCGTACTCTCGAGGACATGCTTAGAGCTTCTGTGATGGATTTTGTGCCAGCTTGGAAGGATCATTTGGTCTTACTTGAGTTTGCGTATAATAACAGCTACGATCGAAGCATTTAACACTACAAGAAAAACTCTTATTAACATTACACAAAAGACAACGGTTTTATAAAAAAAACTGTTGTCTTTTGGCATTTAACAACAGTTTTTACTGAAAGCGTTGTCAATGAGCATTTTTTTGAACTCAAAGACAACGGTTTCTTAAAACCGTTGTTTTTTGTCAACGACATCGGTTTCTTACAAGTCGATGTCTAATAGCATATATTTTTGGGTAAAAGACAAAGGTTTTTAAAAACAATTGTCTATGAGCACGTTTTTTTGGTTAAAAGACAACGTTTTTTAAAAACCGTTGTCTATGAACATTTTTTTTAAATTGCGTGTTTTGAAAATAATAGACAACAATTTTGTTTAGCATTGTATATTACGATGTTCTGGGCCTTTTTTTTTTATCCCCAAACTCTCGTTCCTTCCCAATTCTTCTTCTTCCCAGTTTCTTCTCAAACAATTCCTGTCACTTGAAATTATCATAAATTTGTCGTATGCTGCCTGATTTCGAAAGTAAACATAGTTTTGGAAATCTCTCGACAGCAACTATCCAGTGATACCCATTTTTCATGTTTTCTCGCGACCCTGTCAGAAGACTCAAAACCCGTCAACCGTGACTCGTTCGATTTTTCTCTTTGCTGTCGATTTCTTGTTCTTAAAGGCGGGAATAGCTTGAGTTCATCTTTTAGATGAAGAATAAGGTTGTTTAAAGGTATTTTTCAGAAATTATGGATTCAATTTTTTGGAATTTTGATTCAATTGAATTCCAATAATTGATATTTGATTTATTATTGGTTATAGGTACCATATTTGAGCCAATTGGAGGTATTGGTTATTTTTCAAAATTTATTTAGGTATTATTTTGAAATTTCAGATTTATAATTTTGAATTTTTGAATTTTAGAGTTGTTTAAATTATTATTTGGATATGTAGATGAATTAGAATTGTAATATATTAATTTCAGGATTTATTATCAATTTTTGGAGAATTTAAAATTATGAAATTCAAACTTTTCATAATAGAGCTAAGAAATTGTCGAAAATCAAAAATCGACTTTGTTTGATTCGAAGCTCTGTTCATAGCTGGATTTGCGCGAGTGACTGCTTTTCATGTTTATGAGCTATTACTAGTCGGTTTGTGGTGATTTAGAGCTTCCACCACCAAAAGTCATCAACAACTACCAGTTCAGATCCAGCTTGTTCTAGTTTTGTTCTTGAATGTTTTTAGGCTTGTTCCAGCTCGGTTGCTTCCCATTTTTGTGAGGTACTGTAGGCTGCCCGGAAATGGGTATCAAGCGCATCGAATTTAATTCATTTTCAACTCGTTTATCACATTATATTGATGTATTTAATTCATTTATGTTGTAGGTTATATTGTCGGTTGAGTTCGAGGTATATTTCGACAAACTTATAATTTATGCCGAATTGTTTAATGTGACATTTGGAAGATGTTAGTGTTTTTAGATATCTTTGGAAATAATCTAAGGGTAATAGAGTTAAGAAATTGTTGAAAATAAAAAATCGAAATATTTCAAACGATGCTTTGTTTTTTTTCATGTTTGTGAAGAAATGATGCATTTTTTTTCCTTAGTTGGCATTGGATATGCGCAATAAACTCAATGTAATCTTCTAATTCCCTTTTATTTCTTTTTTTTCCCTCCTTTCTAAAGCTTTTTTTCTAGGAGACTGTAGTGACCCGTATCCAGAATTAACGGTTAATGAGTAATTAATCGTGTATTCGTGTTCTGATTAAGTAAAACTTGATTAAGGAAATTTCAAATGGATTAACGGAGTTAAGAAATGGATTCAGATCACTCAAAAATGGTGGGTAAGGTTCGGGAGGTTCGGACGCTCCAAACTTGAGTTCGGAGGATCCAAACATGGACGGAGCCAGGTTCGGAGGCTCTGAAGACTTCGGATGGTCCGAAGTGAGTTTGGACGACCCGAGCCCATGTGGCCAGCTGTCCCAAAATATTTTTTCATTGGTGACGTCATCCGGACAAAGTTCGGACGATCCGAAGGTGCATAACGGAGGCTCCGATCTGTAGTCCCGGACATGTGTATGGTATGTGTGAGTGTTGACACGTGGTAGGCTTTGGACGGCCCGAAGAAGAGATCGGAGGATCTGATCGGGTTCAGACTATCCAAAGACTAGTTTGGACAATCCGAACGTGTTCTATAAATATGAAGTACGAGCTCCTCATTCGTGAAATTCCGAAATCCTCTCCTTCGCCCACGTGGATCTATTTTAGGGCTTTGGGTACTCTTATTTTAGAGTTGGAGTAGGGAATATATTCTAGCATAGTCAGACAGTGCCTGACATAGTAGCGGAGCAATGCTCATGTAGTAGAGCCATGCTCAAGGCTGTGGAACTGCAGCAACGGTGTGCCCCTAGTTGCGGGATAGTCGCCATCAGAGGGCTGATGACGGACGCAGGTATAGCTATGGTCTCCTTAAATTATTTAGGAGTATGCAATAGCTTACTTAAGGCTTTTAGAGCTTAATTATTGATGCATGGGTAATTGCATTGTAGAGTTGATGATAGGCTTGGAACCTAGAGTGGGACTGCTAGGACTGCCTATAATAAGGTACGTAAGTACTGACTGAGATAGCCAGCGGGTTTTGCATGCTTATATGTTGCATTTGTGTGTCATATTATTATGTAGCATGTGCATATCATATTGTGCATGTCCATGATGAGCCATATAGGGCCGCTCAGCCCTGTTTGGATGGTTGATGTCTAGTTCTTTTGTAGTAACCCAGATACAATTTTAAGATAATAATATGTTAAACATGATTAAGGGTTGGTATTTAACCAATTTCGGAGTGTTATTGGACTTCAGAAGTAAAATTTGGGTTTTTTCATTTTGGGCCGGATAGTAAGTTCCGATCCCGGATAGTAAGCTCTGATCCCGGATAGTAAGCTCCGATCGGAACGGAAGCTCCGATCCTGGAACGGAAGTTCCGATCCCCAGCTGTCAAAAATTATCGATGACTCAGTCGCGAGTTTTGACAAGTGTCGGTCATAGAGCAGATCGGAAGCTCCGATCGTAGATCGGAAGTTCCGATCCTGGCATGGCAGACATGCACGTAATGAGCTGGATCGGAAGCTCCGATCCCGAAATCGGAAGTTCCGATCCTAGCCGAGAAATTTGGCTATAAATAGGGCCGTTCAGAGTTCATTTTTGAATTACGAATTCCCGAGTTTCCTTCTTCAGTTATATAGTGTGAGATATACACTTGAGGGCCCTATCGGTTATAATAGAGGTTCTGGAATAACCAAGGTGTGGTTATAATCATCCGGGACTAGCGACTTCAAAGGGCTATCGACGGACGAAGGTATGGTCCGGGAATCTATTTAAGTTTTGGGAGTACTTATTACCTTAGTTAAGGCTTATAGAATTTATGTAGTGATACGGTGAACTTTTGAATATAGGCTTGGAACCTAGGATCTACTTTATTTGAACTAGCCTAGAGGTACGTACACATTGACTGAGATTGCCAGCGAGTATACATGTTTATATGTTGCATTTATTTGGCATTATTATATGGCATGATGTATGATTTACCGTTTTCTATACTCATATGTCATGTGCATATACACGTTGAGCCTATACCTTATTATACCTGATTATAGAGCAGCTCAGCTCTATACTCGATAGTCTGTCACTGAGAGTACCGCGACGGCGGGGGCATTTATGTCTGTCTACTCTGGTGTACTAGACGAGTGTAGTTGCACCCAGAGGTTGATCCGTGCGGTGGCAGCACTCATATGGCGCCGGTTCTGAGCATGACTTTTCAGATGACCCTGTACCAGTCATCATGTTGCATGCATTATATACATATGTTTACTCATGTCTATGTACTGGGCGTAGCGCTCACGTCCTAGTTGTTATCTTGGACACCCTATTCCATGGGGCAGGTCGCAGGATGGACGGAGCTGGTAGTTCAAGGCAGGACTAGGGAGCAGGAGCCTTGAGGATTTTATTATACAGCAGGATTCGATATAGCTGTATAATATTTACTGTTTAAGATTTCGATTTGGTTGTATCATTACAGTATTAAGCCTGAATTATATTGCTAAGCTGATATGTAAATTATGGTTAAGTTTCCGCACGTTTTTACTCTGTTAAGTATTTTGCTATAATGCATGCTATTAGTTGCCAGTTAGTAGGTGATTCCATGCAGGGTCACTACATTTTTGGTATCAGAGCATGCATAGATTTTGGGATTAGTACTTGGGATTTAGTTTTGTCTTGAGTAATTCTTGCGCATTTGGGGTTTTAATGTGCAATTCTTTTCAGGATATGGCTGACGAGAGTCACGGTAGTGTTGGCCAGGGAGGTGGTCATCATCATCGTCATCACCGCCATCATGATGATCAACATCGTCATCATGAGGGTAGACGTCGCTACTCTATCAATAAGTTCATGCAAGTAGGACCGAAACCCTTGATGGGAGGCGAGAATCCTGAACAGGCGAGGAGTTGGATGTCTAAACTCGAGAGTACTTTTCGTGCTTTCGATTGTACTGAGGAGCAGAAACTGGAAGTTCTAGAATTTGTTCTAGAGGATAGAGCACGTTTTTGGTGGGATGCCAAAGCTGCTCAGGCACGTACTGAGAGAGGACAGGTGACTTGGGAGGATTTCTGTCGGGAGTTTCAGAAATTGTATTTTCCTCCGGCTGTTCGCCAAGCACGATCTATGGAGTTTCAGAAATTATAATTTTTCAATATCAGCAACGATTTCTTGATCTGCTACCTTTCAGTCCTCATATTAATGAGAGTGATGCATCGAAGTACGATATCTTTTTACAAGGTTTGAACCAAGATATCTACTCTCAGGTTGTCGTCTGTGATGACCCGGTATCTTTTGAGACTTTGGTGAACCGTTGCCGTCTTGTGGAGACTAGCAACAGGCGTGCACAATTGATGATGCCAGCACAGCCTAGTGGATCTTTTGAGCCTCGAGCTCAATCTGTTGTGCAATCCGGACCTACGTCTTCTTCTACTCCTAATACTTCATCTGGATCTCGTGGTTCACGAGGTATGTTCCGTTTTGGGAAGAAGAAGAAGGAGGAGGAGTTTTGTAGCCATTGTGGAGGGAAGCATCCTGCAGCTTCATGTCGGAGAGCTACTGGTGCTTGTTATATTTGTGGTCAGCAGGGACATTTGCGGAGAGATTGTCCTCAGCGCATGGGTTTTGCTAGTGGATCGGGATCACAGGTTGGATCTCAGGCTTCTATTGTTCCACGTCAGCAGCCAGCACCACAGAGTTCTTCTGGTTATCGTCCCCAGACTCAAGGGCAGGTGTTTGCTTTGTCTCAGGAGAAGGCTACGGAGGGAAGCGATCGCATGTTGGCAGGTAACTTCTTGATATGTGGTATTCCTGCACTTGTATTAATTAATACTGGAGCATCGCATTCCTTTATTTCTAGTCGCTTCGTTAAGAGACATAGATTACCTTATGTATCATTAGATATGGATTTAGTTGTATCTACTCCGTTGGAGCAAGAGATAGTAACTAAGCGTCTAGTGATGGGTTGCCTTTTGGAGTTTGAGGGTAATGTGTTATCGGCTAATTTGATGATATTAGCGATGACGGATTTTGACTGTATCTTGGGAATAGATATGCTGACTTTGTATCACGCTACTGTGGATTGTTATCAGTGTCTGGTACAGTTTCATCCCGTTGAGGGTGATAGTTGGTACTTTTATGGTGAGGGTGCGCGACCTCCGATGCCACTTGTTTCGGCTCTGAAGGCATGTCATGTCTTGGAGTCAGGTGGGGAGGGCTACCTCATCTATGCAGTTGATATGTCCATGAGTAGTACGGGTATTGATCAGCTACCGGTTGTCAGCGAGTTTCCTGACGTATTCCCTAATGAGATTCCTGGTTTTCCTCCGGTTCGAGAGGTTGAATTTGGTATTGATCTAGTACCAGGAACTACGCCTATATCCCGAGCACCTTATCGTCTGGCACCTTCAGAGATGAGGGAATTGAAACAGCAGTTACAGGATCTGCTTGATAAGGGATATATTCGTCCGAGTGTTTCTCCATGGGGAGCACCTGTTTTGTTTGTCAAGAAAAAAGATGGATCGATGCGATTATGTATTGATTACAGGCAGTTGAATCGTGTCACCATCAAGAATAAGTATCCTTTGCCACGGATTGATGATCTGTTCGATCAACTACAGGGTACTTCTGTTTATTCGAAGATAGATCTTAGATCTGGATACCATCAGATGCGGGTACGAGACTCAGATATATCTACGACTGCTTTCAGGACCAGATACGGGCATTATGAGTTTCTGGTGATGCCATTCGGTTTGACGAATGCACCGGCAGTATTTATGAATCTGATGAATCAGGTATTTCGAGATTATCTGGATAGATTTGTCATCGTCTTAATAGATTATATTCTTGTCTATTCTCATGACAAGGATGAGCATGCACAGCATTTGAAGATTGTTCTACAGACGTTACGAAATAAGCAGCTATATGCAAAATTGAGCAAGTGTGAATTCTGGCTTGATCGGGTAGTATTTCTCGGTCATGTGATTTCTAATGAAGGGATATCTGTTGATCCTAGTAAGATAGAGGCAGTGCTGAGCTGGTCTCGTCCGACGACGGTTGCTGAGATTCGTAGTTTCTTGGGTCTAGCTGGATATTACCGTCGGTTCATCGAGAATTTTGCACAGTTGGCAAGGCCTTTGACTCAGATTACACGGAAAGATGTTGCCTTCATTTGGTCCTCGGATTGTGAGGAGTCATTTCACGAGCTGCGTAGACGTCTTACTACTGCACCTATGCTAGCTCTACCTTCTGGATCAGGAGGTTATGTTGTCTATACTGATGCCTCTGGTCAGGGGTTAGGATGTGTTTTGACACAGCATGGACATGTTATTGCCTATGCTTCTCGAAAGTTGAAGTCGCATGAGAGTAACTATCCAGTGCATGATCTCGAGTTAGCCGCCATTGTATTTGCGCTCAAGATTTGGAGACATTATCTTTATGGCGAGAAATTTGAGATATTTACGAATCACAAGAGTTTGAAGTATTTATTCACTCAGGCAGAGTTGAATATGCGACAAAGACGCTGGATGGATCTCCTGAAGGATTATGATTGTGAAATCAAATATCATCCAGGTTCTGCTAATCTTACTGCTGATGCCTTGAGTCGGCAGGTGAGACTGTCTGCACTTCAGACTAATGAAATATCTCATATGATTCAAGAGTGCTGTTCATTGAGTTTTACTCTCAAGCACAAGAAAGGGAGGAATGAGATTCGTTTGTATACTATTCTATCTGAGCCAGCATTGTATTCTCGGATCAGAGATGCTCAGATATCTGATGTTAAGACTCAGCGATTGGCACGTCTAGCCAATGGAGTTAATACATCTGGATTCCATTTTCAGGCAGATGGTTTATTGTGTCTATCCAATAGAGTGGTTGTACCTAATGTTGCAGAGCTCAGGAATGATATTCTATCTCAAGCTCATATGAGTCGATTATCAGTTCATCCTGGAAGTATGAAAATGTATAAGGACTTGCGAACTAGATTCTGGTGGAAGGGGATGAAGCAAAGTGTCTATCAATTTGTTTCGAGATGTTTGGTTTGTCAACAGGTCAAGGCTGAACATCGATGACCAGGTGGATTACTGCAGAATCTTGAGATTCCCGAATGGAAGTGGGAGCACGTGACTATGGATTTTGTTACCCACTTGCCTATGACTTCACGTCAGTGTGATGCTATCTGGGTTATCGTTGACCGTTTGACAAAATCAGCACATTTCATTCCTTATAACCGGGAGTATTCTTATGATCGCATGGCACGCTTATATATCCAGGAGATTGTGCGATTACATGGGATTCCAGTGAGTATTGTCAGTGATAGAGATCCGCGATTTACTTCACGTTTTTGGGGTAGTTTTCAGCAGGCGTTGGGTACCACTCTGAGTTTGAGCACTGCGTATCATCCGGAGACTGACGGGCAGTCAGAGCGCACTATTCGTACGCTGGAGGATATGCTATGTTCTTCTGTCATGGACTTTGGTTTATCTTGGCAGGATCAGTTACCTTTGATTGAATTTGCCTACAATAACAGTTATCATCGTAGTATTGATATGGCACCTTTCGAGGCATTGTATGGTCGACGGTGTCGTACTCCGTTATTCTGGGATGAAGTCGGGGAACGGCAAGTCGAGGGTCCTGAATTGGTGCAGCAGATTGTAGACAAGGTAGATTTGATCAAGCATAGGATCAAAGTTGCTCAAGATAGACAAGCCAGTTATGCGAATATTCACCGCATGCCACTTCAGTTTGAGCCTGGTGAATATGATTTCTGCGAGTATCACCTTTCAGGAAGGTGATGAGATTTGGTATGAAAGGCAAGTTGTCTCCTCGTTACATTGGGCCTTTCCAGATACTGGAAAAGATCGGAGATGTTGCTTATCGTTTGGCTTTACCGCCATCTCTTTCCAGTATACACAATGTTTTTCATGTGTCGTTGCTTCGACAGTACATAGCTGATGAATCTCATGTGATTCAGTCTACTGATATTCAGCTAGAGCCAGATCTGTCTTTTGTTGAACGACCAATCTGTATCCTAGACAGGAAGGAGAAAGTTCTTCGGAACAAGACTATACCACTTGTGATGGTACAGTGGCAGCGCCGAGGCGTAGAAGAAGCAACTTGGGAAGACACAACAGACCGTCTCCCTGCAGATGTAAACCAGAAGTACTATCACCCTCAGCCAAATGGGCCAACTTCTGCGTCTTCAGATCAGAACTCTGAGCTTCACGGATTCGTCGATACAATGCTGGCTCTGCAAGCACAGAAGAAACACGAATCCCTTGCTGTTCTTTCTTATGACGGAATGTGAATCCCAAAGAACAACACTCCTCCACTGCCTTCGAAACTGAACTGGTATGAAGGGAACTCACTTAGACCTTGCGACTAAGCGCATCAGCAACGGGGTTAGGAAGAACCTGGATTGTACTTGATTTCACAGTCATAATCTTTCAACAGATCCATCCAACGACGTTGCCGCATGTTCAACTCAGCTTGAGTGAACATATACTTCAAACTCTTATGATCGGTGAAGATCTCAAATCGTTCCCCGTACAAATAGTGACGTCATATCTTCAAGGCAAAGACAATGGCTGCAAGCTCTAGATCATGAATGGGATACTTCTCCTCGTGAGTCTTCATCTGTCTAGAAGTATAAGCGATCACGTGGCCATTCTGAGTCAACATGCACCCCAAACCCTGGAGAGAAGCATCGGTGAAGACTACAAAACCACCTGATCCAGACGGCAAAGCAAGAACTGGAACTGTCATCAAACGACGTCTCAACTCACAAAAACTGTCTTCACAAGCATCAGACCATACAAAAGAAACATATTTCTTCGTCAACTGAGTCAAAGGCTTAGCTATCTGAGAGAATTTCTCCACAAAACGTTGATAGTACCCTGCCAAACCAAGGAAACTACGAATCTCAGAAGCTGTAGTCGGACGCGACCAATTCAAAATAGTCTCTGTCTTGCTAGGGTCAACAGATATGCCCTTCTGAGAAATGACATGACAAAGGAACACAAATCGGTCAATCCAGAAGTCGCACTTACTCAACTTTGCATACAACTGTCTCTCCCTCAAGACCTGCAACACAGTGTAGAGATGATAGGCATGCTCATCCATGCTGCGAGAATACACCAAAATGTCATCGATGAACACCACCACGAACTTATCCAGAAAGCCGCGGAATCTATTCATCAGATCCATAAAAACAGCTGGAGCATTCGTCAAACCAAACGGCATCACTAGAAACTCATAGTGTCCATACCGTGTACGAAATGTTTTCTTAGGAACATCCTCCTGCCGAACTCGCAACTGATGATACCCAGACCGAAGATCAATCTTCGAATAGACAGAAGTACCCTGTAACTGATCAAAGAGATCATCTATCCACGGAAGAGGATACTTATTCTTCACTGTCACTTGATTCAACTGACGGTAATCAATACACAACCACATTGAACCATCCTTCTTGACAAACAACACTGGGGCTCCCCACGGCGAAACACTGGGTCGAATATAAACCTTATCAAGAAGATCTTGTAATTTCTTCTGCAACTCTTTCATCTCTGATGGCGCTAAACGATAAGGAGTTCTGGAAATCGGTGCAGTCCCTGGCAGTAACTCGATGGCAAACTCGATCTCCCTCACTGGTGGTAAACCTGGAATCTCATTCGGAAATACATCTGAAAATCACGAACCACGGGTATCTCTTGGATATCTGGCTCTCCCAAGGATGCGTCAATGGCGTAGATAAGGTAGTCTTCCCCGCCAGACTCTAAAGCACGCCGGGTCTTCAGAGCAGAAACTACTGGCATCGAAGGTCGTGCTCCCTCATCATAGAAATACAATGACTCGTCATCCTCTGGTTGAAACTAAACAAACCTTTGATAGCAATCCACTATCGCTCGGTAGGCTATCAATAGATCTATCCCAATGATGCAATCGAAATCATCCATCGCTAATCATCAGGTTAGCACTAAGCTGATGCCCCTCAAAATCCAAAACTTCCATGAGAAGTGCGAGAGAATATTGAAAAAAAGAATTTGCAGTATACTAAGCAAGTGAACAAATGGAGAAAGAAGGTTGTATTTGAACCGGGTGATTGGGTATGGTTGCACATGAGAAAATAGTGTTTTCCATAGAAGAGATGTTCAAAATTGTTGCCTAGAGGAGATGGTCCATTTCAAGTATTGGAGCGAATCAACGATAATGCCTACAAATTGGACATACCAGGTAAGTACACTGTGAGTACAAATTTTAATGTTTCTGATTTGTCGTTGTTTGATGTAGGTGATGATCGAGATTTGAGGATAAATTCTTTTCAAGAAGGGGATGATGATGCGATCATGGATTTTGAGCATATTGGACAAGTGGCTAAGGAATATAAAGATCCGTCGGTGATGCCACAAGGACCAATTACGAGAGGACGAAGCCATAAATTTAAAGAAGCACTTCAATCTTTGATGATGAATTATCAAGATGGAATTGGAGTTCTTGAAAATCAATTTGAAGGGTGTTTTAATGTCCTTAGACTGGACGAACATCAATAAAATAAGAGAAACGAAGAAGCTTCTCAAAGCGCTATTGCGCAACAAGTAGCGCAGCTGCGCTTCAAGGAAAGAGGAATCAGCGCTTCTGCGCTTCAAGATGCACATTTGCGCGTACGAGAGAACCCAAGGGACAAAGATCAGCACTTCTGCGCATCATCTTGCGCAGCTGCGTGTGAGCTTGCGCTTCTGCACTTAGGATAGCGCTTCTGCGCATGTGTGGATTTCTTGTTTCTTGAATTTTGCGCGTCTACGTCAGTTATGAAGAGCATCTACGCTTCAAAGATTTTCAAGCGAGAAAAGTTACGTGATTTTGCGCGTCTGATCTTGTTACTAAGCGCAACTGCGCTGGTTTGTGATTTACACACAATGCGGCGTATTGTGTGTGTGTTTGGGAATTAGTTAATAATTATTATTTTTTAGTATTTTATATCTATTAGGAAACTTTTGGATTATATCTTGTGATATCTTTGCAAAATTTTGTATTATTTTTTCTTTTTGAGTTGTAACTATAAATACTTTATTTTTGTTCATTAATAATAGTTTTTAGATTTTATTCAATTATTGATTGAAATTCTCTCAAGAACTTTTATTGAAGCTTTGGCTTTGATCAAAATCAAGCTTATCAAAGTTCTAAACTTTGTGGCGTTTGTCAATTGATCTTCCTTGGAGATTGTCAGATATGAGTTATCTGAAGGTTTTCATAGAACTCAATTGTTTCGTAATTTCTGTTGTTAATCGTTCATCGATTAAAGGTGGAAATTCACTTTTATCTTTTATAATTTTTCCGCTAGATTATACTTGTCTTAAGCTAGATCAAAATCATCAATTTGGGTCTTTTTTTTAATTTATCCAAGGGCACGAATTGGACTACTTTCGTGTTTTCCTTTCATTAATCAACCGGATTCATATCAAGGCTTGAACTCTAGTGTGGTGATTTAGGACTGCCTTTAGAAAGCTACGTCCAGCGGATAAGCATGCTTATATGTTGCATTTATATGAAATGATTGCATGTTATTGCTTAGTTATATTATGTTGCACGTGCATACATCTTGTTGAGCTTGTATCTCCATCGAGATAATCCTGTGTAGTAGGGTCGCTCAGCCCTACATGTTTAGTTATGTTTGTAACCGGGAGACGCCGTGACAAGAAGGATTGAAGGCACGGTGATTAGGACGAGTGTGTGGATATACCCAGCGGAGTTGTCCCAAAATAGTGTTGCATACTCATTGGCGCCCTAACGAAAAATTTATTGATGTTTGGAATATAGCAATTTCGAGATTTTTTAATTGGGAATTACGAAGATAGAGTGATAATATACTCTCTGCAAGGGTACGAGCTCATAGGTGGTCTCAGGATAGTCTTTTTAATATTGAACACCAATGAATTTTGATGGACATTGTGTTTAAAATTTTATATAGTATGATTTGGATGTTATATAATATCATTATTTTTTCATGTATTTAGAGTATAGAATAGAATATTATGTATGGATATAACTTTGATTAGGTGCGAGAATCATGTTTCACTGTGGCTCCAATGCTCTGGCTCTCCTTTGCATATGTTGTGGATTAACATGTGTTATTAGTACTGGTTTCTTTTAGTTTCAGGCATGATATGGTAGCAATTGTAGTCATTGTTGTTACCTGGTATGAGTCAAGGATGATCATTGTTGTCTTTTGCTGCTTCTGTTTCCCTTCTAGTTGCTAGTTCTGCCAAATACATTTGGTTATTTAATTTTTTTAAAAAAATCTATACCTTTATTCCTTCGTATCTATTTTAATTTCAGAATTTTGATTAATTGAGAAATAGGAATATAGGTACTGAACCAGAGGAGGTTATGATAATAAAATCTAATCATCAAGGAGTTCTAATGGTTTGTAGGACCTGTGGTAAGAAGGGGGACCACTGGACAAGGATCTTACTCAACAGAGTGAGAGCTTCATGGATAAGCCACCACTCGAAACCATTTCTACCACACCTGGTCCTGTGAAAAATGCATATGTTCCTCCAACCATGAGAGGGAACAACACTGAGAGAACTGGTACTGACATGAGGCCCAGAAATGAAGAGAAGTATGTGAGGGAGACTAATATCTTTGAAGACACCAGGGAGCCTGAATTACTCGAGTTATTCCGTCCATTTGGTGCGGTGATGTAGTGACTCGCACCGTGATCATCTACTAATCAGAAACTTAAGCATGCAATTAATCTATAAATAATCATAATCAGAGTAAGTGCGAAAATAAGTCAAAATACTGAACCGACATAATACAACTTAAATTATTACAACCATATCGAATAAACTTAATACAATGAAAATATAATCTAGCGGCTAACCCTGCAATCCCGCCTTGGTCACCGCTTAATCCCCAAATCTCTGGGTGAACTACCTGCAACTGCCCCGTCGAATGGGGTTTCCAAAAAAAAATAACAACAAGAACGTGAACGAACTACGCTCAGAACGTAAGCCTGGAAAAACATACTAACATGATGCATGCAATATGAAATGTCTAGGTATCCATATCTGTGAATACTGATCAATCCTACTCAGACTGTCGCCTAGGATATGAGCTGTAACCTCGGGGAATCAAACCACTGGGTACATCCACTCACTCCTAATCGGACGTGAATCTACAATGTCCAAGAACACTAGAGTCCTCTCAACCTATCGGTCACTGTGACTCTCAGCGTTTATCCGTCCAAACAAGGGCTGAGTAACCCTACTACAGGCTTATCTCGAAAGAGACACAGGATCAATATGATCTATGCACATGCAGCATAATAATATCAAAAAAATAATATGCAATCATGGCACATAAATGTAATATATAAGCATGCATATCCGCTGGCAATCTCAGTCAGTACTTACGTACCTTAATAATAATCCTAGATGTTCCAGCATCTACAGTCCAACACTATAAGTCAAGATTACCAAATATCACTATTGTTGATCTAAAAGCCTTAACTAAGCTAATATATACTCTCTAATTCTAATAGGGATCTCAGACTATACATGCGTCCATCGTCAACCCACTGATGTCGATAGCCCCAGAATTTGGGCAGAACTCTGATACGACTCTGGGTACGCCTCGCCACCTTTCGGACTCCACATATATGGCTAGAACCGCCCCTAATACTACTAGAAGACGGGCAAAGAATATCAAATTGGTGAAAAATTCTGAATTTCGGACCTCCTATTTATAGATGGAGATCGGATGTTCCGAACTCCCGATCGGACGTTCCGATCTCCGCATGCAAGCCATGTTCTGAACTGCCACGATCGGAAGCTTCGATCCCTACTTCGAAAGTTCCGGTCCCATGCATACAACTACGTGTTAAAATATCAATGACACGTCACAAGTGCGCATGACCTAACTCGATCGGACGTTCCGATCTCACGTTCGGACGTTCCGATCGCATCCTTGGCCTACGATCACCTTTGCTTGATCCAATCATTTCGGATCTTCCGATCTCGTTCAAACCTTCAAAACTCGTCCGAGAAAAAATATCAAAAAAATCATATCTTAATCAATCCTTAATGATGTTTAGCCACTTATTCTTGTAAAATGAAACTAGATTAGTACATGTGAGCCGAGTTTATGTTGTTGTTGATCAGAAGACAGGAACCATCAGAGGTTTCGGTTTTGTCAACTTTGTGAGCAGAGAAGATGCATTGTTGAGAGAGCTATCAACAAGAATAATGGGTATTGTGCTCTTCGTAGATATTTGGATATGAAAAAGTTTAAAAATTAATGGATGGGTTGGTCAGAGGACAGCTTTTAATTTGATCGAGTTCTTGTAGTTGAATATGGATCCAAGGACTAACATTGATCACATCATAGAATACTTCGATGAAATAATAAATATTTTCGCCCAAGGAGGGGTCCAATTTCCAATGGTGCCTCTCCATGTCAGTGGAGGTTGATGGAAGGCGTTGGGTTGGGTAGTGTCGGGTTCGGGCAGTTTGGGTAGGACCCGACATGTCGGGTAGTAAATTTAGCTATCCGAACCCGATTCGTCTATTTCAGGTACCCAACTGTCGGGTACCGAAATTGAACCCTATATTTTAAAAAAATATATAAAATTTTTTGATCTATAAACTCAAAATCCATCAAATATTATTATTTATTGGGTTGGGTTGTATGATTTAATGGTCATGTTGGGTTGGACTTTGTGGTAATATATAGACAATGGACTCAAAAGTCAAAACCCACCAAATATTATATATATTAAAAAATATCTGGTACCATAAGTTGGGTTGGTATCGGGTACCCGCTACCCGACTCCTAAACGCCCACCCCTAGATGGAATGTGGTATTTCCCATAAATGTCTTACGCACCCCCTCACACTTGTTTAAATTACCAAATACCCCTTCCCAGCTCCCACCAAGCAATCATTGGCCATATGATGTTTATGACCCAAAAGTACAATTTCCATAATTTTTTAAAAAAAAATTGGAAAACGTTTGGAGACTTGGGACAGGTAATTATAAATATTTTTTAAAAATATTTTAAAATTATTTTAAAAATAAATACGTCAAATTTGAACAATTATTATATTAAACAGTTTAACTTTTTATAAAGTGATGTTATTTTGATTTTCATGGTTGTTCATTCAAAAAAACATATCATTTTCTCTTCAAAACTATAATTGAAGAATACTTTTTAATAAATATTTTTCAAAAAAATTTACAGGAATATTTTTCAAACGCAGACTTTAAGTTTTTTTTTTTCACTTATCAAATACTAAAAGCGTTTTTAAAGTATATGTCCAATCAGAACATTTATAATATTCAAATGTATTACCCCATCTCAAATACACAAATTTCGTACAGAATGAGAAAATTATTGGTCACAGACAAATGTTTTTATTTATCTATATTTAATTATTGAAAAACTAGTTGCATATTTTGCAATACTTAGTTAATAAATATATATTAGTAAGAACAACCAAAAAAATATTACTAAATGTAAAAATTGAACTTTTATATATATTTGAAGAAAAAAAAAACTTATATAATTGAGACGTGAGAAATATTTACTTTTGGATCAATATTTCTAATGAGAATTCGATGTATGTGGAAACAATAGGATGAGTTTTGCTATGCTTTCCACCTCCCGTGCCCACCTCCATGCTCACCTATGTGGTGGCACTCATCCATTGGATGAACCATTTGTATATGATTCATCTCATCCATTGGATGATTATCACCTCATAGGTGGGCATGGAGGTGGGCACGGAAGATGAACAGCATAGCAAAACTCACAATATGATAGTGGTCACCCAAGAGCTGTCAATTAAAGAGACCTTAACAAATATTTGGCACGAGTAGTTTCTATATTTTCCCCTATCATCGATGATATGTAGCTCATATGACCACTTAACTTTGTATATTCATTTCCTTAATTTTATTCGTTTTTAAGGTAGTATTTGAAACCTCTAAAAATAAGTTACTATGGATTTTTTTTTAACAAATTATAGAGTAAAAAAATCATAATCACTTCTTTTTAGAGGTGACAAACACTACCTATGTAAAGCCTAACAATTACTCTATTTGTACTTTATTTTATCATTACAATTTGTTAAACTATATATATATATTGTCCAACGATTTCTATAATTCAAATAACTTTTAGGATTTCAAGAAATTGTGATTGTTGATTAATTTCACTAACATTTGATACACATATATATACCGCCGTGTGGGAGATTATATTTTTGTTTGTATAACTTGTCCTTTTTTTTATTTAAGGTCATAATATCGATCAATTCAATTACCTAAATACTAACATAACATCAATCGTAAATGTCAAGCATTTTTATTTTCTATAGTGTCACACCATCATTTTGTGGTTCTAGAACAACACTTTGATGGAAAAAGAATAAAATAAAAAAAAATACAAAATACAAATTAACCTACAACAAGATCAAAATGAAAAATATTTAATTTATAGGACCAAACAATTTTTTTCTGATGAACATAGGAATACAGAAATGATAAAAAAAAAATTTATCGATGGATTAAAGGAAGAAATGGTGAAGCAAAGAAAGAAACATACTTGAGAAATACTGCTCTATTTCCCTTTTTCACTTTCTAGGCAGAAAATCCTCCACGTTTCTCAATTTTCGAGAGAGCAAGAACTGTGCCATAGTCGGCAGGGGACATTACTTTCATTTTCTTGATGATTTTATGTTTAACATATTTTATTGTACGATATGTTCAGAATTAGTTTTTCCGATATAACACATAATCACTCTTTCTTTTTTGGTTATAATGTTTACTCCATGTATTTAAAATTTCATTTATATGTTTGATGATGTCGAAATTTTCATTCGGATTCGGTCTGGTAGAACGGATCTCCAAATCTTCATAAAATTGGGTCGGGTCGGGCACGACAGAACTCTGCACAGACAGAAGCAAAAATTAGGGGGCGCCGAAGGTGTTTCGGCGTGACCCTTCCGATGCTTAAGTCAGTGCTCAAAAGTGAAAGAGCTTGACTAAAAGTAAGAACAAGAGAATATGCGTGCGTGAGTGTGTGAACAAGAAGTGAATAGAAGAGATGAATGAATAAACCATGAACCATACCTGTATTTATAAGGACTGGAGGGGTAAGTTACTGTAAGGCCCGAGATTATTTAATTTAATCCAAGATTATTTGATTTAATCCGAACTTATTTAATTTTAATTCGAGTATATTTAATTTGAGAATATTTAGAGTTTCGAGTTAAATTATAATATTCTTAAATTATTTAGGATTGAAATTGAATTAAAAAGAGGGCCGATGACTGAATTATAATTTATGAAGTGCTAGGGACTAAATTGCAGTATTGATTGAAGTTATCAGAATTATTATGAGATTATTAGCATGAATATGTGTATATGTCATAAGGAATTCAGAAAAACAGAGCAGAGAAGCCGAGATCTTCTTATTTTTTTGAATTTTCAATTTTTAAAACCCCGTAACTTTTGATCCGATTGTCCGATTTTAATTCTGAAAATTGTTCTGGAATCCTTGCGACGATGGCTTCGATCTAGATTAAGTTTCTAATTATTTTGGAATGTTTTGAAGATCAAAAATCTGGTAGATATCAGAAATTGATGTTATGTATGCGTTCTTGAAGTTTTATACATTCCGATATCGAAATCGGATCGAAGAGTTTATCTTATTTGTACTTAATCATGAATTCCAGCTTATATTCGATGATTATAACTGTTGATATGAGGATTATGTGTTGGAGAACTCGGCGTTCAGATCAATTATGATTGATACCCGGTGCAGCGGAAGTTTAAAATTTTTGTATGGAACGATTCCATAATGGGTATCAACCTTACGATTAAATTGTGTGTGTAAAAATTAAATAACAATTATAAAATTTTTACCTTTAATCTCGAATCGAGATTTTGGACACCAACAGATTTCTCTGCTCTTGTTGTATATCCCTAGAACTGATGGACGAACTGTTCTTCAATCAGGTCCACGAACAGAGATTTAATCCCTCTGATAGATTGCACTAGAAAATCTATCAGAAGTTTTCTACGAAGAGATTAACGAATTTGATCCGTTAAACCAGACTGTAATTCAAAATCACAGGCTGGATTTTTCTGACAGAGAGAGGGAGGGGGGCGGCCACCTTTTAGAAAAATACTTAGGTTTTTCGAAAATTGTGACCTGTTCTGTGTAATTTCTGTACTGCAATAACTTATTTATAATGTAGGCCACTAACAGCTTAGGGCCCATTAGTCATAAGTTCAAGCCCGACAAGCAAAGCCCGCACGTTCAGAAATTAATATAAAATTCATCGTGACTCCGATTGATAAACCGATTTCACCAATGTGCACAGAAACCATTTCTGCACCTTTTAAAGTCAAGATAAATTTTTCTGAATCCGAATTCAGTGATTTCCAAAAATGGTCATCTCTATGTCATTTTAGGAAATCTTACTCCTCTACTCTTAAATAAGAAGTCCAACTTCTTTGTTCATTAAATTTAACTCTTTAAATTTAACTATCTCAACGGGGATTAAAAATCCATTACACTGTGTGACCCTCAATGGTTCAGGGATACAGCTAGCCGTGGGCTCACAACTCCTTGTGACTCGGAACAACAATTTCCGACTTGCCCATCGAATCATGGTATGAGCGCCTAGCAACATCGCCCCATGATTCCCTAGGTATCACTGATAGTGCCTACAAGAACCAGTAGATTTTGGTTAGCGTACAGTACGGTCCCTTCATCCAAATATCCCGATCGAATCAACAACCATTGGTATATCGAGAGTCGCTCGAGATTCGATAACTATGCAATGCATCTTGAAGATCAAATAGTGACATCGCATGTGCTACTAAGAAACCATTTCTTAAATCACATCATGTACTCTGGCCAGAGATTCGTCACACTAATATCTCCTCAGATCGCATAGGATATCCACACTCGCAAGTATGTGGTGAATCCTTGACAACAAAGCATCGACTCCTATATGTGTTGTAACTGTACCCAATCCCGACACCTGATGACCCCAATAGAGTCGGTAAATGAGTCAAAGCACAGTATTAGCATATAGAGTCTCAATGATGTCTCAAGTAGTAAGGACTAATGGTGTACAACCAAAACCACGGACTATATCCACTCGATAAGTGATAACCACTTGGAAAGTCCGGATAGGGTAGTTCGATCATTCATCATATGAATATCCATTTGCATGCTTCGAACATCTCTATGTTCCTTACCAATGAAACGTGGTACTCTGCATCGCAAATTCTAGTCTCAAACTCGAGCGATCCTTATCCTTATTATCGGACGGCTCAATCGACTAGGAACAGTTTAGAATATACAGTGACTATAAGATGTGTTTCATGATAGACATCTCCATGTTCTACCACATCTTACATACACTATAGTATATTCAAGGTCTTTATCAAAACAACAATAGTATATCACAATATCACAATATGAAGAAAGACAAAGTCATTGCCATTAATAAAAGTGTAAATAATATTAAACAAAAGATTGTTTATACAAAGAGTCATCAAAGCCCTTAGCCACAAGTTGGCTCACCGGGCACCCACTCTTTCAATCTCCCACTTGCCCTATAGCCAACTAGTCATACTATGTAGACCCATTGCTTCGCGATGTTTGTCAAATAATGGTCCTGGCAAGGGCTTAGTAAGTGGATCAGCGATATTGTCTGCAGAGGCCACTCTTTCGATAGTGATGTCTCCTCTTTCCACGATCTCCCGGATGATGTGGTATTTCCTCAGTACGTGTTTGGATCTTTGATGAGACCTTGGTTCCTTTGCCTGAGCAACGGCACCCGTGTTGTCACAGTATACCGGGACTGGACCAACAACTTCAGGAATGACGCCCAACTCTTGGACGAAATTCCTCATCCAAACAGCCTCTTTAGCAGCAGCTGATGCTGCAATGTATTCTGCTTCAGTGGTGGAATCCGCTGTGGTGTCCTGCTTGGAACTCTTCCAAGAGACAGCACCACCATTGAGCATGAACACAAATCCAGAGGTTGACTTCGAGTCATCCACGTCACTTTGGAAGCTAGAGTCGGTATAGCCTTCCAATTTTAGTTCTCTTCCTCCATATACCATGAACATATTCTTAGTCCTTCGTAAGTACTTAAGAATGTCCTTCACGGCTTTCCAATGCATTTGACCGGGATTAGCTTGATATCTGCTCGTGACACTCAGAGCAAATGCTACATCCGGTCTGGTAGATATCATCCCATACATGATACTACCTATGGCTGACGCATATGGTTCATGTGTCATTTTCTCTATCTCTTCATCAGTCTTGGGACACATAGACTTGGATAGAGAAACTCCATGACACATGGGTAGATGTCCTCTCTTGGACCCATCCATTGAAAACCGTTTCAATATGGTGTCGATGTAGGTTGACTGAGTGAGTCCTATCATTCTCATAGATCTATCTCTATAGATCTGTATCCCTAGAATATAGGATGCCTCACCCAAATCCTTCATCGAGAATCTACCTGATAACCATATCTTTGTTGACTGCAACATCCCTACATCATTCCCAATGAGTAGGATGTCATCAACATAAAGTACTAAGAATGTCACAGCATCCTTAACTACTTTCTTGTACACGCATGGTTTCTCCGGATTCTTGATGAAACCAAAATCTTTTATTGTTTCATCAAATTTCTGGTTCCAACTTCTTGATGCTTGTTTTAGACCATAAATTGATCTCTGAAGCTTGCATACCTTATGCTCGCTTCCCATGGATGTGAACCCCTCAGGCTGCTTCATATAGATTTCTTCCTTAATGTCTCCATTAAGAAAAGCAGTCTTCACATCCATTTGCCATATCTCATAGTCATACCATGCAGCTATGGCAATAAGGATTCTTATGGACTTGAACATTGCAACTGGTGAAAAGGTTTCATCATAGTCAACTCCTTGTCTTTGAGTATAACCTTTTGCCACCAATCGCGCCTTGTAGGTCAATACCTCACCATCAGGCCCAAGCTTTCTCTTGTAGATCCATTTACACCCTATTGGAACAATTCCATCGGGAGGATCTACTAGAGACCAAACTTGGTTTGTATGCATCGAATCTATTTCCGACTGCATAGCTTCAAGCCATAAATTTGAATCCGCATCAGAAATTGCTTCCTTGAAGTTTCTTGGATCACATCCAACATCGGGTTCATCTTGATCCCCTTCAAGAAGAAGACCATATCGAATAGGAGGTCTAGAAGTCCTCTCGGATCTTCTAGGTATAGGCGTGTCCAGCAATGGTTCCTGAGGTGTAGGATCGTTATTTTGTATTTCGGGTTCTTCTCGAATTTCTTCGAGTTCCATCATCTCGCCTTTCTTATCCAATAAGAACTCCTTCTCCAAGAAGGTGGCATTCCTTGAAACAAACACCTTTGTTTCAGCAGGATAATAGAAATAATATCCGATTGAATTCTTCGGATACCCTACAAAATAACATAAGCTGGATCGACTATCCAACTTATCTCCCACTGTCCGCTTCACGTAAGCAGGACATCCCCAAATCCTCAAGTACGAATACTTAGGAGCTTTGCCATTCCATAACTCGTATGGTGTTTTGTCCACTGCTTTAGTGTGGACGTTGTTCAACAACAATATCGCCGTTTCAAGCGCATAGCCCCAAAACGAAGGTGGAAGCTCAGTGAAGCTCATCATGGACCGAACCATGTCCAACAAAGTTCGATTACGACGCTCTGATACAGCATTAAGCTGTGGTGTCATAGAAGGAGTCCACTGAGAGAGAATCCCATTCTCTTTTAGATAGTCCAAAAACTCGGTACTCAAGTATTCTCCACCTCGATCCGATCGAAGTGCTTTAATACTTTTACCTAGCTTGTTTTCTACTTCAGCCTTGAATTCTTTGAACTTTTCAAATGCTTCAGACTTATATTTCATTAAATATAAATACCCATACCTTGAATAATCATCAGTAAAGGTAATGAAGTAGGTGTGGCCATATTGAGTCCCAACTCTAAATGGACCACAAACATCTGTATGGATCAAATCCAACAGATTTTGACTACGTTCAGGTTTCCCCTTAAAAGGAGATTTAGTCATTTTTCCTTTTAGGCAGGATTCACAAGTAGGTAGAGAGTTAATATCAGACATATCAAACATGCCCTCTCCCACTAGCATGTTCATCCTCCTTGAGGAAATATGACCTAGCCTAGCGTGCCAAAGGTTTGCCGGGTTTTGGCTATCGATTTTCCTTTTGTTTGTTGTTGCCGGTTTATCAACATAATTTATTGGAACGTCTTTTAGTTTTAAGTTGTATAGATCGTTTTCAAGTTGTCCATTTCCAATTAAACACTCATTCTTGTAAATATTGCAAATCCCATTCACAAAATTGCAAGAATAACCATCTCTATCAAGCATAGAAACAGAAATAATGTTTTTAATCAAATCCGGAACAAATAAAACATCTCTTAAAAGTAACTTAAAACCGTTCTGCAAAATTAAATAAACATCTCCCATGGCTTTTGCTTCAACTCTGGAACCATTTCCGAGCCTCAGTTGGGTCTCACCCATCCTAAGCCTGCGACTTCTTGTCATCACCTACAAATCATTGCAAATGTGAGATCCACATCCGGTATCCAATACCCAAGAATTAGTATTAAGTGAAACATTTATTTCAATATAGAACATACCCTTCGCAGTTCGCAACTGCTCTAGATATTCCTTGCAGTTACGCTTCCAATGACCGGGCTTCTTGCAGTAATGGCAAACATCCTTGGATTTTTCCATGTTTGAAGCCTTTGTCTTGTACTTCTTCTCGGGTTCGATTTTCTTGGGTGGGGCAGAACGTTTCTTACCCTTTGTACTTGGCCCCTTCTTAGCAGAAGAAGAGGAGCCCACCAAGAAAGCCGGTTTATCCTTCTTTAATGTGGATTCATATGTCACAAGCATATTGACCATCTCTTCAAGGGAGGCCCCTATCTTGTTCATATTGAAATTTACCACAAATCCGTCAAACGAAGAAGGAAGAGACAGAAGTAGTAAGTCCACGTTGAGTTCATGCTCCAACACCAAATCAAGGGTTACCAACTTCTGTATGAGCCAAATCACTCGTACCCCATGATCACGGACCGAAGTCCCTTCACGCATGCGACACGTCATTAGCTCCTTTACAGTAGCGAACCTTTCAGCCCTCGATTGAGCCCCAAAAAGTTCCTTGAGTTGAACGTGAATGTCAGCAGTATTCACGGTGTCCTCAAATCGCCTCTGGAGTTCATCAAACATCGAGGCTTGCATATAGCATTTGGTCTTGATATCATGGTCCCACCATGTATCAAGCTTGGCTAACTCCTCCGGACTTACGTCAGCTGGTGCTTCCTTCGGAGGAGATTTTTATAACACGTAGAGCATCTTCTCCGAAGTCAAGACAATCTTCAACTTACGAAACCATTCCGTATAGTTTGCGCCAGTCAACTTATTTTGTTCGAGGATCGAGAAAAGTGGATTACGCGAATTCATCTTATGAAATACTGAAAAGAAACAGACAAATATCAGTGATTGTTTAAGAAATTTACTAAGACATAAAATAGGCGAAATTTATTTTATGAATCTCACTCCCACTATTTTAACGATTTCACTACCCTCTAGTGAAAACGGGAAACTTTTTCCTTAATGAGAACATGGAGTCCAATTGACAAACTTATGGTCCCGAATAATATCAGCCAACCATAATTTTCAAAAGGTAGAGCCCAATTGCTTCCAAAGCAACCTCCATGTATTTACCTCATGTCCAATAAGGGCCCAATAATATGACGCCGTTTATTGTGACATGTCAAGATAACCCATCAATATTAAGTTGTGATGGACGGTCGCCATGTGGATCCCCCAATAATATGAGCCGATCCCATGGGAGTTCCACCCAACTTACAACATGTGTCGATCCAATGTACAGCTTTCCAACGAACGGGCCCCCCCAATAATATGAGCCGGACCGTATCCGCGGGTAGCATCTCATACATTGATCGTTGATGGAAGGTAGGAACATTTAAACAAATTTAAATTTCTTTTATTTATCTTGATATCAATTTTAAATCATATTTAAAATGAGGGATTTTAATTATAAAAATTTGTCTCATCATTTTTAAAATTTTGTATGCTTGCCGGATTCACACAATTATGTCTAAAACATGCATACAACAATAATATCACATATTATATAGGATGATCGATTCCATTTCTAATTGACCCGTGGTTGCCAATCACGAGTCTTAGTCCAATCCTAGGTAATATGCAGTATGCAATGCAATCCTATTACATTTGCTTCCAATTTACATTTCTTCTGTCTTTATTGTCTGCTGGGCCCACCTCCATCTTCAAATCTTGATCTCCCACTAAATCTAATGTATTTACAATAAATAACAATGACAAGTAGGGGATACATTTTTAAGGGGTGGAAACGAGCCATAAACCAAGCCCACTTTTATTACATATGACATTCATATTTGGGCCATAAACCAGGCCCATTAATAAAACCAACAACAATAAAAACAAATGTAAATTCCTAACATACACCTACAAAATTGGTCATGGCAATCGATCATCCTTATCCAATAACATTTAATTCAAAATTAATTTATTGGATAACATGCAATGGCAATTTAAATTTAAAAGGATAAAATCATATTTCATACATAAAATCTTATTTTACATACAAAATCATATTTTATCTTTTTATCAAATAAAATCATATTTTATCTATAAAATCATATTTTACTCAATATATCCATAAGATCATATCTTATCATCAATTGTACCAAAAATAATTAATTTCAAAATTCAATTAAAGGATAAAATATTAAAATTTTCCAAAAATTCAAATTTATCCAAAAATCAATTTTAAAATTTTCGGACTCGAACAATTCGATCCGACGCCTCGTGGACCAATCAAAACAGTTTTCGATCGGACCAAAAATAGAATTTTAACATATTAAAATTTAATTTAAAAAATTAAAAATAATTTTTCCCGCGGGCCGCCCGGGACGTTCCCGGGCCGGGCAGCCCGGCTGCCCCTAGTGCAGCGCCCAGCGCCGCACAGGGCAGCGCCCAGCGCCGCACAGGGCAGCGACGATCGCTGCCCCTGCCCCGGGCAGCGATCCAATCGCTGCCCGGGTTTTTCCCCGAAAAAAAAATATTTTTATTTTTAAAATATTTATTTTGTTTCAAAAACCGAGGCCTAAAAAATTTTTGTACAATCGATTAATTTAATCGCTTGATCTGAGCAACCTGGCTTTGATACCACTGTTGGAGAACTCGGCGTTCAGATCAATTATGATTGATACCCGGTGCAGCGGAAGTTTAAAATTTTTGTATGGAACGATTCCATAATGGGTATCAACCTTACGATTAAATTGTGTGTGTAAAAATTAAATAACAATTATAAAATTTTTACCTTTAATCTCGAATCGAGATTTTGGATACCAACAGATTTCTCTGCTCTTGTTGTATATCCCTAGAACTGATGGACGAACTGTTCTTCAATCAGGTCCACGAACAGAGATTTAATCCCTCTGATAGATTGCACTAGAAAATATATCAGAAGTTTTCTACGAAGAGATTAACGAATTTGATCCGTTAAATCAGACTGTAATTCAAAATCACAGGCTGGATTTTTCTGACAGAGAGAGGGAGGGGGGCGGCCACCTTTTAGAAAAATACTTAGGGTTTTCGAAAATTGTGACCTGTTCTGTGTAATTTCTGTACTGCAATAACTTATTTATAATGTAGGCCACTAACAGCTTAGGGCCCATTAGTCATAAGTTCAAGCCCGACAAGCAAAGCCCGCACGTTCAGAAATTAATATAAAATTCATCGTGACTCCGATTGATAAACCGATTTCACCAATGTGCACAGAAACCATTTCTGCACCTTTTAAAGTCAAGATAAATTTTTCTGAATCCGAATTCAGTGATTTCCAAAAATGGTCATCTCTATGTCATTTTAGGAAATCTTACTCCTCTACTCTTAAATAAGAAGTCCAACTTCTTTGTTCATTAAATTTAACTCTTTAAATTTAACTATCTCAACGGGGATTAAAAATCCATTACACTGTGTGACCCTCAATGGTTCAGGGATACAGCTAGCCGTGGGCTCACAACTCCTTGTGACTCGGAACAAAAATTTCCGACTTGCCCATCGAATCATGGTATGAGCGCCTAGCAACATCGCCCCATGATTCCCTAGGTATCACTGATAGTGCCTACAAGAACCAGTAGATTTTGGTTAGCGTACAGTACGGTCCATTCATCCAAATATCCCGATCTAATCAACAACCATTGGTATATCGAGAGTCGCTCGAGATTCGATAACTATGCAATGCATCTTGAAGATCAAATAGTGACATCGCATGTGCTACTAAGAAACCATTTCTTAAATCACATCATGTACTCTGGCCAGAGATTCGTCACACTAATATCTCCTCAGATCGCATAGGATATCCACACTCGCAAGTATGTGGTGAATCCTTGACAACAAAGCATCGACTCCTATATGTGTTGTAACTGTACCCAATCCCGACACCTGATGACCCCAATAGAGTCGGTAAACGAGTCAAAGCACAGTACTAGCATATAGAGTCTCAATGATGTCTCAAGTAGTAAGGACTAATGGTGTACAACCAAAACCGCGGACTATATCCACTCGATAAGTGATAACCCACTTGGAAAGTCCGGATAGGGTAGTTCGATCATTCATCATATGAATATCCATTTGCATGCTTCGAACATCTCTATGTTCCTTACCAATGAAACGTGGTACTCTGCATCGCAAATTCTAGTCTCAAACTCGAGCGATCCTTATCCTTATTATCGGACGGCTCAATCGACTAGGAACAGTTTAGAATATACAGTGACTATAAGATGTGTTTCATGATAGACATCTCCATGTTCTACCACATCTTACATACACTATAGTATATTCAAGGTCTTTATCAAAACAACAATAGTATATCACAATATCACAATATGAAGAAAGACAAAGTCATTGTCATTAATAAAAGTGTAAATAATATTAAACAAAAGATTGTTTATACAAAGAGTCATCAAAGCCCTTAGCCACAAGTTGGCTCACCGGGCACCCACTCTTTCATTATGATGATGTTTTGCTGATTTGAATATGCGTATGAATTGTATTGAAGTTGGAAATGGTTTTGATATTTTGTCGGTTACCGTTTTCAATCGCTACGCCGTCGATTCGTGTTTTGAGACTGTTTTGATAGCTTATGATTGAGCTGAGATCTTCTTTGTGATGTTATTGATGTTGTAGAAATTTTTTTTTTCAATTTCAGACTAGTTTTGAAGGCTAACGACTCAAGACTTTGATTCAAACCGAAGAAGAAGAAGTTGAGGTTTGAAGTGAATTTGATTGAAGATTAATGATGATTTTGAATCGATTCTGAAATGATAAGATTGAATGAAGTTTGATATGAATGTTTTGATGTTATGTTTCAGATTTGAAGCATTCAAAACAGAGAAAATATGAAGGTATAAGATGACATCGCGAGTCAGGGATTTGAAACTCGAGAATGAAGCTTCTTGAGTTGTCCCGCCAAAACCACATACTTGTTTATTGTTTTGATTTGATTTTGATGTTTTCGATCCATCTCAGGTAATGGATCTTTGAGTCGATATGATTACGATGATGATATGATATAATATTAAATTGATTATAAGCCGAGGTCGGAGGAGACCTTATTTTCTAGTCAAGAATGACTACGATAGGTGGATATCCATATCAAGATCGGTTACGAATTTTGATGGCAACGACGAGATATGAATCAATTCTTGATTGATATATGCGTTATTTACTCTATTATAGAGTCGAATTATGATTAGAGTTGATATGATTTATTTAACGCTTTATATGTCAATTATATTGAGAATGATTTCTCATCGAAGTTTATCCGACTGTTGCTTTGTTTTGTATGTGTGCATGGCAACAGAGGGGGCAGGAGCTAGTCAAAAACGTCATTGACAGCTTGGGAGAGAGATGTAGCAAGTGTGGAATCGGGTTATAGCTGAACTTTTATGTCTAGAAGCATCAAATATCATAGAACTATTTTGGATTGAAGTTTATGTATAAGTTTTGATGTCGTTGTGACTTTTATCGCTTTTTGAACGACTAGTTTGATGTAATAAGCGCATGGTTTGATGTTAGGGACTTACTACATGTATGTATGCATGTTTTCCGATTTTATAACATGTTTAGAATCCATATTTGATGATGAATCATGCCTTGTTCCAAGTTGTGACAATCAAAAATTGTTCTCAAGATTTTTTGGACAGGGAGCCCGCTCGATTGGGTGAATTCCACCGATCGAGCGCGGCCTGTGAATTTGAAAACCCGAGAGACATGTTTTTGGGCTCGCTCAATTGGACAAATTCACCCGATCGATCGAGGCCAAAAATGATGCAGACCCGAGAGCTTGGATTCCTAGCTCGCTCGATCGGCTGAATTTGCCCGATCGAGCGAGGTGATGTGTTTTTTTTAAAAAAATTTAGCTCTTGGTTTGAATATTATTTTAAAGACTTGATTAATTGTTTTATTAATCATTAATTGCCCTAAGATAAAATTAGCAACTCGAGGTCCCCACAACCTTGATGAGGTAGAACATGTGTTAGAGTAGTGATGTAGCAAAAAATTGATATTGCCCGATTGGAGAGAATCTGGGTAATAGGTGGGGATCTGGATAGCCGGATTAATACTCGAACTGTTCCAAAGTTCAAACTTCGTGGGTTGTTACCTGCATCACAAAGAAAAGTGAGTGGCGCCAGGGGTTGCCCGGCGAAGACACTCCGACGCTCAAGTCAGTATTTGCCCAATAAAAATTCTAGAGAACTAGAGCACGTGACTATAGAGTGCGTACCTTAAGAATGAGAGAACTTGAGCTATTTATAGATAGTTGGAGAGTTTCATGGGCTTGAGCGTCTTATGGCTTTTAGAAATTTATGGGCCTTGATAAAGTGTCCAAATAAATAACAAAATAATATGGGACCCAAATGGATTGAGTCACTGGGCTTGGGCCCGGGAGAAATTCAAATTGGGTAATAACCCATCATAAGCCCCCCCACTCTCGGGCATGTCGTGTGAGCAAGATGACCGAGAGTAGAAAATTTGGAGATACCGTTATGGTGTAATTGTAGTAGGAATGTGTTGCAATTGAATTGCAGATAGTAGGAAACAAAGTCCTAGTTGAATTGAAAATTGTTGGATTCACGGTCCTGTCTGAATAATGAGCATATAATTGTAGTAGGATTAAGGTGTAATAGGATATGAATCAAAATCCTGCCAGAATAATAATTGTAGAAACTCAGTAGAACTCTGACTGGATTATTATTATAAATTCAACAGCGTAGTGTTTTCATCACAACTTACTAACTCAATATTGTTTTTGAATTTTTTTTATTGCAACAGCCGCAGGTGGAAAATTAACAGATCAAAGAAAGTCAAAATAATATCATGATAAGTACAAATCAAATCTATTTTTCTCTGTCCTCTCTTCTTCTCCTCTCCCAAGATAAAATATGTATTGTTTGTATATGTGTATCTATGCTAGCAAATATGTGTATATCCCCATCTATACAATCCTCCACCATCACCATGGTGAAAGAGTGGGTGCCCGGTTAGCCAACTTGTGGCTAAGGGCTTTTGTGAATCTATGTATAAACAATCTTTTGTTTAATATAATTTACACTTTTATAATGGCATTGACTTTATCTTTCTTCATAATGTTATATTATGATATACTATTGTTGTTTTGATAAAGACATTGAATATACTATATGAAAGAGTGGATGCCCGGTGAGCCAACTTGTGGCTAAGGGCTTTGATGACTCTTTGTATAAACAATCTTTTGTTTAATATAATTTACACTTTTATTAATGGCAATGACTTTATCTTTCTTCATATTGTTATATTGTGATATACTATTGTTGTTTTGATAAAGACCTTGAATATACTATAGTGTATGTAAGATGTGGTAGAACATGGAGATGTCTATCATGAAACACATCTTATAGTCACTGTATATTCTAAAATGTTCCTAGTCGATTGAGCCGTCCGATAACAAGGATAAGGATCGCTCGAGTTTGAGACTAGCATTTGCGATGCAGAGTACCACGTTTCATTTGTAAGGAACATAGAGATGTTCGAAGCATGCAAATGGATATTCATACAATGAATGATCGAACTACCCTATACGAACTTTCCAAGTGGTTATCACTTATCGAGTGGATAAAGTCCGCGGTTTTGGTTGTACACCATTAGTCCTTACTACTTGAAACATCATTGAGACTCTATATGCTAGTACTGTGCTTTGACTCGTTTATCGACTCTATTGGGGTCATCAGGTGTCGGGATTGGGTACAGTTACAACACATATAGGAGTCGATGCTTTGTTGTCAAGGATTCACCACATACTTGTGAGTGTGGATATCCTATGCGATCTGAGGAGATATTAGTGTGACGAATCTCTGGCCAGAGTACATGATGTGTTTTAAGAAATGGTTTCTTAGTAACACATGCGATGTCACTATTTGATCTTCAAGATGTATTGCATAGTTATCGAATCTCGAACGACTTTCGATATACCAATGGTTGTTGATTCGATCGGGATATATGGATGAAGGGACCGTACTGTACGCTAACCAAAATCTATTGGTTCTTGCAGGTACTATCAGTGTTACCTAGGGAATCATGGGGCGATGTTGCTAGGCGCTCTTACCATGATTCATGGGCAAGTCGGAAATTGTTGTTCCGAGTCACAAGGAATTGTGAGCCCACGGCTAGCTGTATTCCTGAACCATTGAGGGTCACACAGAGTAATGGATTTTTAATCCCCGTTGAGATAGTTAAATTTAAAGAGTTAAATTTAATGAACAAAGAAGTTGGACTTCTTAATTATGAGTAGAGGAGTAAGATTTCCTAAAATGACATAGGGATGGGCATTTTTGGAAATCACTGAATTCGGATTCAGAAAAATTTATCTTGACTTTAAAAGGTGCAGAAATGGTTTCTGTGCACATTGGTGAAATCGGTTTATCAATCGGAGTCACGATGAATTTTATATTAATTTCTGAACATGCGGGCTTTGCTTGTCGGGCTTGAACTTATGACTAATGGGCCCTAAGCTGTTAGTGGCCTACATTATAAATAAGTTATTGCAGTACAGAAATTACACACAACAGGTCACAATTTTCGAAAACCCTAGTATTTTTCTCTCAATAGTCGCCGCCCCCTTTCTCCCCTCTGCTCGGAAAATCCAGTCTGTGAATTTTGATTTACATTCTGGTTTAACGGATCAAATTCGTTAATCTCTTCGTAGAAACTTCTGATAGATTTTTTAATGCAATCTATTAGAGGGATTAAATATCCGTTCGTGGACCTGATTGAAGAACAGTTCGTCCATCAGTTCCAGGGATATACAACAAGAGCAGAGCAATCTGTTGGTGTCCATAATCTGGCTTCGAGATTGGAGGTAAAAATTTATAATAGTTATTTAATTTTTACACACACAATTTAATCGTAAGGTTGATACCCATTATGGAATTGTTCCATATAAAATTTTTAAACTTCCGCTGCACCGGGTATCAATCCTGATTGATCTGATCGCCGCGTTCTCCAATAGTGGTATCAGAGCCAGGTTGCTCAGATCAAGCGATTAAATTAATCGATTGTACAAAATTTTTTTAAGCCTCGGTTTTTTGAAACAAAATAAATATTTTAAAATAAAATTTTTTTTTTTTCGGGCAAAAACACGGGCAGCGATTGGATCGCTGCCCGGGGGGGTGGCAGCGATGGTTGCTGCCCCGGGCAGCGCACGGCGCTGCCCAGGGCAGCGATCGTCGCTGCCCGGCCCGAGCCCTTTGGGGCTCGGGCAGCCCGGGAAAGTCCCGGGCGGCCCGCGGAAAAATTATTTTTTAATTTTAAATTAAATTTTAATATGTTAAAATTCTATTTTTGGTCCGATCGAAAATTGTTTTTTATTGGTCCACGAGGCGTCGGATCGAATTTTTCGAGTCCGAAAATTTTAAAATTGATTTTTGGATAAATTTGAATTTTTGGAAAATTTAAATATTTTATCCGTTAAATTGAATTTTGAAATTAATTATTTTTGGTACAATTGATGATAAGATATGATCTTATGGAAATATTGAGTAAAATATGATTTTATGTATAAAATTGGATTTTATAGATAAAATATGATTTTATTTGATAAAAAGATAAAATATGATTTTGTATGTAAAATAAGATTTTATATATGAAATATGATTTTATCCTTTTAAATTTAAATTGCCGTTGCATGTTATCCAATAAATTAATTTTGAATTAAATGTTATTGGATAAGGATGATCGATTGTCATGACCAATTTTGTAGGTGTATGTTAGGAATTTACATTTGTTTTTATTGTTGTTGGATTTATTAATGGGCCTGGTTTATGGCCCAATATGAATTGTCATATGTAATAAAAGTGGGCTTGGTTTATGGCCCGTTCCCACCCCTTAAAAATGTATCCCCTACTTGTCATTGTTATTTATTGTAAATACATTAGATTTAGTGGGAGATGAAGATTTGAAGACGGAGGTGGGCCCAGCAGACAATAAAGACAGAAGAAATGTAAATTGGAAGCTCAATGTAATAGGATTGCATTGCATACTGCATATTACCTAGGATTGGACTAAGACTCGTGATTGGCAACCACGGGTCGATTAGAAATGGAATCGATCATCCTATATAATATGTGATATTATTGTTGTATGCATGTTTTAGACAAAATTGTGTGAATCCGACAAGCATACAAAATTTTAAAAAATGATGAGACATATTTTCAAAATTAAAATCCCTCATTTTAAATATTATTTAAAATTGATATCAAGATAAATAAAGGAAATTTAAATTTGTTTAAATGTTCCTACCTTCCATCAACGATCAATGTATGAGATGCTACCCGCGGATACGGTCCGGCTCATATTATTGGGGGGGGCCCGTTCATCGGAAAGCTGTACATTGGATCGACACATGTTGTAAGTTGGGTGGAACTCCCATGGGATCGGCTCATATTATTGGGGGATCCACATGGCGACCGTCCATCACAACTTTATATTGATGGGTCATCTTGACATGTCACAATAAACGGCGTCATATTATTGGGCCCTTATTGGACATGAGGTAAAAACGTGGAGGTTGCTTTGGAAGTAATTGGGCTCTACCTTTTGAAAATTATGGTTGGCTGATATTATTCGGGACCATAGTTTGTCAATTGGACTCCATGTTCTCACTAAGGAAAACAGTTTCCCGTTTTCACTAAAGGGTAGTGAAATCGTTAAAATAGTGGGAGTGAGATTCATAAAATAAATTTCGCCTATTTTATGTCTTAGTAAATTAATTAAACAATCATCGATAATTTTCTGTTTCATCTCAGTAATCCACATGTTTCTATTCTCCAACAAAACAAACTTATTGGCGCAAACAATACAGAATGATTCCATAAGTTAAGATTGTCCTAAGTTCGGAAAAGATTTTCTAAGTGTTAGAAAAGGCTTCTCCGAAAAACAGCCCCGGCTGATGTAACTGTCGAAATGTTGGCCGAACTAGAGAAATGGTTGGACCATGATCTCAAGGCCAAATGTTACATGCAAAATTGGACAAGTCTAAACAAGTTTGCCATCACTGCAAGAAACCCGATCATTGGAAACGTAACTGCAAGGAATACCTCGAGCAGTTGCGAACTGCAAAGGGTATGTTTTACATTGAAATAAATGTTTTTCTTAATACTAATTCTTGGGTATTGGATACCAGATGTAGATCTCATATTTGCAATGAGTTGCAAATGATGACAAGAAGTAATAAGCTTAGAATGGGTGAGACCCAGCTGAGGCTCGGAAATGGTTCCAGAGTTGAAGCTAAAGCTGTGGGAGATATTTATTTAATTTTGCAGAACGGTTTTAAGTTACTTTTGAGAGATGTTTTATTTGTTCCGGATTTGATTAAAAACATTATTTCTGTTTCTATGCTTGATAGAGATGGTTATTCTTGCAATTTTGTGAATGGGATTTGCAATATTTACAAGAATGAATGTTTGATTGGAAATGGACAACTTAAAAATGATCTATATAACTTAAAACTAAAAGACGTTCCAATAAATTATGTTGATAAACCGGCAACAACAAACAAAAGGAAAATCGATAGCCAAAACCCGGCAAACCTTTGGCATGCTAGGCTAGGTCATATTTCCTCAAGGAGGATGAACAAGCTAGTGGGAGAGGGCATGTTTGATATGTCTGATATTAACTCTCTACCTACTTGTGAATCCTGCCTGAAAGGAAAAATGACTAAATCTCTTTTTAAGGGGAAACCTGAGCGTAGTCAAAATCTGTTGGATTTGATCCATACAGATGTTTGTGGTCCATTTAGAGTTGGTACTCAATATGGCCACACCTACTTCATTACCTTTACTGATGATTATTCGAGGTAAGGGTATTTATATTTAATGAAATATAAGTCTGAAGCGTTTGAAAAGTTCAAAGAATTCAAGGCTGAAGTAGAAAACAGCTAGGTAAAAGTATTAAAGCGCTTCGATCGGATCGAGGTGGAGAATACTTAAGTACCGAGTTTTTGGACTATCTAAAAGAGAATGGGATTCTCTCTCAGTGGACTCCTCCTATGACACCACAACTTAATGGTGTATCGGAGCGTCGTAATCGAACTTTGTTGGACATGGTTCGATCCATGATGAGCTTCACTGAGCTTCCACCTTCGTTTTGGGGCTATGCGCTTGAAACGGCGGTATTGTTGTTGAACAACGTCCACACTAAAGCAGTGGACAAAACACCATACGAGTTATGGAATGGAAAAGCTCCTAAGTATTCGTACTTGAGGATTTGGGGATGTCCTGCTTACGTGAAGCGGACAGTGGGAGATAAGTTGGATAGTCGATCCAGCTTATGTTATTTTGTAGGGTATCCGAAGAATTCAATCGGATATTATTTCTATTATCCTGCTGAAACAAAGGTGTTTGTTTCAAGGAATGCCACCTTCTTGGAGAAGGAGTTCTTATTGGATAAGAAAGGCAAGATGATGGAACTCGAAGAAATTCGAGAAGAACCCGAAATACAAAATAACGATCCTACACCTCAGGAACCATTGATAGACACGCCTGTACCTAGAAGATCCGAGAGGACTTCTAGACCTCCTATTCGATATGGTCTTCTTCTTGAAGGGGATCAAGATGAACCCGATGTTGGATGTGATCCAAGAAACTTCAAGGAAGCAATTTCTGATGCGGATTCAAATTTATGGCTTGAAGCTATGCAGTCGGAAATAGATTCCATGCATACAAACCAAGTTTGGTCTTTAGTAGATCCTCCCGATGGAATTGTTCCAATAGGGTGTAAATGGATCTACAAGAGAAAGCTTGGGCCTGATGGTAAGGTATTGACCTACAAGGCGCGATTGGTGGCGAAAGGTTATACTCAAAGACAAGGAGTTGACTATGATGAAACCTTTTCACCAGTTGCAATGTTCAAGTCCATAAGAATCCTTATTGCCATAGCTGCTTGGTATGACTATGAGATATGGCAAATGGATGTGAAGACTGCTTTTCTTAATGGAGACATTAAGGAAGAAATCTATATGAAGCAGCCTGAGGGGTACACATCCATGGGAAGCGAGCATAAGGTATGCAAGCTTCAGAGATCAATTTATGGTCTAAAACAAGCATCAAGAAGTTGGAACCAGAAATTTGATGAAACAATAAAGGATTTTGGTTTCATCAAGAACCCGGAGGAACCATGCGTGTACAAGAAAGTAGTTAAGGATGCTGTGACATTCTTAGTACTTTATGTTGATGACATCCTACTCATTGGGAATGACGTAGGGATGTTGCAGTCAACAAAGATATGGTTATCAGGTAGATTCTCGATGAAGGATTTGGGTGAGGCATCCTATATTCTATGGATACAGATCTATAGAGATAGATCTAAGAGAATGATAGGACTCACTCAATCAACCTACATCGACACCATATTGAAACGGTTTTCAATGGATGGGTCCAAGAGAGGACATCTACCCATGTGTCATGGAGTTTCTCTATCCAAGTCTATGTGTCCCAAGACGGATGAAGAGATAGAGAAAATGACACATGTACCATATGCGTCAGCCATAGGTAGTATCATGTATGGGATGATATCTACCAGACCGGATGTAGCATTTGCTCTGAGTGTCACGAGCAGATATCAAGCTAATCCCGGTCAAATGCATTGGAAAGCCGTGAAGGACATTCTTAAGTACTTACGAAGGACTAAGAATATGTTCATGGTATATGGAGGAAGAGAACTAAAATTGGAAGGCTATACCGACTCTAGCTTCCAAAGTGACGTGGATGACTCGAAGTCAACCTCTGGATTTGTGTTCTTGCTCAATGGCGGTGCTGTCTCTTGGAAGAGTTCCAAGCAGGACACCACAGCGGATTCCACCACTGAAGCATAATACATTGCAGCATCAGCTGCTGCTAAAGAGGCCGTTTGGATGAGGAATTTCGTCCAAGAGTTGGGCATCATTCCTGAAGTTGTTGGTCCAGTCCCGGTGTACTGTGACAACACGGGTGCCGTTGCTCAGGCAAAGGAACCAAGGTCTCATCAAAGATCCAAACACGTACTGAGGAAATACCACATCATCCGGGAGATTGTGGAAAGAGGAGACATCACTGTCGAAAGAGTGGCCTCTGCAGACAATATCGCTGATCCACTTACTAAGCCCTTGCCAGGACCATTATTTGACAAACATCGCGAAGCAATGGGTCTACGTAGTATGACTAGTTGGCTTTAGGGCAAGTGGGAGATTGAAAGAGTGGGTGCCCGGTGAGCCAACTTGTGGCTAAGGGCTTTGATGACTCTTTGTATAAACAATCTTTTGTTTAATATAATTTACACTTTTATTAATGGCAATGACTTTATCTTTCTTCATATTATTATATTGTGATATACTATTGTTGTTTTGATAAAGACCTTGAATATACTATAGTGTATGTAAGATGTGGTAGAACATGGGGATGTCTATCATGAAACACATCTTATAGTCACTGTATATTCTAAACTGTTCCTAGTCGATTGAGCCGTCCGATAACAAGGATAAGGATCGCTCGAGTTTGAGACTAGCATTTGCGATGCAGAGTACCACGTTTCATTGGTAAGGAACATAGAGATGTTCGAAGCATGCAAATGGATATTCATACGATGAATGATCGAACTATCCTATACGGACTTTCCAAGTGGTTATCACTTATCGAGTGGATAAAGTCCGCGGTTTTGGTTGTACACCATTAGTCCTTACTACTTGAAACATCATTGAGACTCTATATGCTAGTACTGTGCTTTGACTCGTTTACCGACTCTATTGGGGTCATCAGGTGTCGGGATTGGGTACAGTTACAACACATATAGGAGTCGATGCTTTGTTGTCAAGGATTCACCACATACTTGCGAGTGTGGATATCCTATGCGATCTGAGGAGATATTAGTGTGACGAATCTCTGGCCAGAGTACATGATGTGTTTTAAGAAATGGTTTCTTAGTAACACATGCGATGTCACTATTTGATCTTCAAGATGTATTGCATAGTTATCGAATCTCGAACGACTCTCGATATACCAATGGTTGTTGATTCGATCGGGATATATGGATGAAGGGACCGTACTGTACGCTAACCAAAATCTATTGGTTCTTGCAGGCACTATCAGTGATACCTAGGGAATCATGGGGCGATGTTGCTAGGCGCTCTTACCATGATTCGATGGGCAAGTCGGAAATTGTTGTTCCGAGTCACAAGGAGTTGTGAGCCCACGGCTAGCTGTATTCCTGAACCATTGAGGGTCACACAGAGTAATAGATTTTTAATCCCCGTTGAGATAGTTAAATTTAATGAGTTAAATTTAATGAACAAAGAAGTTGGACTTCTTAATTATGAGTAGAGGAGTAAGATTTCCTAAAATGACATAGGGATGGGCATTTTTGGAAATCACTGAATTCGGATTCAGAAAAATTTATCTTGACTTTAAAAGGTGCATAAATGGTTTCTGTGCACATTGGTGAAATCGGTTTATCAATCGGAGTCACGATGAATTTTATATTAATTTCTGAACATGCGGGCTTTGCTTGTCGGGCTTGAACTTATGACTAATGGGCCCTAAGCTGTTAGTGGCCTACATTATAAATAAGTTATTGCAGTACAGAAATTACACACAACAGGTCACAATTTTCGAAAACCCTAATATTTTTCTCTCAATAGTGGCCGCCCCCTTTCTCCCCTCTGCTCGGAAAATCCAGTCTGTGAATTTTGATTTACATTCTGGTTTAACGGATCAAATTCGTTAATCTCTTCGTAGAAACTTCTGATAGATTTTCTAGTGCAATCTATCAGAGGGATTAAATATCCGTTCGTGGACCTGATTGAAGAACAGTTCGTCCATCAGTTCCAGGGATATACAACAAGAGCAGAGCAATCTGTTGGTGTCCATAATCTCGCTTCGAGATTGGAGGTAAAAATTTATAATAGTTATTTAATTTTTACACACACAATTTAATCGTAAGGTTGATACCCATTATGGAATTGTTCCATATAAAATTTTTAAACTTCCGCTGCACCGGGTATCAATCCTGATTGATCTGATCGCCGCGTTCTCCAACACTATAGTGTATGTAAGATGTGGTAGCACATGGGGATGGCTATCATGAAACAGATCTTATAGTCACTGTATATTCTAAACAGTTCCTAGTCAATTAAGCCGTCCGCAAATAAGGATAAGGATCGCTCGAGATTGATACTAGCATTTGTGATGCCGAGTACCACGTTTCATTGGTATGGAACATAAAGATGTTCAAATCATGCAAATGAATATTCAAATGATGAATGATCGAACTACCCTATTCGGACTTTCCAAGTGGTTATCACTTATCGAGTGGATAAAGTCCGCGGTTTTGGTTGTACACCATTAGTCCTTATTACTTGAAACATCATTGACACTCTATATGCTAGTGCTGTACTTTGACTCGTTTACCAACTCTATTGGGGTCATCAGGTGTCGGGATTGGGTACAGTTACGACACATATAGGAGTCGATGCTTTGTTGTCAAGGATTCACCACATACTTGCGAGTGTGGATATCCTATGCGATCTGAGGAGATATTAGTGTGACGAATCTCTGGCCAGAGTACATGATGTGTTTTAGGTTACTTGGTGTTCCTAGTAACACATGCGATGTCACTAATAGATCTCCAAGATGTTATGCATAGTTATCGAATCTCGAACGACTCTCGATGCACCAATGGTTGTTGATTCGATCGGGATATTTGGTTGAAGGGACCGTACTGTACGCTAACCAAAATATACTGGTTCTTGCAGGCACTATCAGTAATACCTAGGGAATCATGGGGCGATGTTGCTAGGCGCTCTTACCATGATTCGATGGGTAAGTCAGAAATTGTTGTTCCGAGTCACAAGGAGTTGTGAGCCCACGGCTAGCTGTATTTCTGAACCATTGAGGGTTACACAAGTAATGGATTAATAAAACCCCGTAGAGATAGTTTAATTTAAAGAGTTAAATTTAATGAAAGAGAAGTTGGACTTCTTAACTAAAGGAAGTGGGATTTCCTAAAATGACATAGAGATGGGCATTTTTGAAAATCACTGAATTCGGATTCAGAAAAATTATCTTGACTTTAAAAGATGCAGAAATGATTTATGTGCACATTGGTAAAATCAGTTTATCAATCCGAGTCACGATGAATTTTATATTAATTTCTAGAACAACGGGCTTGGCTTGTTGGGCTTAAGTTGTGGGCCCTAAGGAGTTAGAGTCCTAATGCAATTATAACTTAATCTAGTCTAGAAATTATCTATAAATATATGTACTGTGTTCGAAAATTACACAAGCTTTCAGTCTAGCAATTTTCGAAAATCAGTCTATATTATTCAAGAGGTTTTTCGAAAATTCCTTTTTCTCTTTTGGAGAAAATTCGACTTGTGATTTTTGTGAAAAATTACAAATCAAATTAACAGATCATATCTGCTTATTCTCTACGTAAAACTTTTGATTGATTCTAGTGCAGTCAATCAGAAGGTTTCTGTTTTTCATTCGTGGACCTAATTCCGGAGTTAGATCGTGACTGTCATCGGTTCTCGGGATTTACAAGGAGAGCAGATTAAATTCTGTTGGAGTCCACAATCAAGCCTTTGCTTGACGAGGTAAAAATTTAACTGTGTTTTTATTTTTACTTGAACAAATTTAATCGTAAAAGTTTTGATACCAATATATGGAATCGTTCCATATAATAAAATAAAATTTTAAACTTCCGCTGCACCGGGTATCAATTCTTAATTGATCTGAACACGTTTTCCAACAGTGGCGTCAGAGTCAGGTTGCTCAGATCAAACGATTAAATTAATCGATTGTACAAAATTTTTAAGCCTCGGTTTTTGAAACAAAACGAAAATTTTAAAATTGTATTTTAATGGGCAAATCGGGCAACGATCGTCGCTGCCCGGGGCAGAGAGCGTCGCTGCCCAGGGCAGAGAGCGTCGCTGCCCAGGGCAGCGATTGGATCGCTGCCCATGGGCAGCGACGGGCTGCCCTGCCCGGGCCCCTCTTTGGGGCGCGGGCTGCCCGGGATTGTCCTGGGCAGCCCGGAAAAATTATTTTTACTTTTTAATTAAAATTTTAATTTTTTTTTTGAAATTCTAGTTTTTTGATCCGATCGAAAATTATTTTTTATTGGTTCACGAGGCATCGGATCGAATTGTTCGAGTTCGAAAATTTTAAAATTGATTTTTGGATAAATTTGAATTTTTGGAAAATTTATAAATTTTATCCGTTAAATTAAATTTTATAAAATTAATTATTTTGGTACAATTGATGATAAGATATGATCTTATGGTTGGATAAGATAAAATATGATTTTATCTTTTAAATTATGATGCCTTTGCATGTTTATCCAATTATTTAATTATTGAATTAATTATTGGATAAAGGATGATCGATTGCCATGACCAATGTTTTAGGTGTATGTTAGATAATTTACATTTGTCTTATTGTTGTTGGATTTTATTAATGGGCTTGGTTTATAGCTCAATATGATTGTCATATGTAATAAAAGTGGGCCTGGTTTATGGCCCGTTCCCACCCCTAAAATGTATCCCATATTTGTCATCGAAATTTATTGTAAATTTATTAGACTTAGTGGGAGACAAAGATTTGAAGAAATGGTGGGCCCAGCAGACAATGAAGACCGAAAAAATGTAAAATGGGAGCTCAATGTAATAGGATTGCATTGCATACTTGCATATCACCTAAGATTGGACTTAGACTCGTGATTGGCAACCACGGGTCGATTAGTTAATGGGATCGATCATCCTTAAATAATATATGATATTATTGATGTATGCATGTTTAGACTAAATTGTATGAATCCCGCAAGCATACATAAATTGCATGATGAGACAAATTTTCAAAATTAAAAATCCTTCATTTTAAATATGATTTAAAATTGATATCAAGATTAATAAAAAGGGAATTTAAATATTATTTAAATATTCCTACCTTACATCAACGATCAATATATGAGATGCTACCCGCGGATACGGTCCGGCTCATATTATTGGGGGGGCCCGTTCGTCGAAAAGCTGTAAATTGGATCGACACATGTTGTAAGTTGGGTGGAACTCCCATGGGATTGGCTCATATTATTGGGGATCCACATGGCGACCGTCCATCACAACTTAATATTGATGGGTTATCTTGACATGTCACAATAAACGGCGTCATATTATTGGGCCCTTATTGGACATGAGGTAAAAACATGGGGGTTACTTTGGAAGTAATTGGGCTCTACCTTTTGAAAATTATGGTTGGCTGATATTATTCGGGATCATGATTTGTCAATTGGACTCCATGTTCTCACTAAGAAAAACAGTTTCCCGTTTTCACTAGAGGGTAGTGAAATCGTTAAAATAGTGGGAGTGTAATTCATAAAATTAAAATTCGCCATATTTTATGTCTTAGTAAATTAATTAAACAATCATTGATTATTATCTGTTTCCTTTTCAGTATACTATTACAATGACTTCTCGCAATCCACTGTTTTCAATTCTCGAACAAAACAAATTGACTGGCGCAAACTATATGGAATGGTTCCGTAAGTTGAAAATTATTCTTACTTCGGAAAAAGCTTTCTACGTGTTAGAGAAGCCGCCTTCGAAGGAAGCCCCGGCTAATACAAGTCCGGAAAAGTTGGCCAAACTTGATTTATGGTGGGACCATGATATCAAGGCCAAATGCTACATGCAGGCTTCGATGTCTGATGAGCTTCAAAGGAAATTCGAGGATGCCGTGAATGCTGCTGACATTCACAAGAACCTCAAGGAACTCTTTGGAGCTCAGTCAAGGTCGGAGAGGTATGCCACCGTCAGAGAGCTCATGACGAGCCGCATGCGAGATGGGACTTCGGTCCGTGAGCATGGGGTGCACATGATTGGGCTCATTGAAAAGTTAGTAACACTCGACTTGACTTTGGAGCATGAACTTAGCGCGGACTTGTTGCTTCTATCACTTCCTTCATCGTTTGACGGTTTTGTGATGAACTTCAATATGAACAAGATAGAGGCCACCCTTGAAGAGATGGTCAATATGCTTGTCACATATGAAGTCACACTAAAGAAGGATAAACCAGTACTCTTGGTTGGCTCCTCTTCTAACTCTAAGAAAGGACCAAGTGGAAAAGGTAAGAAACGTTCTGCCCCGCCCAAGAAGATTGTACCAAATAAGAAGGGAAAGGCCAATGCTTCAATTGGGATAAAAGATGAAAACGTTTGTCATTACTGCAAGAAAACCGGTCATTGGAAACGTAACTGCAAGGAATACCTCGAACAGTTGCGAACTGCAAAGGGTATGTTTTACATTGAAATAAATGTTTCGCTTAATACTTATTCTTGGGTATGGGATACCGGATGTGGATCTCACATTTGCAATGATTTGCAGGTGATGACAAGAAGTCGTAAGCTAAGGATGGGTGAGACCCAGCTAAGGCTCGGGAATGGTTCTAGAGTCGAAGCCAAAGCTATAGGAGACATTTATTTAGTTTTGCAGAACAATTTTAAGTTATTTTTTAGAAATGTTTTATATGTTTCGGATTTGGTCAAAAACATTATATCTATTTCTATGCTTGATAGAGATGGTTTTTCTTGCAATTTTGTGAATGAGATTTGTAAAATTTACAAGAATGAATGTTTGATTGGAAATGGACAACTTGAAAACGATCTATATAGCTTAAAATTAAAAGACATTCCAATTAATTATGTTGATAAACCGGAAACAACAATTAAAAGGAAAAACGATAGTCAAAACCCGGCAAACCTTTGGCATGCTAGGCTAGGTCATATTTCCTCAAGGAGGTTGAATAAGCTAGTGGGAGAGGGCATGTTTGATATGTCTGATATTAACTCTCTACCTACTTGTGAGTCCTGCCTAAAGGAAAAAATGACAAAATCTCCTTTCAAAGGGAAACCTGAGTGTAGTCAAAATCTGTTGGATTTGATCCATACAGATGTTTGCGGTCCATTTAGGATTGGTACTAAATGTGGCAACACCTACTTCATTACCTTTACCGATGATCATTCTATGTATGGGTATTTATATTTAATAAAATATAAGTCTGAAGCATTTGAAAGGTTCAAAGAATTCAAGGCTGAAGTAGAAAATAAACTAGGTAAAAGTATTAAGGCACTTCGATCGGATCGAAGTGGAGAATACTTAAGTACCGAGTTTTTGGACTATCTAAAAGAGAATGAGATTCTCTCTCAGTGGACTCCTCCGATGACACCTCAGCTGAATGGTGTTTCGGAGCGTCGCAATCGAACTTTGTTGGACATGGTTCGATCCATGATGAGCTTCACTGAGCTCCCACCTTCGTTTTGGGGCTACGCGCTTGAAACGGCGGTATTGTTGTTAAACAACGTCCACACTAAAGCAGTAGATAAAACACCATACGAGTTATAGAATGGCAAAGCTCCTAAGTATTCGTACTTGAGGATTTGGGGATGTCCTGCTTACGTGAAGCAGACAGTGGGAGATAAGTTGGATAGTCGATCCATCTTATGTTATTTTGTAGGGTATCCGAAGAATTCAATCGGATATTATTTCTATCATCCTGCTGAAACAAAAGTATTTGTTTCAAGGAATGCCACCTTCTTGGAGAAGGAGTTCTTATTGGATAAGAAAGTTAAGATGATGGAACTCGAAGAAATTCGAGAAGAACCCGAGATACAAAATAGCGATCCTACACTTCAAGAATCATCACAAGACATGCCTATTACTAGGAGATCCGAGAGAACTTCTAGGCCTCCTATTAGATATGGTCTTTTTCTTGAAGGGGATCAAAGTGAACCCGACATTGGATGTGATCCAAGAAACTTCAAGGAAGCAATTTCTGATGCGGATTCGAATTTATGGCTTGAAGCTATGCAATCGGAAATAGACTCGATGCATTCTAACCAAGTTTGGTCTTTAGTAGATCCTCTCGATGGAATTGTTCAAATTGGGTGCAAATGGATCTACAAGAGAAAGCTTGGGCCTGATGAAAAGGTATTGACCTACAAGGCACGATTGGTGGCAAAAGGTTATACTCAAAGATAAAGAGTTGACTATGATGAAATTTTTTCACCAGTCGCAATTTTCAAGTCCATAAGAATCCTTATTGCTATAGCAGCATGGTATGACTATGAGATATGGCAAATGGATGTAAAGACTGCATTTCTTAATGGAAACATTAAGGAAGATATCTATATGATGCAGCCTGAGGGATACACATCCATGGAAAGCGAGCATAAGGTATGCAAGCTTCAGAGATCAATCTATGGTCTCAAACAAGCATCAAGAAGTTGGAACCAGAAATTTGATGAAATGATAAAGGATTTTGGTTTTATCAAGAACCCGGAGGAACCATGCGTGTACAAGAAAGTAGTTAAGAATGCGATAACATTCTTTGTACTTTATGTTGATGACATCCTACTCATGGGGAATGATGTAGGGATGTTGCAGTCAACAAAGATATGGTTATCAGGTAGATTCTCGATGAAGGATTTAGGTGAGGCATCCTATATTCTAGGAATTCAGATCTATAGAGATAGATCTAAAAGAATGATAGGACTCACTCAATCAACCTACATCAACACCATATTGAAAAGGTTTTCAATGGATGGGTCCAAGAGAGGACATCTACCTATGTGTTATGGAGTTTTTCTATCCAAGTCTATGTGTGAAACGACCTTAACTCTCTAAATAATAAATAAATATGCGGAATTTTTTTTTTTATATACTTACTAAATAAAAATATGTACATACATGCCCATACATATATGCACAGAATAAATATATTTTAAAAAAATAAATAAACTAAAATAAAAATGCAACCTTTAATAAATTAAATATCTGAGTCAAAAATTTAATAAATTACTGACATAAGCAAAAATAAATAAAATTTGCATGCACTGAAAATATTTAAATAGAATATTCCATACTGTCAACCACTGAAAATAAATAATAAATGTATAACATGATAAAATATTCAAAACATGCATAAAGACTCAGACGACTATCACGGTCACGGGGTCACTGCATGTCCGCTCATATGTCCTCGCCGCCGGTGGGTACCACATCCTCCTCTACATACTCACCTGCACCATACCAGTGTAGTGAGCCTAGAGGCCCAACATGCTAACATAACAAGGGTTTAAAATAATTTAAATCACTTTAATACTAATACATAACATATACATGAATGAACATGCTTAAAAATATCATGACATAACATAACTTAAATTAACTTAAATATCATAACCATACATAATACATAAACATTGTTGAGCAAAGTATTTTCTAACATCGCATGGTTGTATCCATAGTGTAACCTTAAATCATACATTAAATACTGATCAGCGTGGAAACCAACGTACGTGGCGGTGACGAATCACCTCTTAAATTGACAGTAAACTGCCCTTCAATAGTTCACATATGGGGACGAATCCCCCTCAAATTGTCACACTACTTCAACTTCCAACATAAAAATTATTTTTCTTTTGCTCAACCTTAAACATTAAATCATGCATAAAAATTATTTCATGAATGCATGTACTTAAATAAAATGTGTGTCCTTCATATATATTTAATTTAATTTTTATACTAACATATAAATACTAAAATAACATTCATGCATAAAATAATTAAATATATATTTAGGACACATTCAATTTCTCATGGTTTGTGCTGAACTGCTGGCCCTAACACTCAAGCCCATTTTCTTAAATTCTGGCCCACTAATACTGAGACTGGCCCATTAACATACTTAAGCCCAATAATTAATTATTCTAATCCCACTTAATTAATTAAAGCCCATTAAAATATTCTTGGCCCAATAACATTATATTCCGGTCCAATGGGCCCAAAAGCCCAAAGACTGGCCCAATAATTTCCATGGGCTCTCAAGCCCATAAAAATTAGTGAACTAACTTAAATTAATTATTCAAGCCCATTAATAAACTTAAATGTAGCCCATGAATTTAATTAATCTAATTAGCCCAATAAAACACTTAAACTTAATAATTAACTTAAAATTAAACATACCCGAGCCCAATTAACTTAACCCAGACTCGGACCCAACTAACTTAACCCATGACCCGCGGACTTGACCCAGACCACTAACCCGACCCGGAACCCACTTGGAACCCTAGAACCCGACGCCCCCTACTCCCGTTTTTCCTTCGGCCGCGAGCAGCTCTTGCTGCTCGCCTTCGGCCGGCCGGCTCCGGCCGCCCCTGGCCGGAGCATCACCGCCCAGACGTCGCCCACGTCTGGGCGGTCCAAACCAGCCCCTAGCCTTGACCCCATGCTCCCTTATGACAGCACCACAACCATCCTTCCATCAAACCCTAAACTGCACCCCCCTTGGACCAAAATTGAACCAGCGTGCCTCGGCCCTTTCCAGCCCAAACCGGCCAAACCACACCAACCTAGGGACCCTAAGGAACCCCCTGCAACCTCTGACCAGCAGCCATACAAGTCATGAAGCAAGAAAACGTGAGCATGGAAGAAAAACATCAACAAGGTGCATAACAACCAAAACTAAACAATTTTTCTGAAATTTCCTTGAATAATTCTAATGCATACACATGCACACTATTAACCACTGATATGAAACGAAAATTTGAAAAAGAAACATGCCTTGCACCGTTAAAGGAAGAGATAGGAGCGTGTAGAACGAATCCGGGACGACGTGACGATGACAACTTGCTTTGGACCTTCAAAAACGTGGCTATGGAGTCTTCCTTGGCTGTTGGATCGACGAAGAAGATGACGGAGATGGGGGTGAGGCGGCTGATGGAGAGTTTGGGCGTAGGGTTGGGTAGTTTTAGGATTAAAAATTTTAAATATAATTACACTACATAATTTACTTAATTAAAATACCAAAATATAAAATTTAAAACTCCACTTAAAAGATTTAAATCTGATACTAAATCATAAATCCCGAAATATATAATTAAGGGAATTTTAAAAATACTAAAAAGTCAATATTTTGGCTTATTTTGAATAAAAACGAACTCCTAAAATTATATAAAATTAAATACTAAAAATATTGAGGAAATAAAACTCAAAATAATATTTTTGGGCTCTAAAAATGCTCATGAAATAAATTGGATAGAAAGTTGTCATCTCGTCCGTCCACGGTCCCGTCTACGCGATAAAAACAATTAATTTCCATAAATCGTGAAAATCACTAATTATGGGTTAAATGCTTAAAAATAACTTAAAACATGCACAAATAATTTCACATAATTATTTAACCCATAAATCTAAAATTTTCAATAAATAAATTTCTTAATTATGCATGCGAATTTACGTATTTAAAAATACCGGGTGTTACAATTCTCCCCCCCTTAAATTGGATTTCGTCCTCGAAATTAAAGTACTTACCCGAACAACTCCGGGTAGCGAGTCCTCATATCTGCCTCGGTCTCCCAAGTAGCTTCCTCCTCCGAGAGATTCAGCCACTGGACTCTGACCATTGGTATGACCCGTGTCCTCAATTTGCGCTCCTCCCTAGCCAAGATCCGTATAGGCCTCTCCTCAAATGCTAACTCCGGTGTCAACTGAAGAGGCTCAAAATCCAACACATGTGACGGGTTCGAGATGTATCTCCGAAGCATGGATACATGGAATATATTGTGCACTGCCGCTAGCCCTGGTGGTAGAGCTAAACGGTAGGCCAACGTGCCAACTCTCTCCAAGATCTCGAATGGCCCTATATATCTCGGATTAAGCTTGCCTCTCCGGCCAAATCGCACTACACCCTTCATAGGTGACACCTTCAGGAATACGTGATCACCTAAAGCGAACTCCAAATCTTGTCGTCGAGTATCTGCATAACTCTTCTGACGACTCTGAGCAGTCCTCATGCGATCCCAAATCTGTGTCACAATATCAGCTGTCTGGTGCACAATCTCAGGACCAAGTAAAATCCTCTCTCCGACCTCATCCCAATGCACAGGAGATCTGCACCTCCTCCCGTACAATGCTGCATAAGGAGCCATACCTATAGACGACTGAAAACTGTTGTTATAGGTAAACTCCACTAATGGCAGTCTAGTCTCCCACGAGCCCTGAAAGTCGATGACACAAGCTCTCAGTAGATCCTCGAGAACCTGGATCACTCTCTCAGACTGACCATCTGTCTGGGGATGGAACGCTGTACTGAACAAAAGTCTAGTCCCCAATGCAGTGTGCAAACTCCTCCAAAACGCAGACGTAAATCTCGGATCTCTGTCTGATACTATCGACATTGGTATGCCATGCAGTCTAACAATCTCCTTGATGTAAAGCTCTGCATACTGTGTCAACGAGTAAGTAGTCCTCACCGGTAAGAAATGAGCTGACTTGGTGAGTCTATCCACGATCACCCAAATAGCTGTGCATCCTCTGGCACTCCTCGGTAAGCCAACTACAAAGTCCATCGTAATATTCTCCCATTTCCATTCCGGAATAGGAAGAGGTCTAAGAAGTCCTGCTGGACGCTGATGCTCAGCCTTGACCTGCTGACAAGTCAAGCACTCTGACACAACTCTCCCGATGTCTCTCTTCATCCCGGGCCACCAATACAATAGCTGCAAATCTCGATACATCTTCGTACTTCCGGGGTGAATGGAGTACGGAGATGTGTGAGCCTCTGCTAATATCTCAACTCTCAACTGATCGACGTTCGGTACCCACCTCCTACCACGGTACTGAACAATGCCATCCACAACTGTATACAGAAGATTACCCTTGGCCTCATCTCTCTGTCTCCATCGCTGCAACTCCTCATCAGTAGACTTTTCATCCCTGATCCGATCTCGCAGAACTGGCTGCATCGTCAACACTGACAAGCTCGGTGCATGACCACTCGAGTAAAACTCCAAATCAAACCTCTGAATCTCACTCTGCAGTGGTAGCTGCACTGAAAAACACGATACCACTGATGACTTCCGACTCAAAGCATCGGCCACTACATTAGCTTTACCCGGATGGTAGCTAATGTCACAGTCGTAATCCTTCACCAACTCCAACCATCTCCGTTGCCTCATGTTCAACTCCTTCTGAGTGAAAAAGTACTTGAGGCTCTTATGATCAGTGAAAATCTTGCACTTCTCACCATACAGATAGTGCCTCCAGATTTTCAAAGCGAAGACCACTGTTGCTAACTCCAAGTCATGTGTCGGGTAGTTCTGCTCATGAATCTTCAACTGCCTCGACGCATAAGCAATAACCTTACCACACTGCATAAGTACTCTGCCTAAACCTAGCTTAGACGCGTCGGTGCACACCACTAACTCCTCGTGTGGTACTGTCATCGCTAAAACCGGTGCAGTAGTGAGTGCTTCCTTCAGCTGATCGAAGCTCCTCTGACAGTTTGAACTCCAAATAAACTTCGTGTTCTTCTTGGTTAAGGAAGTCAAGGGTACTGCAATAGAGGAAAAACCCTTGATGAACTTCCTATAATATCCTGCCAAACCCAATAAACTGCGAATCTCTGAAGCATTCTTCGGAGTACCCCATTTCTGCACTGCCTCAACCTTCGACTGATCCACTGCAATCCCATCTCTCGAAATAATGTGGCCAAGAAATGCCACCTGCTCGAGCTAAAACTCGCACTTGCTGAACTTGGCATACAAACGATGCTCCCTCAAAGTCTGCAAGGCTGTCTGCAGATGCCGTCTATGCTCCTCAATGCTCCTAGAGTAGATCAAGATATCATCAATGAAGACTATGATGAACTGATCAAGATACGACTGAAATACTCGGTTCATGAGATCCATGAAAACCGCTGGAGCATTAGTCATCCCAAATGGCATCACTAAGAACTCATAATGCCCATAACGTGTCCGAAAAGCAGTCTTGGACACATCTGCCTCTCTAACTCGCAGCTGATGGTAACCAGATCGCAGGTCGATCATGGAGAACACTGAAGCTCCCTGCAACTGATCAAATAAATCCTCTATCCTCGGCAGTGGGTACTTATTCTTCATTGTGACCTTGTTGAGCTCTCGATAATCGATGCACAGTCTCATACTGCCATCCTTCTTCTTCACAAATAACACTGGAGCTCCCCATGGAGAAAAGCTAGGACGAACAAAGCCTTTCTCTAATAATTCTTGTATCTGCTCCTTCAACTCTTTCATCTCGGTAGGAGCAAGTCTGTATGGTGCCTTAGAGATAGGCACGGTGTCTGGCACTAAGTCGATGCTGAACTCCACATCTCTCACTGGTGGAATTCCTGCAACATCCTCCGGGAAGACGTCCGGAAAGTCACGAACCACCTCTATCTCTGATAATGATCTGCTAGGTGATTCTGAGGCCGTGACAATACTTGATAGAAAACCTTGGCAACCCCGTTTCAACAACTTCCTCGCCTGGATAAGAGATATCACCTGAGGAATATCACTGCTCTGAGATGCATGAAAAGTAAACGGGTCGCCTCCCGGCGGTTTCACTGACACTGTCCTCCGATGAAAATCAATCGAAGCTCCATTGACTGTCAACCAGTCCATACCCAATATCAAATCAAATCCACTCAACAGAAAAACCACCACATCTGCGCGAATAGAGTGCCCCTGAAGCTCCAACTCCAGTTCTCGAATGACACTAGAGGTAGAAATAATCTGTCCTGACAGCATAGTGACATCATAACCACTGTCAACAATCTCGGGTATGATGCCTATCCGTCTGATAAACTCCAGGGAGATAAACGAATGCGTAGCCCCTGAATCTAGCAACGCAAACGTGGAGTTGCCTCCAACTAAAATTTTCCCTGCACGCAGAAGAATCCCAACAATTTCATACTACTACTAAACTTTTCCCCCAAAGATAAGTCACTAATAGCCCTTAATTCTAGTCACAAGTAAAACATGCTTCTTATTCTAACATGCAGATAGAAAAATCCCAAATACAAATTATTTCACAAAGAAAAATTGAAATTTTTTAACCAAAGGAAGAAATTATAAAATACTAAGGGTAAGATATACCGGTGATCAAGGAGGTGTCTGGGTCTGCCTCCTCTGCCTGCATAACGAACACTCTACCAGCAGTGTTCTTCTTCCTCGGGCAACTAGCTATCTGGTGCCCTGGCTCTCTACAGTGGAAACAAACTCCTGCTCCCAACAGACAAGGTCCGGAATGCATCTTCTGACACTTTGGGCAAGTAGGAAAACCTATAGCATTAGGGGCCCCGCCCCTCAACTGCTGCGGATTCGGGCCCTTAGACGGCCCAGTAAACTGCTTCTTCGCAGGAGGCTGTGAAGATGGTCGCTGATACCCAGACTGAATCTGTCTCTTCCCCTGCTGCTCTCGCTGTATCTCTCTCCTACCCTCATCTGACCTCAGTGCTCTACTAACTGCCGCCTCATATGTAGCGACGTCCATCATATGTACGTCATGCTTGATATCCGCCCTCAGTCCCTCCACAAACTGCCTCATCTTCTCCGGTGGACTGTCTGAAATCAAAGGCACAAAATGACAGCCCCTCTCGAATTGGCTCACATACTCAAACACTGACCTGTCCCCCTGCCGGAGACTCATAAACTCTCGGATCATGCGACTGCGCACATCCTCCGTGAAATATTTGGCGTAGAAGATACGCCTAAACTCTGCCCAAGTCAATGTAGGAAGATGTACTCCCCTGGCAGCACCCTCCCACCAAAGAGCTGCATCTCCCCTCATCATATACGTCGCACAGTTCACCCTGTCGGTGTCAGTAATCCCATGTATGCAAAGAGTGACTCCAAAGAACGAATCCACCCCTCAGCCACCAATGGATCGGTGGTACCAGTGAACTCCTTCGGCCCCTTCTTCTGGAACCGCTCAGCTACGTCCTCCTCATGGGACATTCTAGGACGTGAAGCCTGCTGCTCTAACAGAGCAGTAACCCCTGCCATCAAAGTAGCATTGGCCTGCTCCAATGCTGCAAGTGGGTTCTGCGGAGGTGGAGGTGGAGGTGGAGGTGTAGATACCCCAAGTCTGTTCATCGGTCTGGAAGGCATTCTGCACCACCACATATTTCTTTACGTAAATCGTCATGCATAACTAAGTGTTTTAACATTAATGCTAACTTAAATTTTTAAAAGTAAATCATGCTATAAAAACTTAAAACTTACAGACCGGTAGCGTGGATTTCTGAGCTCGCATAGCAGTAATGACCCCTCCAAGAACCTAGCTCTGATACAACTGAAACGACCCTAACTCTCTAAATAATAAATAAATATGCGGAAATTTTTTTTTATATATATACTTACTAAATAAAAATATGTACATACATGCCCATACATATATGCACAGAATAAATAGATTTAAAAAAAATAAATAAACTAAAATAAAAATGCAACCTTTAATAAATTAAATATCTGAGTCAAACATTTAATAAAATACTGACATAAGCAAAAATAAATAAAATTTGCATGCACTGAAAATATTTAAATAGAATATCCCATACTGTCAACCACTGAAAATAAATAATAAATGTATAACATGCTAAAATATTCAAAACATGCATAAAGACTCAGACGACTATCACGGTCACGGGGTCACTGCATGTCCGCTCATATGTCCTCGCCGCCGGTGGGTACCACATCCTCCTCTACGTACTCACCTGCACCATACCAGTGTAGTGAGCCTAGAGGCCCAACATGCTAACATAACAAGGGTTTAAAATAATTTAAATCACTTTAATACTAATACATAACATATACATGAATGAGCATGCTTAAAAATATCATGACATAACATAACTTAAATTAACTTAAATATCATAACCATACATAATAAATAAACATTGTTGAGCAAAGTATTTTCTAACATCGCATGGTTGTATCCATAGTGTAACCTTAAATCATACATTAAATACTGATCAGCGTGGAAACCAACGTACGTGGCGGTGACGAATCACCTCTTAAATTGACAGTAAACTGCCCTTCAATAGTTCACATATGGGGACGAATCCCCCTCAAATTGTCACACTACTTCAACTTTCAACATAAAAATTATTTTTCTTTTGCTCAACCTTAAACATTAAATCATGCATAAAAATTATTTCATGAATGCATGTACTTAAATAAAATATGTGTCCTTCATATATATTTAATTTAATTTTTATACTAACATATAAATACTAAAATAACATTCATGCATAAAATAATTAAATATATATTTAGGACACATGCAATTTCTCATGGTTTGTGCTGAACTGCTGGCCCTAATACTCAAGCCCATTTTCTTAAATTCTGGCCCACTAACACTGAGACTGGCTCATTAACATACTTAAGCCCAATAATTAATTATTCTAAGCCCACTTAATTAATTAAAGCCCATTAAAATATTCTTGGCCCAATAACATTATATTCCGGCCCAATGGGCCCAAAAGCCCAAAGACTGGCCCACTAATTTCCATGGGCTCTCAAGCCCATAAAAATTAGTGGACTAACTTAAATTAATTATTTAAGCCCATTAATAAACTTAAATGTAGCCCATGAATTTAATTAATCTAATTAGCCCAATAAAACACTTAAACTTAATAATTAACTTAAAATTAAAAATACCCGATCCCAATTAACTTAACCCGGACCCGGACCCAACTAACTTAACCCATGACCCGCGGACTTGACCCGGACCACTAACCCAACCCGGAACCCACTTGGAACCCTAGAACCCGACGCCCCCTACTCCCGTTTTCCCTTCGGCCGCGAGCAGCTCTTGCTGCTCGCCTTCGGCCGGCCGGCTCCGGCTGCCCCTGGCCGGAGCATCACCGCCCAGACGTCGCCCACGTCTGGGCGGTCCAAACCAGCCCCTAGCCTTGACCCCATGCTCCCTTATGACAGCACCACAATCATCCTTCCATCAAACCCTAAACTGCACCCCCCTTGGACCAAAATCGAACCAGCGTGCCTCGGCCCTTTCCAGCCCAAACCGGCTGAACCACACCAACCTAAGGACCCTAAGGAACCCCCTGCAACCTCTGACCAGCAGCCATACAAGTCATGAAGCAAGAAAACGTGAGCATGGAAGAAAAACATGAACAAGGTGCATAACCACCAAAACTAAACAATTTTTCTGAAATTTCCTTGAATAATTCTAATGCATACACACGCACACTATTAACCACTGATATGACATGAAAATTTGAAAAAGAAACATGTCTTGCACCGTTAAAGGAAGAGATAGGAGCGTGTAGAACGAATCCGGGACGACGGGATGATGACAACTTGCTTTGGACCTTCAAAAACGTGGCTATGGAGTCTTCCTTGGCCGTTGGATCGACGAAGAAGATGACGGAGATGGGGGTGAGGCGGCTGATGGAGAGTTTGGGCGTAGGGTTGGGTAGTTTTAGGATTAAAAATTTTAAATATAATTACACTACATAATTTACTTAATTAATATACCAAAATATACAATTTAAAACTCCACTTAAAAGATTTAAATCTGATACTAAATCATAAATCCCGAAATATATAATTAAGGGAATTTTAAAAATACTAAAAAGTCAATATTTTGGCTTATTTTGAATAAAACGGACTCCTAAAATTATATAAAATTAAATACTAAAAATATTGAGGAAATAAAACTCAAAATAATATTTTTGGGCTGTAAAAATGCTCATGAAATAAATTGGATAGAAATTTGTCATCTCGTCCGTCCACGGTCCCGTCTACGCGATCAAAACAATTAATTTCCATAAATCGTGAAAATCACTAATTATGGGTTAAATGCTTAAAAAAAATAACTTAAAACATGCACAAATAATTTCACATAATTATTTAACCCATAAATCTAAAATTTTCAATAAATAAATTTTCTAATTATGCATGCGAATTTACGTATTTAAAAATACCGGGTGTTACAATGTGTCCCAAGACTGACGAAGAGATAGAGAAGATGACACACGTGCCATATGCATCAGCCATAAGTAGTATCATGTATGGGATGATATCTACCAGACCGGATGTGGCCTATGCTCTGAGCGTCACGAGCAGATACCAAGCCAATCCCGGTCAAATGCATTGGAAAGCCGTGAAGGATATTCTTAAGTACTTGCGAAGGACTAAGAATTTATTCATGGTTTATGCAGGGAGAGAATTAAAGTTGGAAGGCTATACCGACTCTAGCTTCCAATGTGACGTGGATGACTTGAAATCAATCTCTGGATTTGTATTCGTGCTCAATGGCGGTGTTGTCTCTTAGAAAAGTTCCAAGCAGGACACCACAGCGGATTCCACCACTGAGGCAGAATACATTGCAGCATCAGCTGCTGCTAAGTGGGATTGCGTAGTGTGACTAGTTGGCTTTAGGGCAAGTGGGAGATTGAAAGAGTGGGTGCCCGGTTAGCCAACTTGTGGCTAAGGGCTTTTGTGACTCTATGTATAAACAATCTTTTGTTTAATATAATTTACACTTTTATAATGGCATTGACTTTATCTTTCTTCATAATGTTATATTATGATATACTATTGTTGTTTTGATAAAGACCTTGAATATACTATAGTGTATGTAAGATGTGGTAGCACATGGGGATGGCTATCATGAAACACATCTTATAGTCACTGTATATTCTAAACAGTTCCTAGTCAATTGAGCCGTCCGCAAATAAGGATAAGGATCGCTCGAGATTGAGACTAGCATTTGCGATGCCGAGTACCACGTTTCATTGGTATGGAACATAGAGATGTTCAAAGCATGCAAATGGATATTCATATGATGAATGATCGAACTACCCTATTCGGACTTTCCAAGTGGTTATCACTTATCGAGTGGATAAAGTCTGCGGTTTTGGTTGTACACCATTAGTCCTTATTACTTGAAACATCATTGAGACTCTATATGCTAGTGTTGTACTTTGACTCGTTTACCGACTCTATTGGGGTCATCAGGTGTTGGGATTGGGTACAGTTACGACACATATAGGATTCGATGCTTTGTTGTCAAGGATTCATCACATACTTGCGAGTGTGGATATCCTATGCGATCTGAGGAGATATTAGTGTGACGAATCTCTGGCCAGAGTACATGATGTGTTTTAGGTTACTTGGTGTTCCTAGTAACACATGCGATGTCACTAATAGATCTCCAAGATGTTATGCATAGTTATCGAATCTCGAACGACTCTCGATGCACCAATGGTTGTTGATTCGATCGGGATATTTGGTTGAAGGGACCGTACTGTAAGCTAACCAAAATCTACTGGTTCTTGCAGGCACTATCAGTAATATCTAGGGAATCATGGGGCGATGTTGCTAGGCACTCTAACCATGATTCGATGGGTAAGTCGGAAATTATTGTTCCGAGTCACAAGGAGTTGTGAGCCCACGGCTAGCTGTATTCCTGAACCATTGAGGGTTACACAAGTAATGGATTACTAAAATCCCGTAGAGATAGTTAAATTTAAAGAGTTAAATTTAATGAAAGAGAAGTTGGACTTCTTAACTAAAGGGAGTGGGATTTCCTAAAATGACATAAAGATGTGCATTTTTGGAAATCACTGAATTTGGATTCAGAAAAATTATCTTGACTTTAAAAGATGCAGAAATGATTTCTGTGCACATTGGTAAAATCAGTTTATCAATCGGAGTCACGATGAATTTTATATTAATTTCTAGAACAACGGGCTTGGCTTGTTGGGCTTAAGTTATGGATTGTGGGCCCTAAGGAGTTAGTGTCCTAATGCAATTATAACTTAATCTAGTCTAGAAATTATTTATAAATATATGTACAATGTTCGAAAATTACACAAGCTTTCAGTCTAGCAATTTTCGAAAATCAGTCTATATTATTCAAGAGGTTTTTCAAAAATTCCTCTGTCCTTTTTGGAGAAAATTCGACTTGTGATTTTTGTGAAAAATTACAAATCAAATTAACAGATCATATCTGCTTATTCTCTACGTAAAACTTTTGATTGATTTCTAGTGCAGTCAATCGGAGGGTTTCTGTTTTTCATTCGTGGACCTAATTCCGAAGTTAGATCGTGACTGTCATCGGTTCCCTGGATTTACAAGAAGAGCAGATTAAATTCTGTTGGAGTCCACAATCAAGCCTTTGCTTGACGAGGTAAAAATTTAACTGTGTTTTTATTTTTACTTGAACAAATTTAGTCGTAAAAGTTTTGATACCCATATATGGAATCATTCCATATAATAAAATAAAATTTTAAACTTCCGCTGCACCGAGTATCAATTCTTAATTGATCTGAACACATTTTCCAACACATGGATCATCGCCGACGAGTTGAGAGGCGGTGGCACGACGGAGAGAAGGAGAGGCAGTGATGGCGGCGGCGGTTGGGAGATTTTTCGACGGCTCATGTCAATTTCCAGCCATGGATTAGCTTCCAAGCTTTCCTAATCTGGCTCGACGGAGGCGGCATCGTTCGTGGCGTTTCTGTACAAAGAGCATGGACGCGCGAGAAGATGGAGAAAAAATAGTGCTCGGAGATCGACTTCCAGCATGGAACGTCCACCGCCGGTGGATGCTCCATTTCCTGGCTCGATCTGGGCATGGTGGTTGTGGCGCGACGACGGCCGTGGTACGACAGCGATGATAGTGCGACGGCAATGGCGCGGCGACGAAGCGGTGATGAATTACTTGGGCCGTGAGAGGGATGGATAGATGCATGTATATACACGCATATGCATATACACACATGTTATTTGTTGTTGATAATAATTATTTTATTTGTGTTTAAATTCATGGTCTGCTTTACCATAAAATCGTGAGAATTTTTATTGTCTCACTTTTACAACTTTTGTCTAATATTTTAAAAATATTATGACTTGGTTATTTGGATTGAGTGGTAGTGAAAAAAGTGTATTAGATATATATTTTAAATATATATATTTGATGAGGTGTCCGTTCTGGTATAAGGTATTGTACTTGTTGAAGGTGAACCGAAATACCAACTGGTTTGTTGATCTAGCGGAACCTAACGATGATAGTGAATGTAATAAGTGAATTTTCACTATTTTCAAAAAACGGACCGCATGGTATAACGGCGGTTATTTCTTTTGCTCACATATGGGCGTTGGACCACAACTGCTATTCCGGTGGATGTGTTAGGACCGCCACTTATATTATTTTTGACGGAGAGTTTTCTGAACTCCTGGGATATTTTAGTCTTCTAAGCAATCTCTTGAGGGAATACGTTTTCTGCAATCCTTTGGAGTAGTATTTTCGATGAAAACCCTTGAGTTAGTGTATTTCACATAACCTCTTAGGTTGGTGCATTGGATGTAACCCCTTGGGGCTATGATTTTGTATACTCTTTAGGACTTGGAGAATTTTTTATGGTTATCATGACGTGATGAATTTTGTGACAGTCATTATGACTTGATAAATTTTTTATAGTCGATATTACTTATTATAAAAAAAATTTATAGTCGCTACGACTTCTTCTGAAAAAAAATTTTATAGTCGCTATGACTTCATGAATTTTTATAGTCATCATGACTTGATGAATATTTTATTTATAGTCACTATGACTTGATAAATTATTTATAGTCGATATGAATTTTTTTGAAAAAATATTTATAGTCGCAATCACTTTTTTTGAAAAATTTTTATCGTTACTATGACTTCTTCTTAAAAAAATTTATAGTCGCTATGACTTTTTCTGAAATTTTTTTATAGTCGCAATGACTTCTTCTGAAAAAATTTTATAGTCGCTATGAATTTTTTGAATTGTTTATAGTCGCTATGACTCTTTCAGAAAATTTTTTATAGTCACTACGACTTTTTGAATTATTTATAGTCACTATAACTTTTTTGAATTGTTTATAGTCACTATAACTTTATGAATTATTTATAGTCACTATGAATTTTTTTAATTATTTATAGTCACTATGACTTTTTCTGAAAAAATTTTATAGTCGCTATGAATTTTTTGAATTGTTTATAGTCGCTATGACTCTTTCTGAAAATTTTTTATAGTTACAATGACTTTTTGAATTATTTGTAGCACTATGACTTTTTTGAATTGTTTGTAGTCACTATGACTTTGTGAATTATATATAGTCGCTATGATTTTTTTTGAATTATTTATAGTCAATATGACTTTTTGAATTATTTATAGGCACTATGACTTCTTGAATTATTTATAGTCACTATGACTTTTTTGAATTGTTTATAGTCGCTATGACTTTTTGTTGTGCTCTAGGAGAAATAACGTAGTGCTTAACATGGAATACTTAGGAATGGATCAAGTTCCTAAGATTTTATCTCATGGGGAAGTCCTGAACCCACTCTATTTGCTAGGTTGTGAGGTATCCCGGGACTGTAATTTTGTCGTCTTGACCTCTTACAGCATCGTGGTTTAGGTAGTCCTACAGGGCTAGCCAAGCCTCTGATGGATGAGTAGCCTTATTGATTGCATGGGTCGTGTCGTATGAGTTAAGCATTCGTTGACGGTGTTGGGTTCCTTCCTATATATTTAAATAGAAAAGTAAACAAATAAATATAAGTTTATTATTAAACATTAAATAAATGAAAAAAAAATCATCTGTAATGCAAATAAATTAGAAGAAAGCAATCTATTTTAGCTTGCAGGTATTTGCCCTATAAGTGTAGAGTTTCTGTAGATTGGCATGACTCTCCGTTTTGCCTTATATTTCGTCGTGTTTTTCTTCTCGTTTTCTTTTTCGCGAGGAGTGTAACTCATCAGTTTCATCGATGCGTATGTATTTTTCGGCTCTAGACAATACCTCCTCCAAGGTGTTCGGGGATTTTCCTGCAATAGATTCTTTGAACCTTCCAGGGCGCGCAAGTTTTGCTGCATTATTCCAGCCAGCAAATCGTGGTTCACGTGTAGGACTTTGTGAGCTGCGTGAGTAAATCGTCGAACATATTCTCTGAAGCTTTCTTCTTCTTTCTGAACGGTTGTGAACAGATATGCTGCTGTTTTTAGGTATTTCTTGTTAATTGAAAATTGTTGGATGAAGCACTCGGCAAGTTGCTCCTAGTTGGCAATAAATCCGGACGACAGCTTATTGAACCATGTGAGAGCTCGCCCTAATAACGTTGTTCGGAATATCTTGCAATAAGCAGCATCTGTGATGTCATAAAAATCTACTTTTGCGTAGAATTTGTTAATATGATCTTGAGGATCACGAGTTCCATCGAACTCAGGTAGGTTGGGGATTTTGACTCCCTTAGGCAATGCTTCAAATAAAATGACGTTAGTGAACGGGCTCCGACATGCAGGCAAGATTGCTGACGAATTTTTCCCGGTTACATATGTGTGAGATCCATCTCCACGGGTTGGATTAGTGGTTTTGTTTTCGTCAGAGACATCGTGAACTGTGTGAGCACTTGTTTCACTCTTTTTATGAGTTGTATTTTCTTGTTCCCCTCAGGATCTTTGTCATTAACTTTAAACTTAGTTTTCTTTGGGTCTTCTTTATCAGAATCACGAGATGATGATCCTATTTTATGAGCTTTCTTGTCGCTGCTTCGGCATTGATAGGATGTTTCAAACTGAGCGACCGCTTCAATCGCTGCGCGCGTGGAAGTTCCTTCCATTAAGACTGTCAAAGTTTCCCATGTGAAACTAAATCCAGACGGTGGTTTGGAGATTGGAGGTGAGTCTCCATTGCGATTATTTTCTTGATTTGTTTGTGGTGGAGTATGCATTCTCAAAGATGCAGTGAACAATTTCCCACAGACGGCGCCAAGCTGATGTAGCAAAAAATTGATATTGTCCGATTGGAGAGAATCTGGGTAATAGGTGGGGATCTGGATAGCCGGATTAATACTCGAACTATTCCAAAGTTCAAACTTCGTGGGTTGTTACCTGCATCACAAAGCAAAGTGAGTGGCGCCGGGAGTTGCCTGGCGAAGACGCTCCGACGCTCAAGTCAGTATTTGCCCAATAAAAGTTCTAGAGAACTAGAGCACGTGACTATAGAATGCGTACCTTAAGAATGAGAGAACTTGAGCTATTTATAGATAGTCGGAGAGTTTCATGGGCTTGAGCCTCTTATGGCTTTTAGGAATTTATGGGCCTTGATAAAGTGTCCAAATAAATAACAAAATAATATGGGGCTTAAATGGATTGAGTCACTAGGCTTGGGCTCGGAAGAAAGTCAACTTGGATAATAACCCATCAAGTAGGACTCTACTCAGGTAGGAGTCTTGACCAAGTAGGATTCTAACATCAATTTATAGATCATATTAAATCTTGGATTTATTGAATATTGTCCTTATCTCTTACAGATCTTCATATATCAGAGAATAATGGAAGGTTCTAGATACTGGGCTCGTCCTGTGCCCGGGTCAGGCTCCGACCCTACCAGTTAGAGCTCAAGCCCATGAATTTATGATCATGACCCCAGTCCCTAACATGGTCATCCTATACTGGGCTTCTCATAAAATAATATTAGATGAGCCTCAAAGTGTATTTCCAAAAATATTGATTATTGGGCTCGGGTCAGGTTAAATCCGTATAATTTTTAGGGACATCAATGTTGTTAAATGGAGAATGAATATGAAATAACCAAAAATTCATATATGTCACACTTTACTAAAAAAATAAATAAAAATCAGTCAAAGATTTCTAACTGAATTTCTCTCTCACTCAAGAAAAAGAAATCACGGTAGGCCAAGCTGGACAATCTTAGCTCTTATCATATGATTTTTTTAGAAAAAAATTATTTACACATAGTTTTTTAATTTCCACCGAAAATGAAATAAATATGATTTTGGTGACTTCCATGCCATATATCTGCCAATCCCCACGTTAGTTTGTTCCTATAAATATACGGTCCCATTTTGCATTAATTGCTCATTCAGTACCCTTCATCCCCATTAAATTTCTCTTCTCGCATGCAAAAATTCTCAGTAACATTTCATCAATCAGTCGCTTAGAAGTATGGAGAACCCATAAAGCTCGGGAGGGATAGCGCCGCAGATTATCTCACCGTGGCGGCAGTGATGCATAGGTATCCATGGCGCTATCCATCCTGAGTTTCACGGGTTTTTTCGTATTCGTGGAATTTTGCATTAATATCATTGAGGTGAACAATTTTCATATTCTACCGTGTAAAAATTAAGATACTTTATAATATTTTATTTTATTTGTGAGGAAGTTGTACTAATCATATGCACTAGGTTGAAGGTTTATGAGTATATATTTTCGACGTTTTGAGATGATTATTTCTTGAAAAAATGTGTGTATAAAAGATGTATGCATGGTTTTACTATTCGAAATTCATTTGGTTTTACAATAGATATGATATTATTTGGATTTTTTTTTAGTCTGAAAGAGTTTGTTGTTACAATTGAGTTTCGAACTCGAGATCTTATCTCTAAATCTGGAACCTTAATTGGTCCTTGGTGCAAGATATTTAAGTTTAATAGTTTGTGCAAAGTTTTAAATTTTAATACATAATTTGTTAGCCAGTGTTATGTGCATTCTGAAAGGAATATTATTATACCTTACACATTCCCATTTTTATTGATCTTGCTCCATTTCATTTATAAAATGGAGTTCGAAGAGCACGAGTTGCAGTGTAAAAATATCAGTTTTCTAGTAATTGGGTTGTTCACAAAACATCAACACATTTAAGTTTATAATAGTGATAGTGGGCGTTTAGTTACAGAATCCAATTCAACCAAAGAAAAACACTTATTTTTTTAAAAAAATGTTTTTTTAATAAACTTAAGTGTTTGGTTACAACTGTTTTTTAAAAAAACACTTATTTAAGTCCAATTAAGTATTTTTTTTAAAAGTCATAAATTTTGAATTTTTGGCTTCTGCTTTTATTTTTGTTTAACAAATCACTTTTTTCAACATTTATCCAAACGCTAAAATCGCTTCTTCTTTTTTTTAATAAAATCACTTTAAAAATCTGGACTTATTTAAGTGTTTTTTTAAAACCAATGATTTTTGTATCCAAACTGGCCCAGCGTAAGAAAATATAATTAAAACTTATAATTGGGAATATATTTTGAAATATTAAAACAAAACAAAATATGTAAATTTCCTTGTTTTGAAACAACAAAATTATGATCTGAGAATAGATTCAAATACAATCTCATTATTATTATTTTTTTTGAAAGCCATTATTATTATTATTTTGAACAACACAATAATAAATTTTATAAATATTTAAATTTTAAATTAAAATTTGAATGCAGACAATGTAATGTTTTCTTAATTATTATTTTGGGGTACTACTACTACAAGGAATTTAATGCTTGAAATCATGAGCTACTGTGGACTTACAAATGAAAATTTGGAACCCCAATTCCTGCACGGACACCCAGCCGGGGCCATTTAGAATGCGAAGATGATGAATTCTATAGACTCTATACAATGTTCTCATTGTTTTAGTCAAATATTCAAAAATATTTTTGTTTATTTTACTGACGTTTTAAAAATATATATTTGTTATCATGTTTTTTATCCATTGACGGTTTCACTAATTTACACTTTTTTCATCGTTTTTTGTTTTTTTTAACCAAGGTACTGACGTTACATCGTATACTTCAACAACATCTGGTTTCATATTATTATTTTTTAATGTCATATAATCATTTTCCAGAGTCGCGTCGACACTCATTTGAAAAATAATTAAAATTGATTTATTTTTTAGGAGTTGATATTTACACTCCATTTTGTGTTATTTATACTCCATTTCATATATAAAGTGGAGTGAAAATTTATTCACAAATGGAGTATAAATAAAAAAAATAGAGTGTAAATATCAACTCTCTTATTTTTTTTTGTAAATTTGATTTGTGCGGTTATATACAATTTATTAATTCGTATCACTGAATGTCATGTCCTAGCAATGTCTTGCATTTAGACTTATCAGAGTATGTTTCTGGAGGGACATGATCGCATATATATATATATATATATATATATATATATATATTATTAAAGTTGAGGGTTGGTATATTGGGGATCATTTCAATCTACCTGTATAGATAGTGCCCTCATTGTGCATCTAAGGGTGAAAATTAATCAATATATATTGGTCCACTGAAAATATTATGGACCTCACATGTATTGATAAATCTCCACCATTAGATGCTCTTTGAGACATTACTTATACAAGTAGGATCTCATTTATCGACTATCGTATGTTGGTATGGTCAACCCCTCTTTTAATTAGCCCTTTAATATATATTTAATTACAATAATGTCATTTTATTTTTTTCATTAATAACTACTTATTTATGAAATTGTTATTCTCATAATATTTTTTTTGTTCTTTATGATATTTATTTAAAAATGTGATTTTTTTTTATTTCACTATTAATTATTATTATTTATTATTTTGAGTTAAAAATTGGATAGTCGTGCGTCGGAATACTAGTATATATTATGATTGCATAAACTTATGGGTACGCGATTGCCCAATGGATTTGTATATTTTCTTTATTTATAATATGGATGGACTGTTTTTCTGATACATTTCAAATTCAAATAAGCATTAGGAATTTAGGATATCAAAATCTAAATTCAACATTATTTATTTCCATTTCCTTAAAATAAGTTTCGTGGGCACGTGGGAAGAAGGAATCTGTGTTATTATATATACTAGTAACCGAAGCACACGCTTTGTGTGTGTACTGAAAAATTAATTATTATGGATTAAATTTTGAATTTTTGTAATAAAGAAGTAAATTTGAAGAACTAATTTATCAAAGTGAGACGTGAAGTAGTGGAGAGGCGAGAATGAGAGTTGTCTTTTTTGTTAGTGTTTGGGGATGAGAAGAGTAATATAAGAGACTTTTAAATATTTAGATTTAAAAAGGAGAAATCAACGTAAAATATGAATGGTAATTGTGAAAGAATATTTTGGTGTGTTCTTGGCATACCAAAACAATTTTTATGATACCCATAACTATTATTAAATAGAATAGATAGAATAGATATATATATATATATTTATATTTTTTTTATAAAAGTTCGGTGTCTTAGAGTAACTATTTTTTGGTGTGTGATAACACACCAAAAATTGACTTCTAATTCTACCTTTTTTTTTGTTACCGCCTCACTTTGTTGCTTTGATTATGTAAACTTTTGGTAAATTAACGCTTACATGTCTACCTTTTCCTCAATTTCTTCTTTCCACTCACATCTTCCACCTTTTCTTCAACCAATCCGCATCATGTTTCATTCTATGATTAATTTCAAATGTTTATATCTCAAATATTAATTTAATTATATAACATATTATTGTTGTATTCCCTTTTTAATAATTAATTTTCAACTACTAATTAATAAATTATTTCATAAATATTCATATATTATATCACAGATGCAGTTGCGTGTGCTATTATAAAGCACCAACCCCTTAAAGTGCTAACTTGATAATTTAATGGATGGACAAAACTAATTCTTTATTTCATCCAATAAAAGTTGTTACAACAAACTTATTTTAGTAAATTTAGAAAGTAAATAAATGATTTGTTAATCATAATCAATATCTTAAAGATTTTTTTAAACAAAAAAAAAGCTTAGAGATTTAAAAAAAAATTAATTACGTGAGAAATTTGTGCACGCTAATAATTATTGCGTACCTAGTTTGCTAATAAAGACGGAGCTTGAAATTAATTATTAGAGAAATGAGTGATACCCGATTTCATGCAAGTTGTGGGCATGGCCCCTTCGATCAGTCTTTTCCCCCAGTACTCATTCTAGGCTTTTGAAGTCTGCCAACTCTTTAAACATCTCCATTTCAAATTGCTTATATTCAGTAAATTTGATAATATAAAAAGTGTTTTTCTAAATATAAATTGTAATTAAATAATAATAATAATAATAATTTCATAATTTGTATTGTGAAAAGGTTATAGCATATTTTTTGTGGAAAAATATTTTATTTTGTTAAAGCACTTGTAACTTATATTTTGAATAAAAAGAAATTCCATTTTTGGTGACATAAATTTCATGTTTTTCATTTTTGATCTTGTTACCGGTCATTTTCCAATCTTAATTGACTAATTTGTATTTTCTTCAATTTAACTTTTTTTTCAATGGAGTGTTGATCACCTGGGTTCGAAAATGATAATGTGTCATCATACATTACTAAGTGTTGATTAACATATGTGTCACGTCGGTAATTCGAAGAAAAATAATTAAATTGAAAAAAAAACATATTAGTGCATTGAAATGTGAATTAAATGGTAACATGATAAAAAAAACTAAAATATATACATATCAAAATGTAATTTTGCTTTTCAACAATCTGCATTAACCGTTAACTAGAGACTAAATAGAAATCTTTTAATTAAAGAAAAATAAATATTCAAACTCCTAAATTAAATAATGCATTTATTGGATAGTCTTATCAAAAGATTCGATTCATTGTATTTTGTGGATGAGCGTGGTTTATACACGTAAATATTTGAACATTCCAACCTTTTGATGTAATTCCAAGTCAAGATTATTATTTGTTTTGTAGGTCCTCTTTCGGATTTAATGATTCTTCTCTTGTTTATATATATATATATATATATATATATATATATATATATATATAGAGTTTTGTTATGCTGTCCAACAACTATGCCCAATTCCGTGTCCACCATGTACAATAAGTGAGTTGACTAGTACAATAGCTGAGTTGACTTGTACATGATGGACACATAGTTGTGCATAGTTGTTGGGCAGCAGTTTTGTTATGCTGCCCACCCTGCCCAACCAATATACCTACCATGAGATGACATTCAATTATTTGATGTGATGAATTGTGCAACCAATAGTTGAGTATCACATCACTGTGGACATATTGGTTGGACACGGTAGATGGGCAGTGACCACTTAATTCGGTATTTACTAGCAAGTATACTAGACCAAGTAATAATAAAGTGGACAGAGAGTCCAAGTATCGATCACACAGAGACTGTAGTCAATTATCAAAAATTAATTATTTTACTTAATCTAGACAAAATCATAAAAAGAAATTTGATTTAAATAAAATAAGAATTTAAAATAAAAACTGCATATAAAATAAGAATTAAAATAGTTGAAAGAAAAAAATAATTAAAACGAGACAACCAAGACACACGTACCTACCGAACAAATCATGTAGCATGTAGTCGATTCAGGACTAAAATTTAATCTTATATTACGGCGAATTCTCCTAACTTGTTTAAAGGTTTATTTCTAGAACAATTAAACCTATTCAAATATTAACGGATTAATTTTTCACAATTCTAATCAAATTCAAATGCTTTAGCAACTGTGAGAATTTAGTTTGCACCTAAAACCGCACGATGAAATCGAATACTATTTCTAGTCAATTTTACTTCGTGTTAATTATTAGAGTGATCGAAATAAATTCTTCCTCTGTCGACTTGGAATCGATTAACATGCGAGAAAACAATTGGTCAGATCATTCACAAGACAAATATAAATCTAATAATCAATAATATAAAACCAAATATGATAAATCCCAAATAAACATCCAAGTTTTCTACATAGATTTGTTCGGCTCAATCACGCCGTCTTGATTGAATAAAATCTACTCAATAATTGAAAACAATAATTCAAAATAAAAAGAAAAAGAAGAAAAGAAGGAAAAACTCTGAAGAAGATGGAGCAGATCTCCAATCTCCAAACCTCCTAGCCGCCTCACAATAGGTCTAACTGCTTGCTGAGGGGACCTTTGCTGTGTAGGCTGTTGAGAAGGATTGAAATATTGAGGCTCGATAGAATTATCAGCCTGTTTCTACCCAAAATTCGGGTGACTTCTCCAACCCGGATTATATGAGAAACTGAATGGATTATATTGTTGTCGCCCTGGGTTCCCCACATAATTCACCGAATCTCCTTCAAAAACTGGAATCCCATCAAAAGTTGTATCTGGCATGAATGGAATTCCACTCGTTGATTCTTCAAATGCTTCAGTGCTTCCTTGGACTTGATTCACTGGTTTTACTGGTGCCGATTTATTATCTTGCAGTTGAGACACTTGAAAGGTCAGTCCATCAAGTTTCGCTGTAATCGCTGTCAGAGCATCCATCTCAAGAAATCCGACCTTCTTTTCTGTCTTGCCAACCAACATTGCTTTCAGCCATATTTGATATGATTTCAAGTGCTGCTGTAGGAGTCTTTCTATAGAGGCTGCCATTGGCAGCTGCATCAAGATTAAAACGCACAAATGAATCAACTCCATAGTAGAAATTCTCTACTTGTTGGCCTACTGATAGCCCCGTACTGGACACACTCTCAACATCTTTTTAAACCTTGTCCAAGCTGCATTCAATTCCGCAACTGTGTAACTTTGGTTGGTGGAAAATACCTGTGCATGAAGACTTCAACCAGACCATCCCAGGTAGTAATCGATCCTTCTGGCAAATCTCGAAGTCACTCAATCGCTTCTCCTTGTAGAGAAAATGAAAATAGTCTCAGCCGAATAGCATCACTAGTCACTCCATTGAATTTGAAGGTGTCAAAGATTGACAAGAATTTCACCAGATGAGAATTTGGATCCTCAGAAGGTGCCCCTCCAAATCCGACTTGCATTTGAATCATCTGGATAATGGATGGTTTAAGCTCAAAAGTGTTCGCCTGAACTGCAGGGCGAACAATGCTGGATCCGTATCCTCCAACCAATGGTCGATGAAGGTCCATCAGAGTGCGGTTATTCTCGTCTTCGACCATATCTTCAAACTCCTCTTCAGATTCAAAATCAAGAGCCAAATTATTCTGCCTTCGATCTCTACGTATGCGACGAAGAGTGCTTTCAATTTCCAAGTCAAGTGGTATGAGGTTTTCAATATCTCGAGCACGACTCATATAACATGAGATATACTTCTGAAATAAAAAATAAAGTGCACAAATCAACCACTAGATTAAAAAAATTAAACAAAATAAAATAAACCTAGTCTCAAATAAATTATCGATCCTAATAGTTAAAAATTAGTCCCCGACAACGGCGCCAAAAACTTGACCGACGATTTTGGTTGGGAAATTCTAGCAAGTGAACTAGGTCAAGTTATAATATAGTTGGATAGAGTTCAACTCGATCCCACAGAGACTATCGTTTAAATGCTAAGATATAAATTATCCGATTTAATCTAGGCTAAATAAAATGAGAGATTTTTATGAATTAACTACTAATTAAAATAAACTAAATTATTCAAAAGCAAATATTTTAATTAAATTAAAGAGCAAAATAATTTTAAGACGGATTCAAATTTCAAGAAAATGACCAGGAATACACAACGGTACCAAACATCAATAATTGCCACGTATTGGATTTAATCAAGCAAGAATCATTCATATTCAAGACGAAATTTCCTAGAATAATTATTAATCTCTATTTCCAGAATTAACAATCTTATTTTCATTTAACAGTACAATTATTTCTAATTGAATTTAATTAAACAAAAACGCATTCACGAGTTATGGAATTTTAGCTTTCGCCTAAAATCGTACACTGAAATTACCGAATACTATTTCTAGTCGATTTAATCATGTGTTGATTAATATTTTTGAAGCTAATTTCAATCTCTTATTTTTCAAGTCCAGATCAAACAACAAATATGCAATTAATTGGCCAGATTAAAAGCAAGAATTATGCACGAATATTAATCAATAAACATAAAATAAATCAAAACATCGATCAATCCATTGCATGAACAAAAAATCAATAGTTTGGCCCTATCGTGGCCCCGGTCAAAAGACGACTACTCCATAATATCAAAATGAGACAAAAATCTCATGTTCGAATACATCATAAATAAATCAGAAAGAGAAGAATAAATAAAATCTCAGCGATGGTGCCGAATCTTGCTTGCGTTCTTCGTTTCTTCTTTTTCAAGCTCTCAACCGTCAGTTCCAAAATCTGGCAAAACGTCAAAAGTCCAAAGTATTCCCAAGTTAGGGCTTGATTCTCTTTTATATCTCCCTCAAAAAAACTTACTTTTCGTCCCAATAAGTATTCAATATTGCCCAAAATAACAAGAGTCTCGAAATTTCAAAATTTTGGTAATATAATTTTTTCCAAATCCGCGAAGTGCACGGACTCTGGACCACATTCGTGCAGACCTCCGGGTATTTTTTTCATATTGTGAACAGTAACCACACGGACCCCGGACACGGGTCCGTTCACACCTCCGGATGTCTTCTGTCTCGGGATTCTTCACAATACTTATGCACGGAGGTTGATCCAGGAGAGGCACGGGGTCTGGACATTAAACTGGGAAAATTTCTCTTCTAACAAACATGCACGAACCCCCTTCCAGAAGCTGCACGGGGTCCGTGCATTTTCCTTCTCTTCAATCCTCTTGGCGTCTTATGATTTTTTCGTGTTTTTCGGCCAAGTTCCGACGTGGCATCGCATTGTTTGACTTTTTTTTTTTCAATATTTAAAATTTCTCAAATTTTAGTCAAACCTACAAACACATAAAATTATAACGATTTAGGCACAAAACTCGAAATAAAAATTTCAGATAAGCACAAATACGATAAAATAAAATGTCAAATAAGCTATAGAATTTGTGCTTATCAGACAGCATAGCAAAACTCATTTATATATATATATATATATAGAGTTATTTGCACCAAACACTCTTGTAAAATATTGAAAATGCACACTTCTCCCTTGTGAAATTTTAATAGGCATTTTCAACCCTAACCTTTTAAAAAATTAGCACACTCGCCCCTTCAGATGAGTGATTGTTGCGCACGAACCCCTCATGCGACTGGGCAAAGATTTTGATATTTTTTTTGCACCAAATACCCCTGTGAAATATTAAAAATGCATATTTGACCCCTGTGAAAATAATTTTTAAATATATTCAACCCATAATTACAATTTTTATTAAAATCTAATTATAAAATATTTAGCAAACACTTTTTGTTTTATTAATTTTATTTTTATTTTTAAATTTATTATGATTATATAATTATTTTCTAAAAAATATTATTGTTTTATCTTGTTATCATTATTTTATTAAACTTTCTTCATGTTTTCAACTTTTCTATTAAACATGCATTCATAAACAAGTATTTAAATAATTTCAAGTGCCAAAATATTGAACTAAACCGATAAGTTCAAACATATTGCTTTTTCGATTTAGGACTATATATTATTTAACCAAAATTTAAATTTTTCGAGAATATGCATTGCACAATCTGTAATAAATAATAAAAAATAACATGCTTATATAATTCTAAATAAAAAAAGTAACATTAATGAAATTATCATTTGCTTCAATATTTTGGTATTTTTAGATATTTAAATCCTTATTTATGAATCATGTTTAATGAAAATGTTGAAAACACGGAGTGATTTGATAAAATAATGATAACGAGATAAAAAAAATAATTTTTTAGAAATAAATTAATTAAAAATTAAAAATTTAAATTTAAAAATAAAAATAAATAAAATTAAAAATTTTTGAAAAATATTTTATAATTAGATCTTAATAAATATTGTGTATTATTATTTAATGCAAATTCTGCAATTCATTTTAAAAAATTTAGATTTTGGTTCAAAAATATATAATACTAAATTGAAAAGTAATATGCATGAAATTATGATTTTGATTTAATATTTTGGTACTTTTAGGTATTTAAATCCCGTTTATGAATGCATTTTTAATTGAGAAGTTGGAAACAAGAAGAAAGTTTAATAAAATAATGATAACAAGATAAAATAATAATATTTTTTAGAAAATTATTATATAATCATAATAAATTTAAAATTCAAAATAAAATTAATAAAACGAAAAGTGTTTGATAAATATTTTATAATTAGATTTTAATAAAAATTGTGTATTATGGGTTGAATAAATTTAAAAATTATTTTCAGATGGGTCAAATATGAATTTTTAATATTTCACAGGGGTATTTGATGCAAAAATAAATATCAAAATCCTTGCCCAGTCGCATGAGGGGGGCGTGTGAAACAATCACTCATCTGAAGGGCGAGTGTGCTAATTTTTTAAAAGGTTAGGGTTGAAGATGCCTATTAAAATTTCACAGGAGAAAAGTGTGCATTTTTAATATTTCACAGGGGTGTTTGGTGCAAATAACTATATATATATATATATATATATATATATATATATATATATATATATTCTTTTTGTCTATGTCATTCGTTCGTGTTTTTATATGTTTAACTAAATCATTTTCATCTTAATGCATGTAACAATGAGTTATAAATTTGTATACTTTTCATAATAATAATAAATATATGATCTAATACATAAATGATTATAGAGTTAATTTTTAAAATTATAAAAGCTTTGACTGGTTTTTTTACTTAATTTTAATGCATGATACTTATAAAATAAAATAAAATATTACTTACAAATAATATCATATCTTTTCAACGACAAAAGCATCTTCCAAAACGAAACGTCAATTTCTATTTCTAATCTCAATCATATAAACGACTTCTTTAATAACGACATAAATCTCTTAATCATAGAAATGATTTCTTTGTTGTGATAACGAAAAAACACTTGACCCTCATTTAATATATAAAAAAATAAAAAGAAACGTCTTAATGAGTGTCCAAGTTGGTGGTGTAGCTTGTAGGTGAGCACTTGCAATTCCCCTATCCAACACTTCGTTGGATTAACATGTTTCACATGGCCTGTCCACAGATAGCTAGTTTATCTGACTAGCCTAATTTTCATGTCCAGTATTGTTTATTTGATTAATATGATTTACATTCTATTGTATTAATGCGAAGTTTACCCAATATGCGTCAATAGCAGCTACGGGTCCCAAACCATAAAATGATCCCCCAACCATAATAAACTTCTAGAGTACTCGTGCACGCATTATGTTATTATAAAATTAGTTTTTACTATAGTTGATGATACTCACTAAAATTTGATGACCTGAGTCCAACCTAAGCCCAATGCTCCAAGTCCGTAGGCGAACCTAAAACCAAGCAAAGAGTGTTAGAGGGGGCCGGGAGAGTGTCCCGGCGTAGCCCCTCCGACCCTCAAGTCAAAGTCGGAAATATATGAGTGAATAGGAGAGCTTTGGCGCCCCTAAAAAATGAAAGTAATGAGTTGCAAATAAAGTGAGCAAACTCGGTATTTATAAAGTAGAAGGTATGGGACCACACACATTCCGTAGGGGACAACGTGAGTGAGACTCACGCGCTTGTTCATCCGGGACTCGCCCTTGAGGCGAGACTGAAGCTAAGAGGTCTTGCCCTTGAGACGAATCTTAAGCTAAGAGCTCATCCTCCTTAGGTATGCTCTACCCTGGCTACTCTCCTCCGCCATCGTCATCCTTAACTCCTAGGCTCATCCACACCTCACCTCATCACAGGCTCATCCACACCTCACCTCACCTCATCACATTTTCACCTCCCTCTACTCCTCAACTCTTAGGATCATCCTCAGCTCCAACTCCAACATGCCTCGCCTCAACCACCTACCTCTATGGGTCAATCTTAACACTTAGACCTGAACCTGGGCCTTGTGTCTTGGCTATGGACCCCAATTGGGCCTAAACATATGATGGGCCCATTCATGGGGTATCAGTTGAGATTGAGACCAGATGACAAGCTATTTATTATAGTGAACAAATAAAATTATTCGATTAGGATGGTAACTGATGAGAAGATCCGGAGGGTCAACTCTGAACTAATCCGGGTGATTAGCTAATATTTAGCAATTATATATGTGACGAAAGAACATTAAAGCCATCGAGGATAACTATCAGGCAATGGCCAAATAAGATTATCCAAAAAAATAAGAGTTCTCGAATAGTAAATCAATGAAAAGTTTTTTTTCTTGAAAATGGAGAGGATTTATCTATATTTATAGATTTCTTAAGATGATTTGTGAGCTTGGAAATTTGTGAGTCCCTTTTTGGGCTTAACAATCTTCCTTCTGACTCCTGATGACATACAGAAAAAAAGGAGGCTAGGGATTTCTTATTAACTTGCATGATGAATCAGAATACAATAAATAGTATTTATAACTAGGGATTACAATGAAAAAAAATAGACTAAAATACCCTTAAACACTAATAAAGATAATATTATAATACAACTAATATCCCCCCTCAAACTCACGATGCTACAGCGATAAGCATTGAGAGTTTGTCAGACAGGAAACGAAAGCACAAAGCCGGGTGTGCTTTTGTAAACATATCAGCAATCTGCAGAGAAGAAGGAACGAATGGCAATGTGATGGTGCCGATCTGCAGGTGGTGGCGAGTGACATGACAATCAATCTCGATATGTTTGGTTCGTTCATGAAAGACTGAATTTCGTGCAATCTGAATAGCACTCTGATTATCACAATGTAGTGGAGTAGGGTGACAAAGAGAAATACCCATATCAGCAAGCAACCGACGCAACCAAACAATTTCACAGGTAGTTGAGGCCATTGCACGATACTCAGATTTAGTAAAAGACCGAGAGATGACATCTTGTTTCTTGCTCTTCCACGAAATAAGCAAGTCACCAAGGAAAATACAAAATCCAGTGGTCGACTTGCGGTCCATAGGATCACCAGCCCAATCCGCGTCAGAGTAAGCCCGCAGCTCTAACGAAGACGTAGAAGGAAACAAGAGACTATGAAACTGAGTGCCCCGAAGGTACCTGAGAATACGAAGAACGGCAGCCCAATAAACTGTAGTAGGGGCAGTGACAAATTGACTAACCACATGAACAACATGTGCAATGTCTGGGCGAGTCACGGTAAGATAAACCAGGCTTCCGACAATGGTACGATAGAGACTGGAATCTGCCAAAGGAGTGCCATCCGACGGAGAGTATCTAGCATTGGTCTCAAGGGGAGTATCAACAGTCCTATTGTTAGTAATTCGAGCATGCTCAAACAAATCAGCTATATATTTTGATTGAGATAAGAGATAGCCTTTTGGAGAATATGCAACCTCAATTCCCAAAAAATAACGTAGCATACCCAAGTCTTTCATAGCGAAGCAACGTGCCAACTCAGATTTCAAAGATGCAATACCATCATAATCATCACCCATAATGATCATGTCATCAACATATAAGGATAAGAGAATACGACCTATTCTTGTACGCTTGACAAATAAAGCCGAATCATGGTGACTATAAAGGAAGCCAAGTGAAGTGATCACCATAGAAAACTTCTCAAACCAGGCACGTGGTGCTTGTTTGAGACCATAAAGAGCTTTGCGAAGCTTGCAAACTTCACCAGGCTGATGAGCGACACCAGGAGGAGGCATCATATAAACTTCTTCATGAAGGTCACCATTCAAAAAAGCATTCTTGACATCCAACTGAGATATTCTCCATCGGCAAACGGAAGCAACTGCGATCAGAATGCCAACAGTCGTCATTTTTGCAACAGGGGCAAACGTTTCTTCATAATCCATGCCATACTCTTGGGAATAGCCTTTAGCAACAAGTCGAGCCTTGTATCGCTCAATGGATCCATCTGATTTGATTTTAATCTTGTAGATCCAACGAGAACCAATGGTATGTTTTCCGGATGGCAGCGGAACTAAATCCCATGTATGAGTCTGGTGTAGAGCAGTAAGTTCCTCAGCCATAGCAGCCTGCCAAAGGGGATCAAGAATTGCCTCTCTATAGGACAAAGGCTCAGAAAGACAATGAACAGAGGCAACGAAGGAAGCAAATGAAGTAAAATAAGAGGAGTACTCAAAATCGGGGAGTTTAGTAGACTTACGAGTGCGAGTGGACTGACGCAGAAGAGGAACATCCGCAATCGCATCCGACAATTGGGTGGTCGTAGGAGCAGGGGAATGTGAGGTGGATGCCTCGTGAACCAAAGTATCAGATAGAGCTTCATTGGGTTCAGCATCGAAAGGATCAATACGAACTAGATCTGACGGTGTCATATGATGTGAACTAGCAGGAACAGAGAAGAATGGAATATGCTCTAAAAACACAACATGACGCGAGACATACAATTTTTGACTAACTGGATCAAAACAACGATATCCCTTTTGACCAACACCATAACCCAAAAAAAAACATAAGGCGGACCGGGGAGACAATTTATTACGCTCAACTTGTGGTCGAAGAACAAAGCAAGTACAACCAAAGACGCGCAACGAGGAATAATCAGGTGAATGACCATACAACTTTTCAAACGGGGACAAACCTGAATTATGAGATATTGGAATTCTGTTGATTACATGAGCAGCCGTAAGTACTGCTTCCCCCCAATACACACTAGGAACCTCGGCTGACAACATGAACGAACGAGCTGCTTCAACAAGATGACGATGTTTTCTTTCAGCAACACCATTTTGTTGAGGAGTATCTGTACACGAGGTTTGGTGGATAGTCTCATCAGAAGCAAGTAACTGAGAAAAATTGTTAGAAGTGTATTCACCCCCCAAATCACACCGAAAACATTTAATGACAGATGAGTGTTGGGTTTTCACAAGTGCTCTAAAGTTACGGAATATGGTAAGGAAATCAGACCTGCGTTTCATAAGATAAACCCAAGTATAACGAGTGAAATAATCAATAAAGGAAACATAATATCTGGAACCTCCTTTGGTGTATACAGGAGAAGGTCCCCACACATCAGAATGCACAAGATCAAATGGCGCAATTGAAAATGAAATGCTTTTATAAAAAGGCAAGGCTGAAAATTTATCCAGTTTACAACCACTGCAATCAGAAATATCATGACTGTCCAAATGACCCAAAACTCCTGTAGGCACCAAAAAATTTAAACGAGACCTAGAAACATGACCTAAAAGAGAATGCCAAAGATAAAAATCAGAAGACGAACGACTCAAACGAAAAGACGACAAATCCACACTAGATGCAACAACATCTGATACTTTTAGCTCATTCAAGACATAGAGTCCCCCTTCCCTAAGGCCTGTCCCAATCACCTTCTGAGATCGCGTGTCCTGAACACAACAATTGGTAGAGGTAAAAAGAACTGAGAGACCCGAATCACACAATTGACCAACAGATGCAGATTTAAAGTTAGACTAGGAATGTGATATACATTTGAAAGTGATAAACTAGATGTGTGAACAGAGCCAATTCCTACCAATGGCATTGGAGTACCATCGGCGTTCATGACAGACAAAGATGGAGCAGAACAGACACAAAAGAATCAATATCAGGAGACATATGATGAGAGCACCTGAGTCTAAGATCTACAGGGAGATGATTTACCTGAATTATCGGACAAGGACAAACCTTTATGAGAGGAGGCAGACATGACATGAGGATGGGAAGCAAGGAACTGTTGAAACTGCTCCAACATATGTGGATTCAAGGACGGGGAAGCAACTACATTGTTGGCCTAAGGTGGGCGATACGACCATGGAGCAGTCTGTGGCGGGCGTGGTGGTTGAGGTGGTCGTTGTTGCTGTTGTTGCTTTCCTTTACCCAACAATCTCGGACACTGAGCCTTTCAGTGACCCTTTTCTTTGCAGAAAGCACATTCATCCGAAGAAACCTTAGGAGGTGGTCTATTTTGGTTGCTAGGCGGAGACTGTCGTGGAGCAGCAAAGACAGATAGAGTTGTAGGTGTGACAGACCCCTTATCTGCTTTAGACTTAAGCCGAATCTCCTCTGCTAACAGTTCATTAACCACAGAATCAACAGACGGAAGAGGAAAATGATGTAGAATTGTCCCACGCAATCCCTCGAAATCATTTCGAAGAGCCATCAAAAACTGTACCAGACGTTGTTCTTCTCTACGAGCCAAATATGGTTCAAATATTCGCAGCTCTGCAGACTCAGTGAGAGCCAAATGATCCCAAAGATTAGTCATGGCAGCATAAAACTCCTGAACATTCATATCATTCTGCTGAAGTGCGCGAATATCGGTCTCCAACTGATACTGCTTGGCGAAATTAGACTGTGTGTACAATCTAGCCAGATGATCCCAGACCTCTTTAGCCGTCTCATACTTAGCCAACTGAACGCCAATGGAGTGGGTAACAGAATTGTTAATCCACGTAATAATCTTCGAATTATCAGCCTCCCAACTGTCGACCAAGTTCGCATAGTTGGTTGCCGTCTCGTCTGTAGGTTTAATACGTACACCTGTAACATAGCTCCACAGAGTTTTTCCACGCAAGAAATTCTTCATAACGTAGCTCCAATACGTATAGTTTTTACCATCCAATTGAACACTAATCGACTGAAGTGAATCATCCTTACGACTAACCATGATGAAAGAGGCACAAATACAAAAAAAAACCCCAAAACCGAAATCAACGGATTCGAAATTCCCAAAATTAACCGAATCCAGACAAACCAACGCGAGCGAGAACAAATCAAAGGAAAAACGGAAATACCAAAATCAACCGCTAAATGGCCAACAATGTTGTGGATTGGATTATAACTTTTTCAATCAAACAAGGAGAATCCATAAACCTAGGCTTTGATACCATGATGACATAGAGAAAAAAAAGGAGGCTAGGGATTTCTTATTGACTTGCATGATGAATCAGAATACAATAAAGAGTATTTATAACTAGGGATTACAATAAAAAGAAATAGACTAAAATACCCTTAAACACTAATAAAGATAATATTATAATACAACTAATAACTCCAACATGCATGTAGTTTAACGGATGTAAAATGCACCAACTTAATTTCTTACTAAATTAGCCCATCCATTAATAAGATATTAACTCTACAAAATTGACGACATCTATATAGGGAGGAGCGGTATTTCAAAAATTAAACCATGACATAAAAGTGTTAATCCAAGGAACTATAATTTAATAAATAGTACATAAGATATATATCTTGAACTGCATGGATTATGCAACATCGGTTGAAATTTATCCGATACAGCATCTGTCATTCATGATTTGGGCATGGAGCCCAAATATATGCTCAATGAATGACCAAGATCCACTTGATGAATTCACCGGATGTAACATATATAGTTTGTACTACATATCTTTAACTTGGTTTTGTAATGAATTTAGGACTTCAAAATATCAAGTTTTGTCTAAAATCTAGTCCCCAATAAATTACATATCCATTAGTTTTTGGTTCAGGCCCAGAAATCATCCGGGGTCAAATCAAAATCAAGAATTTTCCAATGTAATCTTAAAATAGATTGGCTTTCTTGATCAGAAAAGATTTCCCAATTGTCATTATTGACGTGCGTTACATATTATTATTATTATTATTTTGAAAAAAATACATATTATTATTACTAGAATAAATTATTTTTTTAGAATAAGAATAATATTTATTTACAAAAGAGAAATATATATATATATATATAAATATGGTTAAAATCTAGTAGGCCTTTCGTTTGAGTACGTAGAGTGGGATCGAACATTTGTGGGAAAATCTAGCCATTGTTGCTCTCCCTATGTACAAGATTCAAACTTACCATCACTCAACGAGAAATTATCAATTAAATGTTTAACATATTATCGATATTTTGCAGTATCATATGAAACTAGGGCCGGTCCTTATGTAAGGCGAGAGAGGCCATCGTCTCAAGGCCGGGCCCAATAGAGGGCCCATTTTTTTTATTAGATGTATATGTTGAGTTTGAGAGATGTGTTAATAAGATTATTATTTTAGCTCTTTTTTTTGTATTGGTTTGAAAACTCAATTAATTAATATCATATGTGCAATCCTAATTCACAGACACTCCAATATTTTAGCCCCTTCGACCCAATTCTCAATATTTTTTTTATTGAAATCTTGGCAACATAAAATTGAAAATCGTCGTGGTTGATATTTCATAGTCATAGTAAAATAATTTAGGATTTCTTTGTGTTCACATGATTTTTTTTTGAATTCTACATTAATAAATTTTTCTTGTTGGTTTTGCTCATACTTTGAATTTAGTAATATTTAATAAATTTTAAATAAAATATAAATAGACTTCGGGATTTTTGTTGAATTTTAAAAAGTTAAAAGAGTGAGTTTTTAACTAGTTGGATAAAGTTTTTTTATGAAGTTTCAACAATTTTTGAGTCATGATATATATTCATACATTAATGATGATGAGTATTGTTTGAAGTTGATGGCCATAAGATGTTAGTTAACATATTAGTGAAAAAGAGCAATTGATATGCAATTACTTTGTTTGAAAAATTGAATGATTATTTCAAAATACTTATATTGCTATAATGTTTTGTTAATCATATCAATAACAGTTGCATAAAAAAAAACTATATTGTTGATAATTGGATTATAAAGATTTGATAGATATTTTTCTTTCTAAAACAGTTAGATGATAGTATTTATTTAATTATTTCAAATATTGGCTAACTATTTATTTATGTAATATATTATTTCCGATATATCTACTTATTATTTAGTATATTTTTATTTACGAACTGAACTTTAAAACTATTTATCGTAATAAGAGGGTCCGATCTTTATTTTTTGCCTCGGGCTATCGAACACAAGTACAGCTCTATGAAACTTGTACAACTTTTTGACCAAAAAAGTTCAAAAAATAATGTAGGAAAAAAATTAGGTGGCCCATGTAAATTCAGTTTTGAAAACATTATATTGGGCTAGTGATTCGACTCTTCGTATCAAATACTGAAAAAACAAATTGAAGACATATTCATTTTTTTTTTTTGGTTATTGTTTTTAGGAATATAGAACTCAATATGCGTTTCTACATTATATATATATATTTATATAATCATCCACTGACATAATAGAAAAGAATGGTAACTGACACATTTTTCATTCTTAGTCTTATTATCGGTCAACTTACATTCTAATTAATTAATGAATTTACGAAATTTTTTTTCTCGATTTTAGTTATTTCATTGAAATGTTGATGTGACATTGTAAACATCAGCACTTTTTGGCGCTACCATCATTTTTCTAATGACACGATACGATTTATCAGTATAACGTCAATACTTCGTTGAAAACAGATAGAAATTGAAAAAACAACATATTAATGGACTAAGATCATGAATTTGACCGATAACATAATAAAATAAATGAAAAACATGCAAGTGATATGATTAAAAAATATAATTTAAGATTTTTTTAAAAAAGAATAGAAGTGAGTTTGTGCTACGTACCTACCTTGTTCGCATGGAAAGAATAGCATTCAATATATCGGGAATACTAAATTTTGAATACCCTAGTATAAACAACTTAATATACTCGTATTTTTCACCCAAAAAAATTATGCTTATTCAAATTCCAAAGTATATGTATATACCAACAATGTATAAACGTTGAATTTTTTTTGAAGTTATAAACTCAACAAATTAATAAAGTGACGACGGATGCAAGCAAATAAAATAACATAATATATATATATATATCGACCATGCATGCATGCATTCACCAGAAAGCAAATCTTCCAGGTAGAAGAAGGAGATTCATGACAAGAAGAAATATCAAATTCATCGATCGACAAATCAAAACACATGAAACGATCAAAATCATATATATGGAATCTATACATTTATTAATAATAAAATATATGAATTTTTCCCTCAAATTAATCTAAAGAAACTAAAATAAATTGTTGCATGTATTCCTTCATTAATTTCCTCCTCAAACCCTGGCAGCCACCGGGGAGTACTGAGTAACGGCTGCTTTCGCTCCTGCGAAAAAAGGAAGGAATCCGGTAGCGCTTCTATTTGGCTCCAGCTGCTCGTCGATGAAAAGATCTTCAGGATCCCTAAAAGCACCATGCAAGCAAACAATGACCACACCAACCATAAGAGCCCATGCCAGAACTGATCCAACGCTGGTTAGGAAAATGACGATTATAGTCGATACGATCAAGAAGATCAGCGCTTGGCCATCCGAAAAATGGCGGCCGCATAAGGTGAGCGGAGGATCGGATGATTGGCGTAAAAGGTAGAGGAATAGCCATGCGGCGAGGAGGCCGGATAAGAGGATGAGAGAAAAAGGATTCGTCAAAAAAGAGACGATGAGCACGATGGTTATGATGGCGATGTAATTAACGCGAAAATATGGATAGTTTTTTCGGATTCTGATGGTGGCATCGGATAATGATTCTGGCTTGGAGAAGGCGGAGCGGTCAACGAGCTCCGACCAGGGGCGGCGGTTGGAGAGGCCGGATCGGACTCTTTCGGATATGCCGGAGAAGAATGAACGCACGGCGGAGGTGGATTGTTGGGTGTCCGCGGTGGCGGGTTGTTGCGGATTGGGAAGAGGTAGAATTGATGGGGAAGAATTTGCCATGGTTTCAATGTTACTCTTCCATCCTATATTTTCATTTGATGATACCTTTTCGCCAACATGTAAGGATATTCATTGAAAAAATAATTTCTTAAAAGTATTTTTTAAAACATTTTAATTAACAGTAAATTTATTATAATTACTAAATAATTTTTTTTATTATAAATTGATAGATTTACATGCTAAAAGTTTTTAACTAAAAGCATTCCTCGTACTTCCGTTTTTAAATGAATTTATTATATATTGAACACTTGGGATGAGATTTGGAGTTCATAAAAGAACTTGAGAGATTAGTATATAAATTTGAAATGTATGAGCTGACTTTCAAGATCTTCTTGCTACACATCAATTTCTTCAAAATTAATTTGACATTAGTGTTGGGTAAAATAATTGTCTCTACTTGGTAGGGCGATTGAAGCATGACGATTGGACTACTATGCAGTTTAAATCCTACAAATTGGTACCAGAGCCTCACACAAAGGCCTGGTCGTGAGAGACTGGTAAGGTTAAGAACTGCAATATCCCAACGTGAGGAAGGGTAAAACACTTGAGAGAATGAGTGAAACACTTAGGGAGTGATTCAAAGATGACAGTAGAAGGAAGTATATATTGGTTTTGTTCAACCTAGCATTCCCAAGTTTGAAGGAGATTACGATCATTGGAGTACACTGATGGAAAATCTTTTTAGATCGAAGGATTGTTGAAATCTCATCGAAATTGGGTACAATTGGAGAAGTCTTGACAGCTACATAGAAAAAAAATTGGATGAGCTCAAGCTCAAGGATTTAATGGCGAAAAAATATATATATTTTTTCAGTCCATTGACAAATTAATCTTGAAGACCATACTAAAAAAGACACACCCAAACAAATTTGGGATTCAATGAAGAGAAAGTTTCAAGGAAATGCAAGAGTTCAACTTGCACAACTCCAGGCACTTCGACGAGATTTTGAAGTTCTGGAAATGAAGGTTGGAGAATCAATTTCAGATTATTTCTCGAGAGTTATGTTGGTTGCTAATAGTATGCAGAACTTTGGAGATGACATGCCAGATATTAAAGTGGTGGAGAAAATCTGCTTCTTAATAGAGCAGTTCAACTACGTACATTGTTGCTCTATTGATCGTCAAAGGACATCGATTCTTTCACGGATGATGAGTTTTAGAGCTCTTTGATTGTGCATGAACAGAAGTTTCGAAAAAAAATGGTGAAGAACATGCTTTGAAAGTAAAGAATAATTCGCTACACGAGGAAGAGTCAGAGGCACCTTTAGAGGACGAGGTGAAGCAAAAGTTGGAAATTTTAATGAAATAAGAATAATATGAGATCATAATGAAAAATTGTTTGTCCCACATTGGAAACCTACCAATGTATTCTCTTCCTTATTAGTTCCAACCTTCGCTTATGGGATTCGGCCCTTAGGGCACCAAAATTTTTTAAAGAGGCAAACGCTAGTCGATGGACCAAACACACACGCGCGCGCGGTTGGCTGACGCGGTGGGGTGGTGTGGGGACCTCGGGTTGCTAATCTCATCTTAGAGAAACTAATGATTAATTAAATAATTAATCAAACAATTAAAAGATAATAAATCAAAAGCAGAATTTTTTTTTTAAAATCCGGAGCCTCGCTCGATCGGGCAAAATCAGCCGATCGAGCGAGCAAGAAAAATCATTCTCTCGGGTCTGCATTACTTTTGGCCTCGCTCGATCGGGCAAAAGAAGCCGATCGAGCGAGCAAGAAATTTCATATTTTCTGCCCAAGAAAACAGGCCTCGCTCGATCGGTGATATTCACCCGATCGAGCGGGATCTTCTTCTTCAGAATACTGCAGAATTCATTTTGCTGTCAAAACTAGAACCAAGTCATATATTCTCCATAAAAATTGATCAAAAGCATTCTACAATATCTAGGAACATGCATATAATAATATATAATGACTTGAGCATATAATCATGCAATTCTTACATCAAACAGATAACGTAAAAGACATTAAATCACAAGCTACACCAAAGTCATAAGTGAGCTTCAAGTCTCAAGTCTTCTACTAGGTTTGATGTACTCTAATACATATTCGTTCAGCTATAAACCCGAGTCCTCACGTGATAAATCTTGCTCCCAAGCTGTCAATGTCATCTCAGACCAGCTCCTGCCCCATCTGTTGTGATGCACACATACAAAACAAAACAACAGCCGGATAAACTCCGGTGAGAAATCATTCTCAGTATAATCGACATATAAATGCGTTAAATAAATTCATATCTACTCTAAACATATCAACTCAAGAATAGAGTAAAATAACGCATATATCGACTCAAATTTCAAATCAAGACTTCAATTTATATAGCGCGCTTATCTCAAGAATTGATTCTTATCACTTCATTGCCATCAAGATTCGTAACCGATCTTGACATGGATATCCATCTATCGTAGCCATTCCGGGCTAGAAAATAAGGTTAACCGCAACCTTGGCATAAAATCAATTCAATATATTATCACATCATATCGAAAGCAATAAAGATCCACTACCTGTGATGGATTGACAATAACATAAGTTCTACCTCAAGAACAAGTACTTAAACAAGTATGTGATTTGTTTGGGATAACTCAAGAAGTATCATTCTTGAGTATCAAATCCCTGACTCTCGATGTCATCTTATACCTTTCATTCTCGAGTTTGTCATGTTCCACATCTGGATAGGAAGTACAACAACTCCTACAAGAATCTGATCATTCAAACATCAATCAAACTTCAATCAAATTCACTTCAATCTTGATCACTTCTTCTTCGGTTTCAAGTTGAGGTTCTTGAGTCAATAGTATCCTATTAAAACTCTGAAACATAGCATCAAAACATTCATATCAAACTTCATTCTATTCAATTATTTCAGAATCGAGTCAAAATCATCAATATACATTCAATCAACATCATTTCAAACTTCAACTTCTTCTTATTCGGTACAACTCAGAGTCGTGAATCGTTATCCTTCGAAACTCAACTGAAATCGAGAATTAAAAATGCCATAACATTCATAACATCTAAACAACTATCTTAACTCAGTTATAGGCTATCAAAACGATGTCAAAACATCAACCGACGGCGTAGCGATTGAAAATCGGGAACCGACAAAATATCAAAACCATTTCTAATCAATTCAATCATTCGTATCACTATTATCAGCTATATAATCCCATCAGAATCATCATACCAGCAAGATCATAGTCTATACAACTCAAAACATCTACTGGAAATCATAGCTAATACAAACGATAGTTGTTCGTCAATTTGGTTTCGATATAGAATCGCATATACGTTGAAGAACATAATCATAAACTCAAACGTATTGATTCTGCCAAATACTGATTTCGAAACCTAACTCAAACATCATAATACTTACACGAGATCGAAGCACTTGTCTCAAGGATTCCAGAACATCTTTCGAAATTGAAATCGGACGAGCGGATCAAAAGTTACGGGGTTTCAAAAATCAAGAATCCAAAAAGAAAATGAAGAGAAGCTCGGCTCCTGTTCTCATTTCTGAATTCCTTAACACATATGCACGTGTACATGCTGATAATATGATTAAAATCAGATATGTATTGCATATTTACAATTTAACTCCTCAAGTCTTCATTAATTGAAATTCAGTCCTCGGCCCTCTTTTTAATTCAATTTCAATCCTAAATAATTTAAGAATATTAGAATTTAAATCAAAACTCCAAATATTCCCAAATTAAATATACTCGGATTAAAATAAATTAAATTCGGATTAAATCAATAATCCCGGCCTTTTGCACTTTTGCCCTTGCAACTTCGATAATTTCAAATCAACCCCTGATCGGGTTTCATCTTCAAAATTAATCTTCTTTAATTCCCAAAACATGAAATTTAAATCTTAAATTCCCTAAATATTCAAATCGAATATTTATTCTTTTAATTTAATAATTCTCGAAATTTAATTCTCAAAATTCGTAAATTCTCAAATTAAATATTTTCGGCTCGAAATTAAATCTATCATTTCTATAACTTCTCAAATCAATATTAGCCCATAATATGGAATTTAATTCTCAAATCCCATAACTAATAATTCAATATTTTCGAGTCTTACAATTCCTCCCCTCTAAGAAATGATTTCGTCCTCGAAATCACATTCTGTCGAACTATTCAATCTGATAGACTGAATAATTATCTGGAGTTATTATCACTTCAATCATATAACTCTAAACTTTGTATCCCATCTCTTCATGTATTATCAGATTCTTTCTTCGAATCTACTTCCATTCTCTTGTACTTTAAGTAATTGAAAAGAATTCGTTCTGAGTTGTTTCTTTCTTCAATCAAAGATTTGTCGACTAATTGACTTAACTCAAAATTCTTTTCGATATCAATCTCACCGGATTAATGCACGTAGGAAGAATCGATTGATACTTCCTTTACATATATACGTGAAACAAATCAGATCTATCATATCAAGCTGAAAAGATTAAATCGTTCAATCAAATCATCAATTCCATCTGACATCTCAGTCAGTGAAATTTAGTTCCAGTGTCAACTTGTTTCTTTCTCCATATTATTCCATGCTATGCATAGAACATGTATCAAATCTACACTGTTATTCTGTTCATCGCTTCAAAATCAGTATTCTCATTCATATTCTGAATCTGTAAAACAACTCTGCTCTGTCTCACTTCTGAATTGAATGATGTTTCAAAAAAAAAAAATAACTCTTTCTCTTAACGAATCAGTTTTAGCTTCAAAAGTTATATCTATCATTCAATTACTAATTCTGATTCTTCTTCTCTATTTTCATTTCGTACAGATTCATCTTCAAATTCTTTGTGTGTCTCAAATAAACTCTGATCTGCTATCAACAAATCATATCTGACCTGATGTCATATACTTTGGTAGTATCATTTCAACACAAGGAAGTCGGATTTCTTTTCATCATATCATCATAACATTATCTCAAAATCGATTCATTAGCTATCCCAGGAATTATAATCATCAAGTGGCGACACATCAAGACAAGTAATACCGAATCAGGTATTCAAGTTCTGAGAATAGTCTCAATATCTGGAAAATCAACTCAGATAATCCATCAATCGACAAATGGTATAATGCAATCACATATAACCAACTCTCAGAACATCAGTCAATCAATCGATGCCACATTCTGTCGAATAAATCTAAAGTCTTAATCCTGACAATAGATTTTAATCATTCCTGTAATTTCATCATATCTCTTTCTTCTTCACAGATCTGAATAGATAGCTGTTATTCACATCTCATACAGTGTATTCTAAAAATCTGATTATTCTATTCGAAATATCTATTAATCAGAGTATATGCTGTATTCACAGATTTCAAAGTATTCAGAGCTGTTGATAATCGGTATCATGACAGATAAAATTCATTCTCGAACTTCGATTCATCTTCTCTGACTATTCTTTCAATTCAACAATAATATGTTGTACCTTTACCTCAAAAAGTACTCAATGTCTTCTGATCATCTGTATTACAATGTAATAGTAAACCCAATGTTTCAATCTAAAACATTATTTTTTGGCTTACTATTCGTCTTGCAACAAATCTAATCACGATTCAGTGATTTGATTACACAGACAGATCATCGTATGAAGTAATTTTAATCAATCTGTTCATAACTACCACCTGCTTACATCATCTATACTGTTTCATCATGGTAGTTTCGCAAAATATTCTTTCAAATCATAATCTCATTTCAATTATGGAGTTCCTAAACTGTCATTGAACTAATCTAATCAATGATTTTCAACTTCATCAGAAACTTTCTGTACGTTTAACTTCAAAAACGTACTAATTCTGTTACCTCTATTTGCTTTATCTTCTGATAAAACAAGTATTGGATGACTTTTAAATTCATTGTTGTGCATTATCTTCAAATCTGATATTTCTTTTCGGATATATCAAGCACAACCAGATAATCAATCATCATAGAATTCATTCATTCTGATCTGAGGCTTAAATTCATATCTCTATATGGGATTCTGTATTGAATTCTCATCACTTCAGTTTACTTTCTGTGTTTTTTTCATCTTCTAAACAGTTCTGGATTGCTTTAAATCAAAAATCATTCTAATTGGTCATATATTCATCTGAATCTTCAAACCAGAATACACAAAAATCTGAAATCAATTGATCGAATGCCTGTTTCATTCTTCATTTCTATTTCTCAATTGAAGTCTAATAACTTGATCTCATCTCAATGTTCTTTAATCCTTCCAAATCAATTCTCACTTAATTTGGATTACAGCAATTCTGACTATTTTAGTCTCTATCTCGATACTCAAGCACATAAATTCAAAGATCAATCAAATATTCATCTCGTTTCTTCGTTCTATTTCCCAATTCGTAACAAATCATATCATATATCAACCCAAACTTTTACCAAGAATTGAATTGAAATTTCTATCAGTTACGAGCCCAAAAATATTATAATATACTGAATGTATACATCAAACAATTAGTAACTCTTGAAATTCATAATCAGGGAAACTCACTTAAGTCAAGGTCATCCACAAAACAATAATATGAATGACAATATGCTAAGTGAAAACAACTCACTAGCATCTCAACTCAAGACGGGTAGATCAAATCAGACTCTATAAAAGAATAAGAGTCAATCAAATCGATTGAGGTCGAATATCAAAACCTCATAATCGATATCATGAATTTCAAAAATTATGATTTTATAATGTAATAACTTCAGTAGAATCAAATAAAGACTCATCTGTAACTGATTTTCATATCATCATGTATTATCAGATTCTTTCTTCGAATCTACTTCCATTCTCTTGTACTTTAAGTAATTGAAAAGAATTCGTTCTGAGTTGTTTCTTTCTTCAATCAAAGATTTGTCGACTAATTGACTTAACTCAAAATTCTTTTCGATATCAATCTCACCGGATTAATGCACGTAGGAAGAATCGATTGATACTTCCTTTACATAGATACGTGAAACAAATCAGATCCATCATATCAAGCTGAAAAGATTAAATCGTTCAATCAAATCATCAATTCCATCTGACATCTCAGTCAGTGAAATTCAGTTCCAGTGTCAACTTGTTTCTTTCTCCATATTATTCCATGCTATGCATAGAACATATATCAAATCTACACTGTTATTCTGTTCATCGCTTCAAAATCAGTATTCTCATTCATATTCTGAATATGTAAAACAACTCTGCTCTGTCTCACTTCTGAATTGAATGATGTTTCAAAAAAAAAAAATAACTCTGTCTCTTAACGAATTAGTTTTAGCTTCAAAAGTTATATCTATCATTCAATTACTAATTCTGATTCTTCTTCTCTGTTTTCATTTCGTACAGATTCATCTTCAAATTCTTTGTGTGTCTCAAATCAACTCTGATCTGCTATCAACAAATCATATCTGACCTGATGTCATATACTTTGGTAGTATCATTTCAACACAAGGAAGTCGGATTTCTTTTCATCATATCATCATAACATTATCTCAAAATCGATTCATTAGCTATCCCAGGAATTATAATCATCAAGTGGCGACACATCAAGACAAGTAATACCGAATCAGGTATTAAAGTTCTGAGAATAGTCTCAATATCTGGAAAATCAACTCAGATAATCCATCAATCGACAAATGGTATAATGCAATCACATATAACCAACTCTCAAAACATCAGTCAATCAATCGATGCCACATTCTGTCGAATAAATCTAAAGTCTTAATCCTGACAATAGATTTTAATCATTCCTGTAATTTCATCATATCTCTTTCTTCTTCACAGATCTGAATAGATAGCTGTTATTCATATCTCATACAGTGTATTCTAAAAATCTGATTAGTCTATTCGAAATATCTATTAATCAGAGTATATGCTGTATTCACAGATTTCAAAGTATTCAGAGCTGTTGATAATCGGTATCATGACAGGTAAAATTCATTCTCGAACTTCGATTCATCTTCTCTGACTATTCTTTCAATTCAACAATAATATGTTGTACCTTTACCTCAAAAAGTACTCAATGTCTTCTGATCATCTGTATTACAATGTAATAGTAAACCCAATGTTTCAATCTGAAACATTATTTTTTGGCTTACTATTCGTCTTGCAACAAATCTAATCACGATTCAGTGATTTGATTACACAGACAGATCATCGTATGCAGTAATTTTAATCAATCTGTTCATAACTACCACCTGTTTACATCATCTATACTGTTTCATCATGGTAGTTTCGCAAAATATTCTTTCAAATCATAATCTCATTTCAATTATGGAGTTCCTAAACTGTCATTGAACTAATCTAATCAATGATTTTCAACTTCATCAGAAACTTTCTGTACGTTTAACTTCAAAAACGTACTAATTCTGTTACCTCTATTTGCTTTATCTTCTGATAAAACAAGTATTGGATGACTTTTAAATTTATTGTTGTGCATTATCTTCAAATCTGATATTTCTTTTCGGATATATCAAGCACAACCAGATAATCAATCATCATAGAATTCATTCATTCTGATCTGAGGCTTCAATTCATATCTCTATATGGCATTCTGTATTGAATTCTCATCACTTCAGTTTACTTTCTGTGTTTTTTTCATCTTCTAAACAGTTCTGGATTGCTTTAAATCAAAAATCATTCTAATTGGTCATATATTCATCTGAATCTTCAAACCAGAATACACAAAAATCTGAAATCAATTGATCGAATGCCTGTTTCATTCTTCATTTCTATTTCTCAATTGAAGTCTAATAACTTGATCTCATCTCAATGTTCTTTAATCCTTCCAAATCAATTCTCACTTAATTTGGATTACAGCAATTCTGACTATTTTAGTCTCTATCTCGATACTCAAGCACATAAATTCAAAGATCAATCAAATATTCATCTTGTTTCTTCGTTCTATTTCCCAATTCGTAACAAATCATATCATATATCAACCCAAACTTTTACCAAGAATTGAATTGAAATTTCTATCAGTTACGAGCCCAAAAATATTATAATATACTGAATGTATACATCAAACAATTAGTAACTCTTGAAATTCATAATCAGGGAAACTCACTTAAGTCAAGGTCATCCACAAAACAATAATATGAATGACAATATGCTAAGTGAAAACAACTCACTAGCATCTCAACTCAAGACGGGTAGATCAAATCAGACTCTATAAAAGAATAAGAGTCAATCAAATCGATTGAGGTCGAATATCAAAACCTCATAATCGATATCCCGAATTTCAAAAATTATGATTTTATGATGTAATAACTTCAGTAGAATCAAATAAAGACTCATCTGTAACTGATTTTCATATCATCATCTATTTTGTAAACCTCAAAAGAAGTATTCAATTCATAAACTCATCAATTCGCAATTAAATTTCAGTTCACAACTTAAACTAATGTCGAAAAGCTTACTGGAATATATCTGTAATCTCTATTCATTAGCATACTTATCAATGCTAATTAGATCTTGAACATATCTAGTGCATCGAATATACTGATTTCGAAATATTTATGTAATCAAACATCATATATCAAACCAAAATCACAGAATCTTAATTCGAGATTCTATATCATATCGTCATATTCATATGCACATTATGTTCTTGCTGATCTAATTTTATCGCTTCTTATCATCAATTCTTCTACTAATTTGTATTCGATTATTGCATCATCATCTATCATGCAACATAAACAGATATTTCAATATGAACAAAATCATATTCAGTTTCAGTTCATCGAAGCAATAGTTCCATTCTTCAGTTCAATTCACACAGTCTCTTTTCTGATACAAAGGTGATCATATAATAAGCTTTCAGCTATCATGAATCTATTGCACCAATAATAAACAGGTCAAAATAAAATAAATCTGTTACCTGAAATTTCATTCTCAGGTGCAATTTCATTCTGATCCTCTGTATACTGCTGGAATAGAAATTGTAGCTAAATATGTGTTTCTCTCACACACCGTAGCATCTTTACAATTTTAGTCCTTTTGCTTCATCATTCAGCTTCAGTTTTATTAAACAAGACTATGTCTTTCATAACATGTTTCAGTCGTCAACATTTATTCAGACATAATCTTTGAATTCAAGCCATAATTAAACAACTCAATCTTGAGCTTCATTATTATCATCCACAATTCAAAGAATCATAGTAGGCTTGCAAATTCTAATAAGGCATTCCTCAAAATTCAAAATATTCAGCTTCAAGAGGGTATATTTTCCTTTCTCATCATTTCTATCCGTTGTGGCAAAGAATAATAAACAAAATTCTGTTCTAAGAACTTACCAACAATCAATATACCTCTGCCTTCTCATCATTTCTTCATTAGAATCCACCATCTGGTTGCTAGGTTTTCGAAGTTGGTATTCAATCAATCTAATCCGATATTTGAACAACTGATCAAATTTTTCAAGTCAACTTCTATCTGCAGCAACATCTATTCATTCGCTGATGTACTATTCTGTTCTGTTCAATCAGAGATACTTCATTCAGCTGAGCAATAATACAGTTCTGTTAAATCTGACCATACCATTTTGTTCAGTCTGGCCATACTATGTTGTCAGTCTGGGGTGCTTACATCACCCAAAGAACACTGTTCTCTTCAATTCTGGGTGCTTACATCACCCGGGGAAATTCTTATAATAACATCGATAAGAATTCGAAAATTTACAAATCAGTAAATTAATCAATTCAATTTCAAAAGTAGATCAAGAGCACATGCAATTTATTAAATAATCGAATCAAATACTGCATAATCATGCAATACTATAAATGCATGTGACTCACTCTATCCCGCTCAGCTTCTATCTCAGTCCAGAACCTACGCTCTGATACCACCTATTGTGGGGACCTCGGGTTGCTAATCTCATCTTAGGGCAACTAATGATTAATTAAACAATTAATCAAACAATTAAAAGATAATAAATCAAAAGCAGAATTTTTTTTTAAAAATCTAGAGCCTCGCTCGATCGGGCAAAATCAGCCGATCGAGCGAGCAAGAAAAATCATGCTCTCGGGTCTGCATCACTTTTGACCTCGCTCGATCGGGCAAAAGCAACCGATCGAGCGAGCAAGAAATTTCATATTTTCTGCCCAAGAAAACAGGCCTCGCTCGATCGGTGATATTCACCCGATTGAGCGGGATCTTCTTCTTCAGAATACTGCAGAATTCATTTTGCTGTCAAAACTAGAACCAAGTCATATATTCTCCATAAAAATTGATCAAAAGCATGCTACAATATCTAGGAACATGCATATAATCATATATAATGACTTGAGCATATAATCATGCAATTCTTACATCAAACAGATAACGTAAAAGACATTAAATCACAAGCTACACCAAAGTCATAAGTGAGCTTCAAGTCTCAAGTCTTCTACTAGGTTTGATGTACTCTAATACATATTCATTCAGCTATAAACCCGAGTCCTCACGTGCTAAATCTCGCTCCCAAGCTGTCAATGTCATCTCAGACCAGCTCCTGCCCCATCTGTTGTGATGCACACATACAAAACAAAACAACAGCTGGATAAACTCCGGTGAGAAATCATTCTCAGTATAATCGACATATAAATGCGTTAAATAAATTCATATCTACTCTAAACATATCAACTCAAGAATAGAGTAAAATAACGCATATTTCGACTCAAATTTCAAATCAAGACTTCAATTTATATAGCGCGCTTATCTCAAGAATTGATTCTTATCACTTCATTGCCATCAAGATTCGTAACCGATCTTGACATGGATATCCATCTATCGTAGCCATTCCGGGCTAGAAAATAAGGTTAACCGCAACCTTGGCATAGAATCAATTCAATATATTATCACATCATATCGAAAGCAATAAAGATCCACTACCTGTGATGGATCGACAATAACATAAGTTCTACCTCAAGAACAAGTACTTAAACAAGTATGTGATTTGTTTGGGATAATTCAAGAAGTATCATTCTTGAGTATCAAATCCCTGACTTTCGATGTCATCTTATACCTTTCATTCTCGAGTTTGTCATGTTCCACATCTGGATAGGAAGTACAACAACTCCTACAAGAATCTAATCATTCAAACATCAATCAATCTTCAATCAAATTCACTTCTATCTTGATCACTTCTTCTTCGGTTTCAAGTTGAGGTTCTTGAGTCAATAGTCTCCTATTAAACTGTGAAACATAGCATCAAAACATGCATATCAAACTTCATTCTATTCAATCATTTCAGAATCGAGTCAAAATCATCAATATACATTCAATCAACATCATTTCAAACTTCAACTTCTTCTTATTCGGTACAACTCGGAGTCGTGAATCGTTAGCCTTCGAAACTCAACTGAAATCGAGAATTAAAAATGCCATAACATTCATAACATCTAAACAACTATCTCAACTCAGTTATAGGCTATCAAAACGATGTCAAAACATCAACCGACGGCATAGCGATTGAAAATCGGGAACCGACAAAATATCGAAACCATTTCTAATCAATTCAATCATTCGTATCACTTATATCAGCAATATAATCCCATCAGAATCATCATACCAGCCAGATCATAGTCTATACAACTCAAAACATCTACTGGAAATCATAGCTAATACAAACGATAGTTGTTCGTCAATTCGGTTTCGATATAGAATCGCATATACTTTGAAGAACATAATCATAAACTCAAACGTACTGATTCTGCCAAATACTGATTTCGAAACCTAACTCAAACATCATAATACTTACACGAGATCAAATCCCTCGTCGCAAGGATTTCAGAACATCTTTCGGAATTGAAATCGGACGAGCGGATCAAAAGTTACGGGGTTTCAAAAATCAAGAATCCAAAAAGAAAATGAAGAGAAGCTCGGCTCCTGTTCTCATTTCTGAATTCCTTAACACATATGCACGTGTACATGCTGATAATCTGATTAAAATCAGATATGTATTGCATATTTGCAATTTAACTCCTTAAGTCTTCATTAATTGCAATTTAGTCCTCGGCCCTCTTTTTAATTTAATTTCAATTCTAAATAATTTAAGAATATTAGAATTTAAATCAAAACTCAAAATATTCCCAAATTAAATATACTCGGATTAAAATAAATTAAATTCGGATTAAATCAATAATCCCGGCCTTTTTCACTTTAGCCCTTGCAACTTCGATAATTTCAAATCAACCCCTGATCGGGTTTCATCTTCAAAATTAATCTTCTTTAATTCCCGAAACATGAAATTTAAATCTTAAATTCCCTAAATATTCAAATCGAATATTTATTCTTTTAATTTAAGAATTATCGGAATTTAATTCTCAAAATCCGTAAATTCTCAAATTAAATATTTTCGGCTCGAAAATTAAATCTATCATTTCTATAAATTCTCAAATCAATATTAGCCCATAATATGGAATTTAATTCTCAAATCCCATAATTAATAATTTAATATTTTCGGGCCTTACAGGTGGGGTCTTATGACACTTGTAAAAAGTGTGTCTTCAACTTAGTGGATTAAGTCCATCATCTATATCTTATTTGGGCTCAAAGATATGGGCAGTCCATCTACTATTTTTGGGCCTAAATAAGGGATCCCGATAGCGAACAAACTCAAATGGAAGTCGGTAGACTGAAAGTTAGTTAGTTATAAAATGGGACCTATGAGATCGAAAGATGGAAACACACTAAAAGGAAATTCAGAAGACACATAAGGAAATACAAGCTCGAATACACTTGCTCGTGTGATCAAGATATAGAAACAACAACAGAAGAAAGAGTTATAGAGGAAGAAAATCAAGGCAATACTGAGAATATGGAGATAGGATATTCAATGAATATATCGCATTTGATTTGGTTCAAAGCTCTGTAATCTTTTGAATTCTTGTGGTATATCAATTAAGTTTTCTGGGTGTTTCGTCCGTGGATGTAGGTCAATTTGGCCGAACCATGTATATCGATCTTTGTTGATTTTTCTTGATTTTTGTGTGTTATATAAATTGCTTGTGTGATCTTGCATTGGTGTGGAATCATTTTATGCAAGAGAGGTGATTGAATCTGCATTGGAGTGATTCTTGTATTCTCGTTAGCTAGGTGATTTCTTGGTGAATAGTTGATTGCATTGTTAACAAGTGGCGCCATCTATGGGAATCGCATCGGAGAAAATGGGATCACTGAAGTTTGATTTGGAGAAATTCACTGGGAAGAACGATTTTTCTTTATGGAGATCAAGATGAGGGCAATAGTGATTTAATAGGGTTTGATGGATGCTCTTGAAGGGAAGGAAGAAAGGTCTTGGGATGAAAAGGCGGTCAAAGATAGAGAGATCATGATGAACAAGGCACACAGTACAATTATATTGTGTCTTGGAGATAAACCACTACGTGAAGTGGCCAAAGAGACATCACCAGGTGATGTTTGGAACAAATTGGAGTCTCTCTGTATGACTAAATCCTTGGCTAACAGGTTATATATGAAGCAGAGACTTTATTCCTTTAAGATACATCAAGAAAAGGAACTGGATGAACAAATAGATAATTTTATCAAGATTATTGATGATCTGAAAAATCTTGACATAAAACTAGAAGATGAGTATCGAGCACTGATACTATTGAATGCACTTCCTAAGTCATATGAGAATTTCAGAGATGCTATGTTGTATGAAAGGGAGCAATCAATAACATTGGAAAAGGTGCAATCGGCAATTCAATCTAAGGAGTTACAGAAAAAGCTTAAAAATTCTTTGGAGTCTAAGGGGGAAAGTTTGGCCATTCGAGGGAGATCTGATAAGAGAACAAAGAGAACAAAGGATTATAGATCTAGATCGAAAAGCCAAACGAGATATAAGTGTTTCCATTGTCATAAGGAAGGACATTTTAAGAGAGACTGCCCGGATAGGAAATAAAAAGCTAAGGATGAGGGGGAAGCTGTTGTTGTTGCTGATGGTTATGAGGCCGCTGAAGCACTGAATTTAACTGGACAAGATCCTATAAATGAGTGGATATTAGACTCGGGATGCTCATTCCATATGTGTCCTAATAAGTCTTGGTTTGAGAAAATCAAAGAATCTGAGGAAGGGGTGGTGTTACTTGAAACAATAAAGCTTGCAAAATTAAAGGTATTGGAAGTATAAAACTGAGAATGCATGATGGTACAGACAAGATCTTGCAAGAAGTCAGACTGGTAACTGAATTAAAAAGGAACTTGATATCTCTTGGAACCTTGGACTCACTTGGTTATGTGTTCAAATCAGAAAGGGGAACACTTAAGGTAATTAAAGGGTCCCTTTTGGTCATGAAAGCAGTAAAGAAAAACTCTTTGTATACTCTACTAGGAAGCACAGTTATTGGAGGTGCAGCAGTGGTACAAGAAAGAGTGATTAACACACAATTATGGCACTTAAGGTTTGGCCACTTGAGTAAAAGTGGCCTACAGGATTTAGCCAAGCAAAATTTATTGTGTGGGGACAAGATCACTGATCTGGATCTTTGTGAGCATTGTGTGTTTGGCAAAGCAAAGAGGGAAAAGTTCCAGCAGGCAGTTCATACATCAGCTAAACCACTGCAGTATGTTCACTTTGATCTTTGGGGTCCATCAAGGACAGAAACAAATGGAGGAGGTAGATATTTCATGTCCATAATTGATGACTTTACAAGAAGACTTTGGGTTTATGTACTCAAGACTAAGGATGAAGCTCTGAGCAAGTTTAAAGACTGGTTCAAATAACAGAAACCAAACTAGACATGAAAGTGAAGAACTTGAGGACTGATAATTGTTTGGAATATTGCTCTGAGGAATTTGCACAATATTGTAAGTCTAAGGGGATCACAAGGCAAAGGAAAAACCCAAGAACTCCACAGCAAAATGGATTGGCAGAGATAATGATCGAACTTTGCTTGAAAGATAAGGTGTATGTTGCTATATGCTGGTCTTCCAAAGTCATTTTGTGGTGAGGCACTATCTACTGCATGTTACCTGATAAACAGAAGTCCTTCTAGTGCAATAGGCTTCAAGACTCCTATGGAATTATGGAGTGGAACTCCATATGATTAATCAAAGCTCAAGATATTTGGTTGCTTAGCATATGCTCATATCAAGCAAGATAAGCTGGAACCAAGAGCCTTGAGGTGTGTTTTCATAGGGTATCCCGAGGGAGTCAAAGGGTATAAGGTATGGAACATGGAGTCTATTGGCACAAGATGCTTCAATACCAAGGATGTCACATTTGATGAAACAAGATTTGGATATTTAGTAAACAAAGAACCGAATGTCCAAAAAGATGTTATTCTGAATGAATCTCAGGCTGAGGTGGAGCTTATGAAGGAGAATTCATTACAGGAAAGTAAGGAACACTTTGAAACAGTGCAGCTAACAGAAGATGTGTCAAGTAAGGAGGATCTAAGTACTTATGAGCTGGCCAGAGATAGAACAAGGAGGGAAACAAGGCCTCCTCAAAGACTTGGCTATGCTGATTTGACATGGTATGCATTAACTATAGCAGAACAGGTGAATCAAATTGAACCATCAAATTATAGGGAAGAAATGTCTGGAAAACACAGAAAGCATTGGTCAGAAGCAATGGATGATGAGTTCAGCTCACTAATAAAGAACAACACCTGGAAACTTGTCACCAGACCACAAAAACAAAGAGTTCTTGGATGTAAATGGATTTACAAAGTGAAAGAAGCTAGAAGAGCAGATAACAAGCTGAAATTTAAAGCAATATTAGTTGCAAAAAGTTATGCTCAAATTGAAGGGATTAACTTCAATGAAATATACTCTCCAGTAGTGAAACTTTGTTCAATAAGAATAGTTCTTGCAGCTGCCGTAAACTGGATTGGGACCTAGAACAGCTTGATGTTAAGACAGCCTTCTTGCATGGAGAATTAGAAGAGATTATCTACATGGAACAGCTGGAGGGATACATAATGCCTAGAAATGAAAACAAAGTGTGCTTGTTGAACAGATCATTGTATCACTACAAAAAAACACCTTTTTTAGAAGCGATTTTTTAAGAGCGGCTTCAAAACCGCTCTTGAAAGTTGCAAGTAGGATAAATTTTGAGCGAACCATTTGTTTTGTCTGACCTTTTAAGAGCGTTTTTGAAACCGCGACTACAGATTGTGTGTAACAGCGGTTTGTACAAACCATTGCTATCAACCGTTTCTATTGATATAATATTTAGGAGCACTCCTGATACTGGTCTTACTGAATAGATATAGCAACAATTATTTGTAAATTGTTGCTATCATTCGCTCTTATTGTGCTAACCTTTAGGATCAAGTTTGAGCCCGCTTATAATGAGTACTTTTAACAACGATTTATTCATTTGTTGTTATATACCGTTTCTATTGCGTTATTTTTTAAGATCTATTTTTATACCACTCTTATAAAATACTTTTAGGTGCGGTTTATACAAATCGTTCTCTAAACCGTTCGTAAAAGTTCAGGCAATAGAATCGATTTATATTATCGTTTGTATTGAGTTAACTTTTAGAGACGGTCATAAAAGCACAAATATCAACCGTTTCTATTGATATAATATTTAGGAGCACTTCTGATACTGTTCTGGCTAAATAGTTATAGCAACAATTATTTGTAAATCGTTGCTATCATTCGCTCTTATTGTGCTAACCTTTAGGAACAATTTTGAGCCCGCTTCTAATGAGTACTTTTAACAACTATTTATTCAGTTGTTGCTATATACCGTTTCTATTGCGTTATTTTGTAAGATCGATTTTTATACCACTCTTATAAAATATTTTTATGTGTGGTTTTTACAAATCGTTCTCTAAACCGTTCGTAAAAATTCAGGCAATAGAATCGATTTCTACTATCGTTTGTATTGCCTTAATTTTTAGAAACGGTCATAAAAGCACTGATATTGGACACTTTGTGCATTGTTTCATGTGAATCGATGTCATAAAATACTTCTATAGGTTTACTTCAAAGAGCACTTTTACAAAACACTAATATTAAATATTTTTTGTAGCAATTTGTATGTACTTTATTGTAAACCAGTTCCATTGATTTTTTTTAAATTTAAAAAAAGTGTTTAAATAACACTCCTACTAAATGCTTTTATTAATTTTGATGCAATTTAAATGATTAAAATAAACAATAATAAACTAAAAATTATTATAAATGACAATTCATTCACTAAATAGCATCTCTTAAAATATATAATCCAATTAAAATTATTAATTTAATGAAATTTTGATTTTTTCGGTCGATTCGATTTTTACATATATAATCTGAAATCGAACCAAACATCTAGCATCTCCTAACACTTGTTCGTCTGTGTAGACTCATCCCAGTTAAAAATCCAACCCGATCAATTAAGATTGAAATTAAAACTTGCTTATTAGACCAAATTCGAGGTAAATTTTTTGTTACATTACAACTTATAAGTTTATAACACGGTCATGATAACACCACTATGTCTAAAAAGTTGGCTTTGTAACATAATTGTTATATTAATTTATTGTTATGTAACTAAAGTGATCAAACAACGGCGTAAGGGTCGAATGGGTCGGATCGACCCTCCAGACTAACTAATTTGAAAAAAAAAACTAAAATACCTGATATTTCAAACAAAAATATTAGTGATTTTACACAATAATAAATACCACAATAAAAAATCATACAAAATTTTAATGCAACGATTATATTTGTATAAAATCTCACGTACCCATATAATATGAATGACATAAATAGGAACTTCATTATGCAAAAAATTCCAATAATATAAGATATTAAAACACATCAAAATATTAGTTTAAAAAGTTTCAAAAAAACTCACATAAAATATAATAAGTGTCTTGATGCTAAAACAATTTGCAAAAATTTAACAAAAAATTAAAAATCTTATCTTTGTAAAACTGACTGGTCACCTCGGTTAACCACAACATGTGCGTATTTAGGCCCGCCTTTAAATTGACTAATAAAGCTATAACTCAACTCATCAATTTAAAGCTATAACTCAACTCATCAATTTCTCTTGGAGACTCTATATATGACCACATTTTCGATGATTGTATCCACAAACAACAAATATCTTAATAAACAATTTAATATATTTAATTTGATACTTAGTTAGTGCTTTAAATTATTAAATATAATTCTTAGAAACAAAAAAAATTGAAAGCAATGACATTCGAATTGAAGTTCATATAATTAAATTAAAAATATAGATACATATATTTACTAAATTGTAATTTTTTTACAGTGTAAAATTTTCATTTACTTACATTAAATTATCTCTATACAAAAAATTCCTTAATAATTAATTTGCCTACACTTAAGCTATTTATTAGTATTCATTCTTTATATTTTCTAATTATTATGATTACAATTAATTAATTATGTAAAAATAAAATCAAAATTACCGCCAATTTTTTCCCAATACCAAATAGCCGCCTAATTATTTGGAAAGACCGCCAATGTATATCATAAAATATATGGCCAATTTGAAATCAAATCTGTCGAGATCAATTTTTAAAGATAAGCTATATCACAACTAATTATAGAACCAACTTTCTATTTTGTTTATTTTGTTATTTAAACCTCTTCATATCTCCTAATCTTGTATTTCTTCCTCCGGCTGCAATTTCTTTCATATCCCTCGGTATGTTTTTACTTTTTCGTTTGTTTCATCTTTTTTACTTTGAAACTATTTTTAATAGATATCTATTATTATTTTTAGGTTGATTTTGAATATGAAAAACAAAAGAATGTGAATGTTGTTTCAAAATATAAGAAGACGATCTGAAAGAGATGAATCAAACAATAGGAGATCTGGAGATGAACCTAAATCACGAGACTCGAGATCATATTCTCTATCGCAGATAGAAAATGATTCAATAGGATCGGGACAAAATTATGATAACGAAGAAGGTTTTTCTTTTTCTTTTTTTGCATGAATTATTGGTTACGTTTCAACTTAAAATAAACCTCATGTTTTGCATATGTTTTTTAGGTCGTAATGTGGATATGTGTTTGCCCCAAAACCAACCAAGGATCTAGAAGCACAAAGGAAAATGGAAATGGAGCAGATGCGACAGACGCAAAATTTTCAGTTACAAAATTTTACTCGTGTAATTCAAAGATGGTATCTGGAACTGCCGGAGGATCTCGTGGGCCAGAATTTTTGCCTTCACAGGTAATCACATGTCTAATACTATTATTATATTACACTAATGAATCAATTTAAGAAAAAATTTGTATAAATATGTGATATTAAATTTTATTTTTTAGATGGCAACTATCATGGCAAGTATTATGCAGGAACAAGAAAATATTCCATCAAATGCACATGAAAGTAATCGTAGATCTCCATCGCTATCAGAGAATAATGAATAAATTTAATTTTTAAGAAACATTTTTATTTAGTTAGAAATTCTTGTTATGTTTTGAATTTTAGAGATTTTCATTTATTTTATATTAACAATTGGAATAATATTGTTATTTTTTTGGACGTAAGTTTTTTTGTTTTATACGTTCAATTTGTTAATTAGGATAACAATATTAGAGGTTTTTATTATTTAATTTGTGATCATTTATTTGTAAAAATAAGAAAATTAAAAAATTGCTAAATTTGTACGCAATTTGAATAATTATATGTAAGTCATTCAATTTTTCTTAAATCTTAAATTACAAATTTGATTCAAACTGCTTTAAATGTCTCAAAAACCGCTTCTATATCTATTATTTTATGAATTGTCCGAAACTAATCTCTTATCCACGGCTTGAAAATGATCCTAAATTTCTTCAAATTTATGGCTTTACAAGCGCTTTCAAAGTATTTGTAAAACATTATTATTAGGATCGATTGGGAATCACTCCAATATATCCGATCTCAAGATTGGTTAATAACCGCTCATACATCCAAAGGCTTCAAGATCGTTCTCGATCACTCTTAAATTACTAGTTACATGAGTGGTTTGAAATCGCTCTCATAGCTCTGATGTATAGAAGCGATCAAAAACCATTATTAAACACACAGGTTTCGATATGGTTTAAAACCATCCTTATATTTGTCGTTTTAACATCATTTTTTAACTAGTCTTATATCCACAACTAGTAGGAGTGGTCACACCGGTCCTATATTTCTAACATCAATAGCATTTTACAATCGTTCTTATATCCATGTCTTGTAGCACTGGTGAAAAAACGTTCTTACATATTGCTTATTTCGAAGTGGTTTGCAACCACTCTTGTCTTTACAACTACAGGATTGGTTTGAAACCGTTGCTATTTGCATGATATCTAAGAACGGTTATTACCCGCGCTTATAACAAACAATTGGAGCGGTTTTCCAGTTTTCATTGGAAAAACTGTTGCTATAAGATATAGGGATGGTGATAAGAGGAACGGTCTGGTAACTGTTGGTAATAGTTTAAGATCGGTGGAAAACCACTCTTAAAACTGAAAAAAAAAAACCGTTCTTATATGGCTATTTTTTTTGTAGTGTATGGCTTAAAGAAGAGTCCTCGAAAATGGAATAAAATATTTGATGATTTCATGATGAAACTCAAGTTTCTGAGAAGCAACTATGACAATTGCGTATACATCATGAAACAAGGAAAACAAGTGACACTGCTGCTACTACTTTATGTGGATGATATTTTGATTGCAAGCAAAGATAAATTGGAAATCTAAAGAATAAAGGATAAGCTAAGTTCAGAATTTGACATGAAAGATTTGGGTGAAGCCAAGAGGATCTTAGGCATGAATATCATAAGGGAAAGGGAATTGAGAAGATTAAACTTGTATCAATCAGTTTAAATGAAGAAAGTATTACTGAGATTCAACATGAATCAATGCAAAACAGTAAGCACACCAGTAGCATAAAACATCAGACTTTCTTTAGAGCAGTCACCTAAAACCGAGGAAGAAAGGCAAGATATGAAAGATAATCCTTATGCTAGTGGTGTTGGCAGTATAATGTATGTTATGGTATGCAGTAGACCTGATCTAGCATATTCCATAAGCTTAGTTTCAAGGTTCATGTTAGATCCTGGAGCAGAACACTAGAAGGCTCTTAAGTATGTGATGAGATACTTAAGAGGATCATCACTCTTGGGACTAAGTTTTTGAGATCAAGGAAGCAAATAAAATCCCATAGTTGGATATGTAGACGCAGACTGTAGTGATCCGTATCCATAATTAACGATTAATGAGTATATTAATCGTGTGATCGAGTTTTGCTTTATTAATACATGATTAAGGAAGTTTCGGTTGGATTAACGAACTTCAGAAATGGATTCGGAATGATCGGAAATGACCCGAAGGGTGACCAGGAACGGAAGCAACGTTCTGGCAGCTGTTGTCATCCGTGACATCAACAATATTACGTCATTGCTTACGCACTTGATGGGACATCAGAAGCAACGATGGGGATCGGAAGCAACGTTCGTCAGGCAGAACGGACGCAATGAACCCGAACGGATGAAACGTTCCGTATCTATAAATAGAGGGTCCGAGAGCTCATTTCTCGCACCTCTCTCCTCTTTTTTCTCTCGACTTCTAGGCCTTCTAACTCAGATCTAGGGAGATCTAGGCTTTCTATAGGAATTCTGGAAGTGGAACAACGATCTAGACTTCGTAGCGGAGCTGTGGCCTAGTTTTGAGGCTATCGACAGCAAAGTGCTAACGACGGACGCATGTATAGCTTTGGCTTCCTAAAAATATTTAGGAGTATAGAATAGCTTAGTTAAGGCTTTTACAGCTTAATTTTGATGCATGGGTAATTGCATTGTAGTAGCAGTAGACTAAACTAGTAGGCTTGGAGTTTAGACCAGAGGAGCTAGGTTTTGACCAGCAGTGTTAGAGGTACGTAAGTACTGACCGAGATAGCCGACATGATATATTTGTATGTATGTTGCATGAGTATGTGCTATATGTTTTCCTATGTTTTAGCATGTTTTTCGACCTTAGCACATGCATGATTTTATGTGTGACTGCGTCTGGAGAGATGTGAGTCATTGACAGTCTCCATAGGGAACAGTGATCTCATGTTGGACTCGAGTCAGGTATGATAGTTTCCATATGGGACTTGTATCCTATTTTTGATTCGGGTCTGGATGGGGTTGGCTCAGCCCTGATATAGAAATATACGAGTATCCAAGGAGTCGCTCTCTAGCCGGTACTATATATTTCTGGCGCCATGAGCAAGTGTTTTACCTGGGATTTTAAATCATTTGTGTGCGCATATTTGTACATATATCATTGCTTATGTATTGAGTGTTATCGCTCATGCCCCTGTGTTTGGGTATTGTGGTGTACCTTGTGGTGGGGCAGGTTTGAGGCTGGACGGTCCAGGCGGCGCTCAGCAGGATTGAGGATCCGAGAGTGTGAGGTTTTAGAGGGTAGGGATTTGTTTATCCTGAACCTTCGATTTGGTTGTATAATGGTATTTATACACTTTTGTTATCGTTGGTTGTATTCTGCCAATTGGATTTGTTCTATTTTTAATTATCCGCTACTTACGCATTAAGTTTTATTGCATGCTCTATTTAACTCTGATTAGATAGTGGATCTGGGTTGAGTCACTACACTTTTTGGTATCAGAGCGCATTGCATTGGGAATTACATAAAGCGGATTAAGTAATTATCTGTTCTTATGCGACAGATGACAGATTATGATGAGAGCCACGATAGCGGAGGCGGCGGTCAATGGGGCGATCCGAATGATCGTAGACGTCGTCGAGGACAGCCTGAGGAGCGCAAACGAGTGAGCATGCGCAGGTTTAAGGAGGTTAGCCCAAAGCCCTTTACAGGAGGTGAGACGCTAGAGGAGGCTGAGGATTGGCTCGAGAGGATGGAGCAGTGTTTTCAGGAGTTCCGTTGCACAGACAAGGATAAGATGGAGATTCTTGCCTTTATGCTTGAGGGACGAGCGAGGAAGTGGTGGAGATCTACTTCCGCACCATTCATAGCAGCGAGAGGAGTAGCCACGTGGGGCGAGTTCCGTACAGCTTATCAGAGACTGTATTTCCCTTCAGCTCTACGATAGGCGAAAGCCAGTGAGTTACTGAGTCTGCGACAGGGTACGATGATGATCGAGGAGTACCAGCAGAAGTTCTTTGATCTGCTACCTTATTGTCCTCACATTGCCGATAGTTCTATGGCAAAGTATGACCATTTCCTTCAGGGTCTGAACCCTGAGATTCATCGGATGGTTGCTGTGGGAAGTGATATGACCTACGAGGGCTTGGTGGACCGTTGTCGCCAGGCAGAGGACAGTATCCGGAGGAACAGGGGACTCTTCTCTTCTTCTTCCAGGTCAGCGAGTGCCAGTACTTTGGGTCCGAAAGGACAGTCTTTCAAGAATCCAAGAGGTACTTATTCTTCATCTGGATCTGGTGGAGTGCATAATTTTGGTGGTCAGAGACCGAACCGATGTCGTTAGTGTAGATGCAGGCATCCGCCAGGACAGTGTGGTCGATCGACCAATGCATGCTTCGTGGTCAGGAGGGTCACATGAAGAGGGATTGTCCGATGCTGATTGGGGCAGCAAGTGGTTCAGGAGGTTCTCAGGCATCTGTTCAGCCACCTCAGTACCAGCAGCCACCTTATCAGCAGCAGTATTCTCAGCAGCACCAGCAGCCGCAGCAGTCTTAGCGGCAGCATACTCAGACTCCTTCTCGGGGTCATTATTATTTGCAGCCACGTGCCCAGGGTCAGGTCTTTGTGCTTAACCAGGAACAGGCAGAGGCTGACAGTGATCGGATGATCGCAGGTACCTGTAGTTTATGTGGTTTTCCTGCGCATGTTTTAATTGATACTGGTGCATCGCATTCTTTCGTATCAGCACGTTTTGCTAAGAAGTATAAGTTGCCATTCATTCCTTTATACTTCTTGCTGGTAGTTTCTACTCCTATGGGTAGCGAGGTTTTAGCCAAGCGTCTAGTTGTGGGTTGTATTTTGGATTTCGAGGGACATCAGCATAGTGCTAACCTGATGGTTTTAGCTATGGAGGATTTTGATTGCATCATTGGGATAGATCTCTTGACTACCTACCGAGCGATAGTGGATTGCTATCAGAGATTTGTTCAGTTCCGACCAGAGGATGGAGAGTTTTGGTATTTCTATGGTGAGGGAGCGCGACCCCCGATGCCAGTGGTTTCTGCTCTGAAAGCCCGGCGTGCTTTAGAGTCTGGCGGGGAAGGCTATCTTATCTACGCCATTGACGTATCCTTAGGGGATCCAGATATCCAGGAGATACCAGTGGTTTGTGATTTTCCAGATGTGTTTCCGTAGGAAATTCCAGGTTTGCCACCAGTGAGGGAGATCGAGTTTGGCATTGAGTTACTGCCAGAGACTACACCGATTTCCAGAGCTCCTTATCATTTAGCGCCATCAGAGATGAAAGAGCTGCAGAAGCAATTGCAAGACCTTCTTGATAAGGGCTACATTCGACCCAGTGTTTCGCCATGGGGAGCCCCAGTGCTGTTTGTCAAGAAGAAGGATGGTTCTATACAGTTGTGTATTGACTACCGTCAGTTGAATCAAGTGACAGTGAAGAATAAATATCCTCTTCCGGGGATAGATGATATATTTGATCAGTTGCAGGGTACTTCTGTCTATTCGAAGATTGATCTTCGGTTTGGGTATCATCAGTTGCGAGTTCGACAAGAGGATGTTTCTAAGACAGCATTTCGTACGCGGTATGGACACTATGAGTTTCTAGTAATGCCGTTTGTTCTGACGAATGCTCCAGCTGTTTTTATGGATCTGATGAACAGGGTGTTCCGCGACTTTCTGGATAAGTTCGTGGTAGTGTTCATCGATGATATCTTGGTTTATTCTCGCAGCATGGATGAGCTTGCCTATCATCTCTACATTGTACTTCAGGTCTTGAGGGAAAGACAGTTGTACGCGAAGCTGAGCAAGTGTGACTTCTGGATTGACCGAGTTGTATTCCTTGGTCATGTCATATCACAGGAGGGCGTATCTATTGACCCCAGTAAGACAAAGGCTATTCTGAATTGGTCGCGTTCGACTACAGCTTCTGAGATTCGTAGTTTCCTTGGTTTGGCAGGATACTACCGGCGTTTTGTGGAGAACTTCTCTCAGATAGCTAGGCCTTTGACACAGCTGACGAAGAAAGATGCTTATTTCATGTGGTCAGATGCTTGTGAAAAAAGTTTCCGTGAGTTGAGACGTCGGTTGACGACAGCTCCAGTACTTTCCTTACCGTTTGGATCAGATGGTTTTGTAGTCTTCATTGATGCTTCTCTCCAGGGTTTGGGGTGCGTGTTGACTCAGAATGGTCACGTGATCGCGTATGCTTCCAAACAGTTGAAGACTCACGAGGAGAATTATCCTGTACATGATCTAGAGCTTGCAGCCATTGTCTTTGCTTTGAAGATATGACGTCACTATTTGTATGGATAAAGATTCAAGATTTTCACCGATAATAAGTTTTTGAAGTATCTGTTCACCCAGGCTGAGTTGAACATACTGCAGCGTCGTTGGATGGATCTGTTGAAATATTATGATTGTGAGATCAAGTACCATCCAGGTTCATCAAACCCCGTTGCTGATGCGCTTAGTCGCAAGGTCTATGTTAGTTCCCTTCGTACCAGTTCGATTTCGAAGGCAGTGGATGAGTGTTGTTCTTTGAGATTCACGTTCCATCATAAGAAAGAATAGCAAGGGATTTGTGTTTCTTCTGTGCTTGCAGAGCCAGCATTGTATCGACGAATCCGAGAAGCTCAGAATTCTGATCTAAAGACTCAGAAGTTAGCCCGTTTGGCGGAGGGTGGTAATACTTCTGGTTTCCATCTGCAAGGAGACGGTCTGTTGTGTCTTTCTGGTCGAGTTGTAGTACCCAAGGATTCTGATTTGAGGGATTAGATCTTATCGCAAGCTCACCGCAGTCGGTTCTCTGTACATCCAGGCAGCATGAAGATGTATAAGGATCTTCGCACTTGATTTTGGTGGAAAGGGATGAAGCGCAGTGTCTATCAGTTTGTATCACGATGCCTTGTGTGACAACAGGTCAAGGCAGAGTTTAGACAACCTGGAGGGTTACTTCATAGCTTAGAGATTCCTGATTGGAAGTGGGAGCATGTGACGATGGATTTTGTCACCCACTTGCCTATGTCTTCCAGGAATTGTGATGCTATTTGGGTTGTCGTGGATCGATTATCTAAGTCAGCGCATTTTCTTCCCTATAACCGCGATTATACCTTTGATAGGATGGCGCAATTGTATGTGCGGGAGATCGTTCGATTGCATGGCATTCCGTTGAGCATTGTCAGTGATAGGGATCCGAGATTTACCTCGAGATTTTGGGGTAGTTTCCAGCGGGCTCTTGGTACTACTTTGAGCTTGAGTACGGCTTATCATCCAGAGAAAGACGGACAGTCCGAGCGTACTATTCGCACTTTATAGGACATGCTTCGTGTGACGGTGATGGATTTTGGTCCAGCGTGGCATGATCATTTACCATTGGTGGAGTTCGCTTACAACAATAGTTTTCATCGCAGCATTGGCATGGCACCATTTGAGGCTCTTTATGGACGTCGTTGTCATACACCTTTGTTTTGGGACGAGGTTGGCGAGCGTCAGGTTGAGGGTCCTCAGATGATTCAGCAGATGACTGATGAAGTGGAGTTGATCCGAAGCAGGATTAAGGCGGCCCAGGATTGACAGGCTAGCTATGCGAACACTCAGCAGTGGCCGTTACACTTCAAGGTAGGAGAGCATGTATTCTTGCGTGTGTCACCTTTCCGAAAGGTGATGAGGTTTGGTCTCAAGGGTAAGCTGACATCGAGATTTATTGGTCCTTTCGAGATTCTCGAGAATGTTGGAGATGTGGCTTATCATCTAGCCTTGCCACCAGATCTTTCGGGGATCCACGATGTGTTCCACGTGTCATTGCTGAGACAATATGTGGCGGATCAGTCGCATATTTTGCATCCGACCGAGGTATAGTTACATCAGGATCTGTCGTATGTGGAGAGGCCCTTACGGATTCTAGACAGGAAGGACAAGGTACTTCGTAAAAAGCGTATACCGTTGGTGATGGTACAGTGGCAGCGCAGAGGTACAGAGGAAGCTACTTGGGAGTTAGAGAGCCAAATGCGAGCCGAGCACTGACTGGCTAAATCGGTATGATTAAAAATCAACTGGCAAGCGCACCAAGTCAAATTATAATATAGTGGACAAAGGTCCAGATGTCGGACCCACAGAGACTGTATATATATGAATACCAAAATATATTTATTTCTACTTAATCTAGACTAATAAAAAAGAGTGATTCAGATTTTTAAAATAATAATTAAAATTGCAAATAAAATAAACTTAATTAAAACGCAGCAGAAATTTGATTTAATTCAAATATGGGAAAAGTTCGATCAAGGACTCACGTAGGTACCAGACAATTCATGTAACAAGCAGTCGATCTAAGACATCAGACTTAATCTTAATTCACGGGAATTTTCCTAATTTATTCGAAGGACTATTTCTAGAACAATCAAACCTATTCAAATATTGATGAACTAATCTTTCGTAATTTTAATCAAATTTGAATGCATAACGAACTGTGAAAATTCAGTAAACACCTAAACCGCATAATGAAACCGAATTCTATTTCTAGTCAGTTTTACACTATGTTAATTATCGAAGTGATCAAAATCGAAACCTCCTCTGTCGAATTGGAATCAATTAACAAGCAAGTAAATAACTGGCCAGAAAATTCACAAGACAAATATAAATTCGACAAACAATAAATTCAAATTAAGTTTGAAAATCTCAAATAAACAAATCAAGTTTTCTACATTAATTGTCTGGCCCAATCACGTGGCCTTGATCGAAAGAGAAAACTACTCAATAAATAAATTCATGATCAAACAAGGTTTTTAATCATGAAAAGTAAAAATAAAATCAAAGAAAAGAATAATAAAATCTCCCAAGAAGTAGCAGTAGCCGCCTCTGCGTTGTGTTCTCTCTGCTGCGATCCGGAACCCTTTCTCACGTCTAATCTCCTCTATTTATATGTCTTAAAAATCCCATAGAATAAAGCCCGAAAAATAAGACTTTTTAAATTCCAAAATTTCTTATTTTTTTCTGCTCCCGACATCTCGCTCGAGCGAGCACAACCTCTCGCTCGAGCGAGAGACTCTCTGTTCCGTAAAAGTTTTTGCCCGTATTTCTCGCTCGAGCGAGCACAAGCTCTCGCTCGAGCGAGCATGTTTCTGTCCGAAGAAATAATTCACACACAGACTTGCGCGGTTCCCATCTTTCTTTGCGCGATAATGCTTCCACCTAGCGCTAATCTCTTCTCCTCCATGCACGTTTGCGCTTCATTCCTCCTTGTTTGCACTACATCTAGTGCAAACAATTTCGTTTGCAAAAACTCTAGCGCTAACGCGCTTAAGTCCTTCCCGTTTGCACAAGATGTTGTGCAAACGCGCTTCAATCTTCTTTTTTTTTTTTTTCCTTTTCTTCTCTTTTCTCTTTTCCTCTCTTCTCTTCAAAACTCTTTTAAATTTCATTTTTCCTACAAATAGAACCGGAGAATGAAATTCACACAAATCCAATAAAACACAAAATAACACAAAAAATAATATGAATGCACACAAAATAAACATAAAAATATTATGAATTAATGCATACAAAATGCACTTATCAACACCCCATACTTAACTCTTACTCGCCCTCGAGCAAGACATGCAAAACAAAATGCACACAAAAACATAAGTAAGGATGATTCATAAATGTGCATAGCCTCCGAGAAGTTCAATCACAAAACCAAAAACACAGACATGCTCTCAACTTTTCATAATACACTTTCGGTTTAACGTGAATGTGCGTGTGTGAAATGTCATTCCAGTTTCATACAACTTAGACCGAATTCGTCTCAAATCTGCTTAGCGACCTATGACAAATCAGTGAAAGTTTCACTCTTCAAGTGCCCATTCCTCCCAACGACCTCTAGACAAAATCCCACCTCCCTTGAGATAATGAATTACACACCTCCGGATTTTGCATCCGGTATTGCTTTAGCCCCAATAATTACCCGCTGACTTAGCTATAACTGGCTAGGATACGAAAAATCATTCTATTTTTTCTTTCTAATCCCATCGTCTATAGCCCGGATGGAGCATCAATCTCATTTAATCCGCATACTTAGCCTTAAATTTAATATTTTATAGGATTTTAATCCTTTCAAGGCCCGGATGGAATTGTATATAATTTTTTTTTAGGTGCGCCCAAGATCATAAGTGTAAACTAGAGTCTCATAAAAATTCATAGAACACAATCAAGATCCACAAACCACCTTTTGCCGTGCAATGGTCAAACAGACAGAAACTTCCTCAAATCTTTCGCTACAATCCACTGGTCTAACACAAGTGCTTATAAATATTCACGGTTCAACCTACAGTTTCTCATGTCCAGTCAAGAGCAATTTTTTTCAAAAATCCAATTTTTTCTTCAAAAAAACTTCATCATCATAGGCTACCATGACTCATCCTACTCATGCAAGACAACACAAACAACAACAAAATGATATGCATGATTACGAACCAAACACAAAAACTAAACCAAATAAATGCAAACAGAATGAACACAAAAGATAATAACCAATGCAATAAACTAGTCTACCCCCCCCCCCCCCATACTTATCCAAAGCATTGCCCTCAATGCTTCAGAACAATGAACAGAATGCAAACAAACAAAAACACCATGAAAACGAATATAATACTCCCCTGGTTTTCGATTCATTCTCTTCCTTCTTGACTGTATCCTTGGTGATGGTAGCCTCAGTCTAGATAAATCAGCAGGCACGGCAAACTGGCATGGGAGAGAAACAAAAATAAAAAAAAAACAAAACAAAAAAAAAAAAAAAAAAGCAAAAGCAAAAATACTGGGTTGCCTCCCAGTCAGCGCTAAATTTATAGTCTATAGCTCGACTCTACTCCTCTCTTGAGTGGCGACATTCAAGGTGGTTTATCCACCGTCTTTGAAAAACTCAGATTAGTCCTGCACTTGCATGCCACACCATTAAAAAAATTGTGCAAGGGGCTAATTCCTACAGGAAATTGCACCTGCAGACATGCACCAACATCATGCATCTCATCAACTAAATAAACAGCAGAGCAAGATTTTAAAATTGGGCTCTCAGTAGCTGACTTTAACATTTTAAATACAACTTGCTCATCGTTCAGTCTTAACACCAACTCTCCTCTCTCAACATCAATTAACGCCCTACTAGCAGCAAGAAAAAGGCGTCCTAAAATCAACGGAACTTCTAAATCCTCCTCCATGTCAAGAATAACAAAATCTACTGGATAAATTAAATTATCTATCTTGACTAGGACATTCTCTACGATCCCTCTCGGATATTTAATAGAACCATCAGCAAATTTGAGAGAGATAGCAACAGGTTCAATATTTTCTACTCCTAATTTTCGAGCAATTGAATATGGCATTAAATTTATGCTCGACCCAAGATCACACAACACATTTTCAAAAGACAGACTTCCAATTTTACAGGGTATAAAAAAACTCCCTGGATCTTGAGATTTTGTTGGAAGATTCTTTTCAGCACTGCCGAGCACTCCTCATTTAGTGTGACTTGCGTTACGTCATTCAATTTTTTTTTGTTTTTCAGCAAGTCCTTCAGAAATCTTACATAATTCGGCATCTGAGCTAATGCATCTGCAAAAGGTATGTTAATATGCAGTTTCTTGAAGATTTCAAGAAACTTTTTAAATTTAGAATCAAATAACAATTGCTTAGCTCTATGGGGGAAAGGTAAGGTAGAAATATCAACATTATCATTAACTTCAAATTTTGAAGTCTTACATTTCTTTCCTGCCTTGGAGGATTTTTCAGTCCGCGCATCCTCCTTGAACTCTCCAATTTTCGGCCCCTCCATCCTATTCTTTTCGCCCATCTACTGCTCCTCAGACTGTGCTTGAGTCACGACCATGATAGCGTTCACGCCTCTGGGATTTGGTTCAGTGTTACTTGGTAAAGCTCCAGCAGGCCAGGTTGATAATTGGGTTGCGATCTGACTCATTTGAATTTCCAGCTTCTGCAGCATGCTCTCCTGATTCTGTAAGCGAGCCTCAGTACCCGCCACGTACTTCATCATGATCTCCTCAAAACTCGGCTTTTTCTCCTCTTGCTTGGCCTTTCAGTTATGACTGTAGTTGTTGTTTGAGTTGTATGTCTGCCTTCCTTGATTACCCATAAAATTCACAGCCTCAACTTCAAAAAACTGCTGGTATTGTTGCATATTCCCTTGTGCTTGATTGACCGGTGCTTTTTTCATGAGTTTCACTTGGTGTGTCAGCGCGTCAATCTTTGCATTCAGGGCCATTAAAGCATCGACCTCTAAAACTCCAGCCTTCTTCTCTCTCTTTACATCCGGCCACCCAATGTTACTCTCTGCCATATTGCCAATGATCTCCCAGGCTTCAGCTGACGTCTTCCTGAATAAACATCCATTAGCCGCAACATCCAGCATAGATCGAACCAACTGATCGGCTCCATTGTAGAACGTCTGAGTCTGCTGGCTTTGAGATAAGTTATGCTAAGGACACATCCTCAACATCTTCTTGAATCTGGTTCGTGCCGCATGTAAAGATTCACCCTCCTTTTGCTTGAATGAGATAATATCTGAAAATAACTTTGCCATCTTCGTAGAAGGAAAATACTTGTTAAGAAAAGTCTGAACAAGTTGGTTCCATGTAGTGATGGAACCCGCAGGCAAATCATCTAGCCACTCAACAGCTTCGCCTTGAAGAGAGAATGGGAATAACCACAGTCGCACTGCATCATATGTTACCCCATTAACCTTGAACATGTCGCAGATCGATAGAAAACGCTCCAGATGAGCGTAGGGATCTTCCACAGATGTGCCCCCAAATCTTGCTTGCAGTTGGATCAGCTGAATAGTAGAGGGCTTCAGCTCAAAATTGTTCGCCTCAACAGTGGGGTGAACGATGCTAGATCCATAGCCTTCAGTTGGTGGACGGATTAAATCAAGAACAGTATGGTTGTCCGCCATCTATCCTAGCACCTGAAAGTTACAAAGAAAAGAGTGGAATTCATCATTTAATAAAAAATTAAAATAGAGTTTAATCTCAAGAGAAACAAAAATTATGATATCATAACAGTCCCAGGCAACGGCGCCAAAAACTTGACCGGCTAAATCAGTATGATTAAAAATCAACTGGCAAGCGCACCAGGTCAAATTATAATATAGTGGACAAAGGTCCAGATTTCGAACCCACAGGGACTGTATATATATGAATACCAAAATATATTTATTTCTACTTAATCTAGACTAATAAAAAAGAGTGATTCAGATCTTTAAACTAATAATTAAAATTGCAAATAAAATAAACTTAATTAAAACGCATCAGAAATTTGATTTAATTCAAATATGGGAAAAGTTCGATCAAAGACTCACGTAGGTACCAGACAATTCATGTAACATGCAGTCGATCTAAGACATCAGACTTAATATTAATTCACGGGAATTTTCCTAATTTGTTCGAATGACTATTTCTAGAATAATCAAACATATTCAAATATTGGTGAACTAATCTTTCGTAATTTTAATCAAATTTGAATGCATAACGAACTGTGAAAATTCAGTAAACACCTAAACCGCATAATGAAACCGAATTCTATTTCTAGTCAGTTTTACACTATGTTAATTATCGAAGTGATCAAAATCGAAACCTCCTCTATCGAATTGGAATCAATTAACAAGAAAGTAAATAACTAGCCAGGAAATTCACAAGACAAATATAAATTCGACAAACAATAAATTCAAAACAAGTCTGAAAATCTCAAATAAACAAATCAAGTTTTCTACATCAATTGTCTGGCTCAATCACGTGGCCTTGATCGAAAGAGAAAATTACTCAATAAATAAATTCATGATCAAACAAGGTTTTTAATCATGAAAAGTAAAAATAAAATCAAAGAAAAGAATAAGAAAATCTCCCAAGAAGTAGCAGCAGCCGCCTCTGCGTTGTGTTCTCTCTGCTGCGATCCGGAACCCTTTCTCACGTCTAATCTCCTCTATTTATATGTCTTAAAAATCGCATAGAATAAAGCCCGAAAAATAAGACTTTTTAAATTTTGAAATTTCTGATTTTTTTTTGCTCCCGACATCTCGCTCGAGCGAGAACAACCTCTCGCTCGAGCGAGAGACTCTCTGTTCCGTAAAAGTTCCCATCTTTCTTTGCAGATAGCGCTTCCACCTAGCGCTAATCTCTTCTCCTCCATGCACGTTTGCGCTTCATTCCTCCTTGTTTGCACTACATCTAGTGCAAACAATTTCGTTTGCACAAACTCTAGCGCTAACGCGCTTAAGTCCCTCCCGTTTGCACATGTTGTGCAAACAATTTTGTTTGCACAAGATGTTGTGCAAACGCGCTTCAATCTTCTTTTTTTTTTTCTTTTTCTTTTCTTTTCTTCTCTTTTCTCTTTTCCTCTCTTCTCTTCAAAACTCTTTTAAATTTCATTTTTCCTACAAATAGAACCCGGAGAATGAAATTCACACAAATGCAATAAAACACAAAATAACACACAAAATATTATGAATGCATACAAAATAAACATAAAAATATTACGAACTAATGCATACAAAATGCACTTATTAAGCACCCCGAGTTATTTTGAGATTTTGTACTTTCTTGTATCAAGTTTGTACTTGTTCAGTTGTAATAAAGATCATTTGGTTGACTATTCATGTTTTCCTCCAAGACTTAAATTTCGAGGATGAAATTTCTTAAGTGGGGGAGAATGTAGTGACCCGTATCCATAATTAACTATTAATGAGTATATTAATCATGTGATCATGTTTTGATTTATTAATACATGATTAAGGAAGTTTCGGTTGGATTAACGGACTTCATAAATGGATTCGGAATGATCGGAAATGGCCCGAAGGGTGACCAGAAATGGAAGCAGCGTCCATGAACGGAAGCAACGTTCTGACAGCTATTGTCATCCGTGACGTCAACAATATTACGTCATTGCTTACGCACTTGATGGGACATCGGAATCAATGATGGGGATCGGAAGCAACGTTTGTTAGACAGAACGGACGCAACGAACCCGAACGTACGCAACGTTCCGTGTCTATAAATAGAGGGTCCGAGAGCTCATTTCTCGCACCTCTCTCCTCTCTTTTATCTCGATTTCTAGGCCTTCTAACTCAGATCTATGGAGATCTAGGCGTTCTATAGGAATTCCGAAAGTGGCGCAGCGATCTAGACGTCATAGCGGAGCTGTGGCCTAGTTTTGAGGCTATCGACATCAAAGGGCTAACGACGGACGCAGGTATAGCTTTGACTTCCTAAAAATATTTAGGAGTATACAATAGCTTAGTTAAGGCTTTTAGAGCTTAATTTTTATGCATGGTAATTGAATTGTAGTAGCAGTAGACTGGACTAGTAGGCTTGGAGTCTAGACCAGAGGAGCTAGGTTTTGACCAGCAGTGTTAGAGGTACGTAAGTACTGAAAGAGTGGGTGCCCGGTTAGCCAACTTGTGGCTAAGGGCTTTTATGACTCTATGAAAAACAATCTTTTGTTTAATAATTTACACTTTTATAATGGCATTGACTTTATCTTTCTTCATATTGTTATATTATGATATACTATTGTTGTTTTGATAAGGACCTTGAATATACTATAGTGTATGTAAGATGTGGTAGCACATGGGGATGGCTATCATGAAACACATCTTATAGTCACTGTATATTCTAAACTATTCCTAGTCAATTGAGCCGTCCGCAAATAAGGATAAGGATCGCTTGAGATTGAGACTAGCATTTGCGATGTCGAGTACCACGTTTTATTGGTATGGAACATAGAGATGTTCAAAGCATGCAAATGGATATTCATATGATGAATGATCGAACTACCCTATTCGGACTTTCCAAGTGGTTATCACTTATCGAGTGGATAAAGTCCGCGGTTTTGGTTGTACACCATTAGTCCTTATTACTTGAAACATCATTGAGACTCTATATGCTAGTACTGTACTTTGACTCATTTACCGACTCTATTGGGGTCATCAAGTGTCGGGATTGGGTACAGTTACGACATATATAGGAGTCGATGCTTTGTTGTCAAGGATTCACCACATACTTGCGAGTGTGGATATCCTATGCGATCTGAGGAGATATTAGTGCGACGAATCTCTGGCCAGAGTACATGATGTGTTTTAGGTTAATGGGTTTTCCTAGTAACACATGCGATGTCACTATTTTATCTCCAAGATGTTATGCATAGTTATCGAATCTCGAACGACTCTCGATGCACCAATGGTTGTTGATTCGATCGGGATATCTGGATGAAGGGACCGTACTGTACGCTAACCAAAATCTACTGGTTCTTGCAGGCACTATCAGTAATACCTAGGGAATCATGGGGCGATGTTGCTAGGCGCTCTTACCATGATTCGATGGGTAAGTCGGAAATTGTTGTTCCGAGTCACAAGGAGTTATGAGCCCACGGCTAGCTGTATTCCTGAACCATTGAGGGTTACACAAGTAATGGATTACTAAAACCCCGTAGAGATAGTTAAATTTAAAGAGTTAAATTTAATGAAAGAGAAGTTGAACTTCTTAACTAAAGGGAGTGGGATTTCCTAAAATGACATAGGGATGGACATTTTTGGAAATCACTGAATTCGGATTCAGAAAAATTATCTTGACTCTAAAAGATGCAGAAATGGTTTCTGTGCACATTGGTGAAATCATTTTATCAATCGGAGTCACGATGAATTTTATATTAATTTCTATAACAACAGGCTTGGCTTGTTGGGCTTAAGTTATAGATTGTGGGCTTTAAGGAGTTAGAGTCCTGATACAATTATAACTAGAAATTATCTATAAATATATGTGCAGTGTTCGAAAATTACATGCAATTCATTCATCAAATTTTCGAAAACACACATATTATTTTCTAAGGGTTTTTCGAAAATCCTTGTCCCTTTTCGGAGAAAATTCAGTCTTGTGATTTTTGTGAAAAATTACAATTCTGAATTAACAGATCATATCTGTTTATTCTCTACGCAAACTTCTGATTGATTTCTAGTGAATTCAATTAGAGGGTTTCTGTTTTTCATTCGTGGACCTAATTCTGGAGAAAGATCGTGACGCCATCAGTTCCCGGGATTTACAAGAAGAGCAGATTAAATTCTGTTGGAGTCCAAAATCTAGCCTTTGCTTGACAAGGTAAAATATTTAATTGTGATTATTTATTTTACTTGAACAAATTTAATCGTAAAAGGTTTTGATACTCAGATATGGAATCGTTCCATATTAGAAAAATAAAATTTTTAAACTTCTGCGGCACCGGGTATCAATTCTAATTGATCTGAACACAGTTTTCCAACAGTGGTATCAGAGCCAGGTTGCTCAGATCAAACGATTAAATTAATCAATTGTACAAAGTTTTTCAGCCTCGGTTTTTGAAACAAAACAAATTTTTTAAAATCAAAATTTTGACGGGCAAAATACGGGCAGCGATCGTCGCTGCCCAATGGGCAGCGACGGGCTGCCCAGCCCGAGCCCCGGTCGGGGCACGGGCTGCCCGGGATTGTCCTGGGCAGCCCGGAAAATTAAAATTTTATTTTTAAAAAAAATTTGAATTTTTGAAATTCTAGTGTTTGATCCGATCGAAAATTGTTTTTGATTAGATCACGAGGCATCGGATCGAATTGTTCGAGTCCGAAATTTTTAAAATTGATTTTTTGGATAAATTTGAATTTTTGGAAAATTTATAAATTTTATCCGTTAAATTAGATTTTATAAAATTAATTATTTTGGTACAATTGATGATAAGATATGATCTTATGGATGGATAAGATAAAATATGATTTTATCTTTTAAATTATGATGTCTTTGCATGTTTATCCAATTATTTAATTATTGAATTAATTAATGGATAAAGGATGATCGATTGTCATGACCAATGTTTTAGGTGTATGTTAGGTGATTTACATTTGTCTTATTGTTGTTGTTGTTTATTAATGGGCTTGGTTTATAGCCTAATATGATTGTCATATGTAATAAAAGTGGGCCTGGTTTATGGCCCGTTCCCACCCCTAAAATGTATCCCATATTTGTCATCGAAATTTATTGTAAATTTATTAGACTTAGTGGGAGACAAAGATTTGAAGAAATGGTGGGCCCAGCAGACAATGAAGACCGAAGAAATGTAAATTGGAAGCACAATGTAATAGGATTGCATTGCATACTTACATATCACCTATGATTGGACTTAGACTCGTGATTGGCAACCACGGGTCGATTAGTTAATGGGATCGATCATCCTTAAATAATATATGATATTATTGATGTATGCATGTTTAGACAAAATTGTATGAATCCCGCAAGCATACATAAATTGCATGATGAGACAAATTTTCAAAATAAAATCCCTCATTTTAAATATGATTTAAAATTGATATCAAGATAAACAAAAAGGAATTTTAAATATTGTTTAAATATTCCTACCTTCCATCAACGATCAATGTATGTGATGCTACCCGCGGATACGGTCCGGCTCATATTATTGGGGGGGCCCGTTCGTCGAAAAGCTGTACATTGGATCGACACATGTTGTAAGTTGGGTGGAACTCCCATGGGATTGGCTCATATTATTGGGGATCCACATGGCGACCATCCATCACAACTTAATATTGATGGGTCATCTTGACATGTCACAATAAACGGAGTCATATTATTGGTCCCTTATTGGACATGAGGTAAAAACGTGGAGGTTGCTTTGGAAGCAATTGGGCTCTACGTTTTGAAAATTATGATTGGCTGATATTATTCGGGACTATAGTTTGTCAATTGGACTCCATGTTCCCACTAAAGAAAATGTTTCTCGTTTTCACTAGAGGGTGGTGAAATCGTCAAAATAGTGGGAGTGTGATTCATAAAATAAAATTTGCCATATTTTATGTCTTAGTAAATTATTAAACAAATCATCGATTATTTTCTGTTTCATCTCAGTATTTCATTACAATGAATTCGTAATCCACATGTTTCAATTCTCGAACAAAACAAATTTTCTGGCGCAATTTATACAGGATGGTTCCATAAGTTAAGATTGTCCTGAGTTCGGAAAAGATTTTCTAAGTGTTAGAAAAGGCTTCTCCGAAAATAGCCTCGGCTGATGTAACTGCCTAAAGGTTGGCCGAACTAGAGAAATGGTTGGACCATGATCTCAAGGCCAAATGTTACATGCAAAATTCGACAAGTCTAAACAAGTTTGCCATTACTGCAAGAAACCCGGTCATTGGAAACGTAACTGCAAGGAATACCTCGAGCAGTTGAGAACTGCAAAGGATATGTTTTACATTGAAATAAATGTTTTACTTAATACTACTTCTTGGGTATTGGATACCAGATATAGATCTCACATTTACAATGAGTTGCAAATGATGACAAGAAGTAATAAGCTAAGGATGGGTGAGACCCAGCTAAGGCTCGGGAATGGTTCTAGAGTCGAAGCCAAAGCTATAGGAGACATTTATTTAGTTTTGCAGAACAATTTTAAGTTATTTTTGAGAGATGTTTTATATGTTCCGGATTTGGTCAAAAACATTATATCTATTTCTATGCTTGATAGAGATGGTTTTTCTTGCAATTTTGTGAATGGGATTTGCAATATTTACAAGAATGAATGTTTGATTGGAAATGGACAACTTGAAAACGATCTATATAGCTTAAAATTAAAAGACTTTCCAATTAATTATGTTGATAAACCGGTAACAACAATTAAAAAGAAGGATGATAGTCAAAACCCGGCAAACCTTTGGCATGCTAGGCTAGGTCATATTTCCTCAAGGAGGATGAACAAGCTAGTGGGAGAGGGCATGTTTGATATGTCTGATATTAACTCTCTACCTACTTGTGAGTTCTGCCTAAAGGGAAAAATGACTAAATCTCCTTTCAAAGGGAAACCTGAGCATAGTCAAAATCTGTTGGATTTGATCCATACAGATGTTTGCGGTCCATTTAGGATTGGTACTAAATGTGGCAACACCTACTTCATTACCTTTACTGATGATCATTCTAGGTATGGGTATTTATATTTAATGAAATATAAGTCTGAAGCACTTGAAAGGTTCAAAGAATTCAAGGCTGAAGTAGAAAATAAACTAGGTAAAAGTATTAAGGCACTTCGATCAGATCGAGGTGTAGAATACTTAAGTACCGAATTTTTGGACTATCTAAAAGAGAATGGGATTCTCTCTCAGTGGACTCCTCCTATGACACCTCAGCTTAATGGTGTTTCGGAGCATCGCAATCAAACTTTGTTGGACATGGTTCGATCCATGATGAGCTTCACTGAGCTCCCACCTTCGTTTTGGGGCTACGTGTAAGAGTGGGTGCCCAGTGAGCCAACCGTGTGGCTATGGGCTTTGATGACTCTTTGTATAAACAATCTTTTGTTTAATATTATTTACACTTTTATTAATGGCAATGACTTTATATTACTTCATATTGTTATATTGTGATATACTATTGTTGTTTTGATAAAGACCTTGAATATACCATAGTGTATGTAAGATGTGGTAGAACATGGGGATGTCTATCATGAAATACATCTTATAGTCACTGTATATTCTAAAACCGTTCCTAGTCGATTGAGCCGTCCGATAATAAGGATAAGGATCGCTCGAGTTTGAGACTAGCATTTGCGATGCGGAGTACCACGTTTCATTGGTAGGGAACATGGAGATGTTCGAAGCATGCAAATAGATATTCATAGGATGAATAATCGAACTATCCTATCCGGACTTTCCAAGTGGTTATCACTTATCGAGTGGATGAAGTCCGCGGTTTTGGTTGTACACCATTAGTCCTTACGACTTGAAACATCATGGAGACTCTATATGCTAGTACTGTGCTTTGACTCGTTTACCGACTCTGAGGGGGTCATCAGGTGTCGAGATTGGGTACAGTTACAACACATATAGGAGTCGATGCATTGTTGTCAAGGATTCACCACATACTTGCGAGTGTGGATATCCTATGCGATCTGAGGAGATATTAGTGTGACAAATCTCTGGCCAGAGTACTTGATGTGATTTAAGAAATGGTTTCTTAGTAGCACATGCGATGTCACTAATTTGATCTTCAAGATGTATTGCATAGTTATCGAATCTTGAGCGACTCTCGATATACCAATGGTTGTTGATTCGATCGGGATATTTGGATGAAGGGACCGTACTGTACGCTAACCAAAATCTACTGGTTCTTGTAGGCACTATCAGTGATACCTAGGGAATCATGGGGCGATGTTGCTAGGCGCTTTACCATGATTCGTTGGGCAAGTCGGAAAGTGTTGCTGTATCCCTGAACCATTGAGGGTCACGCAGTGTAATGGAGTTTTAATCCCCATTGAGATAGTTAAATTTAAAGAGTTAAATTTAATGAACAAAGAAGTTGGACTTCTTAAATAAGAGTAAGGGAGTAGGATTTCCTAAAATGACATAGGGATGGACATTTTTGGAAACCACTGAATTCGGATTCAGGAAAATTTATTTTGACTTTAAAATGTGCAGAAATGGTTTCTGTGCACATTGGTGAAATTGGTTCATCAATCAGAGTCACGATGAATTTTATATTAATTTCTGAACGTGCGGGCTTTGCTTGTCGGGCCCTAACTTATGATTAATGGGCCCTAAGGTGTTAGTGGCCTGAATTATAAATAAGTTCTTGCAGTACAGAAATTAGACACAACAGGTCATTATTGAGAGACAGGATTTTCGAAAATAAACCCTAGCCTCCTCTCAAGTTTTCGGCCGCCCCCCTTCACTCTGTCAGAGAAAATTCCGGTCTGTGATTTTTGAATTGCAGTCAGGAATAACGAATCAGATTCGTTTAATCTCTTCGCAGAAAAACTTTTGATAGATTTTCTAGTGCAATCTATCAGAGGGATTTAAACCCCATTCGTGGACCTGATTGAAGGAGTTCATCAGTTCCTGGGAGATACAAGAAGCGCAGAGAAATCTGTGTGGTGTCCATTAATCTCGATTCGAGATTGAAGGTAAAATTTAATTAATTGTTATTTGAATTTTACACACACAATAATTTAATCGTTGAATGGTTGATACCCACACCATGGAATTGTTCCATGATAAAATTTTTTTTAAACTTCCGCTGCACCGGGTATCAATCGTGATTGATCTGACCGCCAGTTTTCCAACACTACGCGCTTGAAACGGCGGTATTGTTGTTAAACAACGTCCACACTAAAGCAGTAAATAAAACACCATACGAGTTATGGCATGGCAAAGCTCCTAAGTATTCGTACTTGAGGATTTGGGGATGTCCTGCTTACGTGAAGCAGACAGTGGGAGATAAATTGGATAGTCGATCCACTATATGTTATTTTGTAGGGTATCCGAAGAATTCAATCGGATATTATTTCTATCATCCTGCTGAAACAAAAGTGTTTGTTTCAAGGAATGCCACCTTCTTGCAGAAGGAGTTCTTATTGGATAAGAAAGGCAAGATGATGGAACTCGAAGAAATTCGAGAAGAACCCGAGATACAAAATAGCGATCCTACACCTCAAGAATCATCACAAGACACGCCTATTACTAGGAGATCCGAGAGGACTTCTAGAACTCCTATTAGATATGGTCTTCTTCTTGAAGGGGATCAAAGTGAACCCGTCATTGGATGTGATCCAAGAAACTTCAAGGAAGCAATTTCTGATGCGGATTCGAATTTATGGCTTGAAGCTATGCAATCGGAAATAGACTCGATGCATTCTAACCAAGTTTGGTCTTTAGTAGATCCTCCCGATGGAATTGTTCCAATTGGGTGCAAATGGATCTACAAGAGAAAGCTTGGGCCTGATGGAAAGGTATTGACCTACAAGGCACGATTGGTGGCAAAAGGTTATACTCAAAGACAAGGAGTTGACTATGATGAAACTTTTTCACCAGTCGCAATGTTCAAGTCCATAAGAATCCTTATTGCCATAGCAGCATGGTATGACTATGAGATATGGCAAATGGATGTAAAGACTGCATTTCTTAATGGAAACATTAAGGAAGAGATCTATATGATGCAGCCTGAGGGATACACATCCATGGGAAGCGAGCATAAGGTATGCAAGCTTCAGAGATCAATCTATGGTCTCAAACAAGCATCAAGAAGTTGGAACCAGAAATTTGATGAAACGATAAATGATTTTGGTTTTATCAAGAACCCGGAGGAACCATGCGTGTACAAGAAAGTAGTTAAGAATGCGGTAACATTCTTAGTACTTTATGTTGATGACATCCTACTCATGGGGAATGATGTAGGGATGTTGCAGTCAACAAAGATATGGTTATCAGGTAGATTCTCGATGAAGGATTTAGGTGAGGCATCCTATATTCTAGGAATTCAGATCTATAGAGATAGATCTAAAAGAATGATAGGACTCACTCAATCAACCTACATCGACACCATATTGAAAAGGTTTTCTATGGATGAGTCCAAGAGAGGACATCTACCTATGTGTTATGGAGTTTCTCTATCCAAGTCTATGTGTCCCAAGACTGACGAAGAGATAGAGAAGATGACACACGTGCCATATGCGTCAGCCATAGGTAGTATCATGTATGGGATGATATCTACCAGACCGGATGTGGCCTATGCTCTGAGCGTCACGAGCAGATACCAAGCCAATCCCGGTCAAATGCATTGGAAAGCCGTGAAGGATATTCTTAAGTACTTGCGAAGGACTAAGAATTTGTTCATGGTTTATGGAGGGAGAGAATTGAAGTTGGAAGGCTATACCGACTCTAGCTTCCAATGTGACGTGGATGACTCGAAATCAACCTCTGGATTTGTATTCGTGCTCAATGGCGGTGCTGTCTCTTGGAAGAGTTCCAAGCAGGACACCACAGCGGATTCCACCACTGAGGCAGAATACATTGCAGCATCAGCTACTGCTAAAGAGGCGGTTTGGATAAGGAAATTCATCCAAGAGTTGGGTGTAATTCCTGAAGCTGTTGGTCCAGTCCCGGTGTACTGTGACAACACGGGTGCCATTGCTCAGGCAAAGGAACCAAGGTCTCATCAGAAGTCCAAACACGCACTGAGGAAATACCACATCATCCGGGAGATCGTGGAAAGAGGAGACATCAGTGTCAATAGAGTGGCCTCTACAGACAATATCGCTGATCTGCTTACTAAGCCCTTGCCAGGACCATTGTTTGACAAACATCGCGAAGCAATGGAATTACGTAGTATGACTAGTTGGCTTTAGGGCAAGTGGGATATTGAAAGAGTGGGTGCCCGGTTAGCCAACTTGTGGATAAGGGCTTTTATGACTCTATGTAAAACAATCTTTTGTTTAATATAATTTACACTTTTATAATGACATTGACTTTATCTTTCTTCATATTGTTATATTATGATATACTATTGTTGTTTTGATAAAGACCTTGAATATACTATAGTGTATGTAAGATGTGGTAGCACATGGGGATGGCTATCATGAAACACATATTATAGTCACTGTATATTCTAAACTGTTCCTAGTCAATTGAGCCGTCCGCAAATAAGGATAAGGATCGCTCGAGATTGACACTAGCATTTGCGATGCCGAGTACCACGTTTCATTGGTATGGAACATAGAGATGTTCAAAGCATGCAAATGGATATTCATATGATGAATGATCGAACTACCCTATTCGGACTTTCCAAGTGGTTATCACTTATCGAGTGGATAAAGTCCGCGGTTTTGGTTGTACACCATTAGTCCTTATTACTTGAAACATCATTGAGACTCTATATGCTAGTACTGTACTTTGACTCGTTTACCGACTCTATTGGGGTCATCAGGTATCGGGATTGGGTACAGTTACGACACATATAGGAGTCGATGCTTTTTTGTCAAGGATTCACCACATACTTGCGAGTGTGGATATCCTATGCAATCTGAGGATATATTAGTGTGACGAATCTCTGGCCAGAGTACATGATGTGTTTTAGGTTAATGGGTTTTCCTAGTAACACATGCGATGTCACTATTTGATCTCCAAGATGTTATGCATAGTTATCAAATCTCAAACGACTCTCGATGCACCAATGGTTGTTGATTCGATCGGGATATATGGATGAAGGGACCGTACTGTACGCTAACCAAAATCTACTGGTTCTTGCAGGCACTATCAGTAATACCTAGGGAATCATGGGGCGATGTTGCTAGGCGCTCTTACCATGATTCGATGGGTAAGTCGGAAATTGTTGTTCCGAGTCACAAGGAGTTGTGAGCCCACGGCTAGCTGTATTTCTGAACCATTGAGGGTTACACAAGTAATGGATTGCTAAAACCCCGTAGAGATAGTTAAATTTAAAGAGTTAAATTTAATGAAAGAGAAGTTGGACTTCTTAACTAAAGGGAGTGGGATTTCCTAAAATGACATAGGGATGAGCATTTTTGGAAAAAGAAGATGCAGAAATGGTTTTTGTGCACATTGGTGAAATCAGTTTATCAATCGGAGTCACGATGAATTTTATATTAATTTCTATAACAACAGGCTTGGCTTGTTGGGCTTAAGTTATGGATTGTGGGCTTTAAGGAGTTAGAGTCCTGATACAATTATAACTAGAAATTATCTATAAATATATGTGCAGTGTTCGAAAATTACATGCAATTCATTCATCAAATTTTCGAAAACACACATATTATTTTCTAAGGGTTTTTCGAAAATCCTTGTCCCTTTTCGGAGAAAATTCAGTCTTGTGATTTTTGTGAAAAATTACAATTCTGAATTAACAGATCATATCTGTTTATTCACTACGCAAACTTCTGATTGATTTCTAGTGCATTCAATCAGAGGGTTTCTGTTTTTCATTCGTGGACCTAATTCCAGAGAAAGATCGTGACGCCATCAGTTCCCGGGATTTACAAGAAGAGCAGATTAAATTCTGTTGGAGTCCACAATCAAGCCTTTGCTTGACAAGGTAAAATATTTAATTGTGATTATTTATTTTACTTGAACAAATTTAATCGTAAAAGGTTTTGATACTCAGATATGGAATCGTTCCATATTAGAAAAATAAAATTTTTAAACTTCCGCGGCACCGGGTATCAATTCTAATTGATCTGAACACAGTTTTCCAACAAGTACTGACCGAGATAGCCGGCATGATATATTTGCATGTATGTTGCATGAGTATGTGCTATATGTTTTACTATGTTTTAGCTTGTTTTTCTGCCTTAGCACATGCATGATTTTACGTGTGACTGCGTCTGGAGAGATTTGAGTCATTGACAGTCTCCATAGGGAACAGTGATCTCATGTTGGACTCGAGTCAGGTATGACAGTTTCCATATGGGACTTGTATCTTGTTTTGGATTCGGGCCAGGATGGGGTTGGCTCAGCCCTAATATAGAAACATATGAGTACCCCGCGGAGTCGCTCTCTAGCCGATACTGTATATTTCTGGCGCCATGAGCAAGTGTTTTACCTGGGATTTTAAATCATCTGTGTGCGCATATTTGTACATATATCATTGCTTAAGTATTGAGCGTTATCGCTCACGACCCTGTGTTTGGGTATTGTGGTGTACCTTATGGCGGGGCTGGTTTGAGGCTGGACAGTCCAGGCGGCGCTCAGCAGGATTGAGGATCCGAAAGTGTGAGGTTTTAGAGGGTAGGGATTTGTTTACCCCAAAACTTTGATTTGGTTGTATAATGGTATTTATACACTTTTGTTATCGTCGGTTGTATTCTGCCGATTGGATTTGTTGTATTTTTAATTATCCGCTACTTACGCTTTAAGTTTTATTGCATGTGCTATTTAACTCTGATTAGATAGTGGATCCGGGTTGGGTCACTACACAGAATTTACTGGAAATTTGGACACAAGAAAGTCTTTAACTGGATTTGTATTTACATTATTTGGAACAGCAGTCACGTGGAAAGCTACCTTGCAACCTGTAGTGGCACTTTCTACAACAGAAGCTGAGTTCATTGCCGCTACAGAGGTTATTAAAGAATCTATCTGGTTAAGGGGATTAGTCACAGAGCTTGGTTTTGAACAAGAGCCGGTTGAAGTTTTATGTGATAATCAAAGCGCTATACATCTAGCCAAACACCAAGTATTTCATGAACGTTCAAAACACATTGATATCAAACTTCATTTTGTAAGGGATATCATAGCTAAAGGTGAAGTTGTGTTGAAGAAGATTGCCACAGAGGAGAATCCAGCAGATGCCTTAACCAAGCCACTACCACTTGTCAAGTGTAAGAGATGTCTTAACTTGATAAGTATGAGTGAAGGATAGAAGAAAGTAGGAACTAACGATCACTCAGACAAGTTGAAGACAAGGTGGAGATTGTGAAAAGTGTGTCTTCAACTTAGTGGATTAAGTCCATCATCTATATCTTATTTGGGATCAAAGATATGGACTGGCCATCTACTGTTTTTGGGCCTAAATAAGGGATCCCGATAGCTAACAAACTCAAACGGAATTCGATAGACTGGAAGTTAGTTAGTTATAAAACGGGACCTATGAGATCGAAGGAGGGCAACACACTAAAAGGAAATTCAGAAGACACACAAGGAAATACAAGCTCGAATACACTTGCTCGTGTGAATCAAGATACAGAAACAACAATATAAGAAAGAGTTATAGAGGAAGAACATCAAGGCAATACTGGGAATATGGAGATAGGATATTCAATGAATGTATCGCATTTGATTTGGTTCGAAACTCTGTAATCTTTTGAATTATTGTGGTATGTCTATAAAGTTGTTTGGGTGTTTCGTCCGTGGATGTAGGTCACTTTGGCCGAACCAAGTATATCGATCTTTGTTGATTGTTCTTGATTGATGTGTGTTATATAAATTTCTTGTTTGATCTTGCATTGGTGTGGAATCAATTTATGCAAGAGCGGTGATTGAATCTGCATTGGAGGGATTCTTGTATTCTCGTTATCTAGGTGATTTGTTGGTGAATAGTTGATTCCATTGTTAACAACACTATTATTCTTATTGCTTGCATTCGTTCATACAAGGTATGTCCGACCTTCATGCAAGGTTTTGTCGCTTGGTCACAATGTGTGGCATCTATAAATAGTGTTTCCCGGTTGCAGTCAAACACACAATTCTGCATGAAATACAACACCTATGTTTTCCTCACTTATAGTTTTTGTCCATATTTTTGTCCGCTGCTTTCAGGAGATTGTTGTGCAGATATCTCGTGTTGTCATTGTATCTTATAGACGATTGTCGCTACCGCTAAAGCACTTTTTACGGGGCAATTTCGTCTTGTGAATAGAAAGATCCTTTCGTCTCGACTTACTTATTGTTGTAGTGTTAATGTGTTCCAGAATCCGAGATACACTCGTCACAATCGCAAGAAGAAATTTTTGTTTTTTCTATTTCTAATTCTGAACATGTCTACTGTTTCCATTCACACCGCTCGATATTTCCCCCGCTCACAGTGAGAAGTCGTTCAAGTTTTCTGGTGCCGACTTCAAACGTTGGCAGCAGAAGATGCTGTTCTATCTGACAACACTGAGTTTTTCCAGATTCATGAAGGAGGATCCCCCTGTTTTAACCGAAGGAGATTCAGACACCCAATGAAAGAGTGTGTTGATGCATGGAACCATAGTGATTTCCTTTGTCAAAATTACATTCTGAATGACCTTGATTACACACTTTACAGTGTCTACTGCTCTGTCAAAACATCAAAGGAACTGTGGGATTCCTTAGAAAAGAAGTACTAGACAGAAGACGCAAGCATCAAGAAATTTGTTGTTGGAAAGTTTCTGGACTTCAAAATGATAGACTCAAAAATAGTAACGAGTCAAGTGCAAGAAATGCAAATTATTTTGCATGACTTACTGGCTGAAGGAATGGAAGTCAATGAATCTTTCCAAGTTGCATCCATCATTGAAAAGTTGCTGCCAATGTGGAATGACTTCAAGAATTACCTCAAACACAAACTCAAGGAGTTGAAACTCGAAGATACAATCGTCAGACTTCGAATTGAGGAAGAAAACCGAAACACCTAAGCCAAAACGTACAAAAAGGTAACGGAGGCCGAGACCAAAGCCAACCTAGCAGAATCTAGCACCAGTCACAAGAGAAAGCATCCTTACCATGAAAAGAAACAAGGGAAGACCAAGAAGTTCAAGGGAGATTTCTAAAAGTGTGACAACTAAACCACATAGCCAATGATTGTCATCTCCCAAAGAGAGACAATAAAAAACAGAAACAAAAACAAGACAACGTCGTCGAGGGAAAGTATGTGCCAATAAACATTTCAGAACTTGATCTGTCCACTATTGTATTTGAAACCAACTTGGTGGATAATCCAAGATAATGGTGGATAAATAATGGCTCGAATAGCTACATATGTGCCGAAAAAGAGATGTTCTCATCCTACACTCCTATCAGTGAAAGGAAACTGTTCATGGAAACTCTAAAACTTCCGATGTTGTTGGACTTGGAACAGTGGTGCTGAAAATAATGTCTGGAAACGGGATAACGCTCAACAAAATGTACTGCACGTGCCAGACATTCGTAAGAACTTAGTTTCGTGTTCTCTTTTGAGTAAGAAAGACTTTAGAATGGTCTTTGAATCAGATAAGTTTGTATTAACAAAATCTGGTGTATTCGTAGAAAAAAGATACCGAGACAGTGGTTTTTTAAAATTGAATGTAATGAATGTTATCTATCCAGAGGTGAAGAATAAAGTTATTAATTTTGCTTACTTGACTGAAAGTTCTAATATCTGGTATGAATGATTAAGACACGTTAACTTCAACATCTTGCAAAGATTTACAAATCTAAATGTAATACCTAAGTTTAAAATAAATCTACAGAACAAGTGTGAGATTTGCGTTTAAGAAAAAATGGCCAAAGCTTTATTCCATTATATAACAAGAAGTACTACGCCACTTGAGTTAATATACACTGATGTATGTGATTTAAAACTAGTGAAAACTCGAGGTGGGAACAAATACTTTATAACATTCATTGATGACTGCACAAGATCTTGTTATGTGTATTTATTGAAAAGCAAAGATAAAGCAATCGAAGCTTTCAAGAAATATAAGAATGATATTGAAATTCAACGAAGTTCATAGATCAAGAGGATTCGAAGTGATCGAGGTGGAGAATATGTAGCTCCATTTGAAGAATTTTGCTCAAATTCTGGCATAGTTAATCAAACTACATCCCCATATTCACCTCAATCCAATGGCGTTGCTGTAGTGACCCAACCCGAATCACTTCTTAATCAAAGCATAAGCATGCAATTTACTTAATAGTTAAAAACAACATATACAGCGAAAACCTTTAAATAAACAGTCTTACAATCTACCAGCAGAAAAACTGGTTTTTATAATAATGATACAACCCAACCGAAACTTAATTCTTAAAATCTCAATATAGAAACCTGGAATGATACAATCTTCCCTGCAGATCAACAACCGCTACCACCTGGTCCGTCCAACCTAAGTCCTATCCCGTGAAATGGGGTGTTCAGAACAAAACCATGGGCGTGAGCATAAAACTCCCAGTACAAAAGTATGAGTATATAGGTACTATGTATGCAATGCAAGTGAAGGTATAGGAAACTTATCCTCAATAGAACTCTGCTCAGTCAAAGATGCCATGCTATATAGCACACTAGGCCATCGCATCAGGAGGTACTCCCATACCTTAAACCGTGGATATATCCAGGTCCAAAACTATGGTTCTCATCCACAAAATATAACGGAGTTGAGCGATCCCTCTATTGGAAGTATCAATGAAATACAGGCTCAACGTGTAAATGCATGCAACATAATATCAGTAACATAATAAATGCACACATAAAACATGCAAACATGGAACATGCATACTCAACCGGGGTATCTCGGATAGTACATCCGTACCTTAATCTCAGCAATAAGGCAACCTAGAAAATCCTGTTCTCTAGTCCAAGCCTAAAATCACATAGACACTATATCACTTATAATGTTCTAAAAGTCTTAACTAAGCTATTACATACTCCCTAATCTCTATAGGGATCCAAAATTATACATGTGTTCGTCGTCAGTCCGTTGATGGCGACTGACTCAAAACTCAGGCACTGCTCCGCTACTACCCTCACAGCGTTCCGCCAATCTATGCCCTCTAGTAAGATGCCTAGATACCCCTAAAAACCTACTAGAAGAAGCTAAGAACGAGAGAGAGAAGGTTAATGGGCGAGTCAAAAGTGAGCCTCGGCTCCCCTATATATAGACAATGATCGGAACCTTCGATCGCATGATCGGAGCTTCCCATCTCTCCTTGCAAACCACGTGTCTTGCTTTTAGAGGCTGCCTGCCGCTTTGATCGCACGATCGGAGCTTCCGATCTCCTTGCAAACCACGTGTCTTGCTTCTAGAGGCTGCCTGCCGATAGTAGATCGGAGCTTACGATCCCACTTTAGAGCTTCCGATCTCCTTAATGTCATTGCTTACGTAATTTTCTGGACAACTGGCAAATTGGGACGTTCGGAACTTTCGATCCTACTTCGGAGCTTCCAAACTCCCCTGAGCTTCCGAACCCAAAACTATGTCACCGATCACTTCGGAGATTCTGAAATCTGTTCGGAACTTCCGATCCTCCCGAAGCTCAAAGCTCTACCGAACCATTTCTTATCATTCTGGATATATTTCCCAACTCCTTAATCCCATTTGAGGATCCCTTAATCATGTTTTAACCAATTAAACATAATTAGGAGCTTGATTAACTTAATTTGGAGATGGGTTACTATATTCTCCCCCACTTAAGAGATTTCGTTCTTGAAACAGGACTAGGATAACAGAACAAAATAATATTGAAACAACTTGTATCACAATACTGCAGTTTTTACAATACAACTAAACTGCTGAAATATAATACAATCAAAACAACTCCGGATGCTCAAAACACATACGGCTCTCCAACTCTCAAGTTTCTTCCTCAGTGCCTCGATGCTGCCACTATACAATGACTAGAGGAATGCACTTATTCCAAAGCACCTTGTCTTTCCTGTCAAGGATTCTGAGTGATCTCTTCACGTAGGACAAATCAGGGTCTAGCTGAACGTCTGTTTGTTGCATAATGTGCAACTCATACGCAACATACTGACGAAGTAGCGACACTTGGAACACGTTATGAATTTTGAAAAGATACGATGGTAACGCTAGACTATAAGCCACACCGTCAGCCTTTTCCAAGATCTCGAGCGGACCAATGAACCTGGGTGCTAACTTACCCTTCAAACCAAATCTTATTTCCTTCCGAAAAGTCAATACTCATAAGAAAACATACTCTCCGGTTTCAAAATTCAGTGGCCTGTGATTGGTATTGGCGTAACTTTTCTGCCTATCCTGTGATGTCTTGATTCTCTTCTTGATCAACTCTACCTTGTCCACAATCTACTAGATCAATTCTGGTCCTTCGACCTATCGTTCTCCTACCTCATCCCAAAACAAGGGTGTATGACAACGTCGACCATAAAGAGCCTCGAATGGTGTCATGTCAATGCTACGATGATAACTATTGTTGTAGGCGAACTCTATCAACGGAAAGTGATCCTACCAGGATAATCCAAAGTCCATTATTGAAGTTCTCAACATATCTTCCAATGTTCGAATAGTCCTCTCAGACTGACTGTATGTCTCTAGGTGATAAGCAGTACTCAAACTCAGAGTAGTACCCCAAAGCTCGCAGAAAACTACCTAAAAACCGTGAGGTAAATCTTGGATCTCTATCACTGACTATGCTCAAGGAACTCCATGCAATCACACTATCTTCTAGATGTATAACCTTGCAATGCAATCAAAAGTGAACTCGCGGTTATACGGAAGAAAATGCTCAGACTTGGACAAACTATCCACCACGACCCAAATAGCATCACACTGTCTGGAGGTCATTGGAAAGTGGGTGAAAAAATTCATCGTCACATGCTCCCACTTCCATTCCGAAATTTCTAAACTCTGCATCAGACCACCTGGTCGTCGATGCTCTACCTTGACCTGCTTATAAACAAGACAACGAGAGACAAACTGATACACACTATGCTTCATACCTTTCCACCATAATCTTGTACGTAGATCCTTATACATCTTGGCACTACCTGGGTGCACGGTGAATCTACTACGATGTGCCTGAGATAGAACTTTGTCTTGCAGGGCTGAGTCATCAGGTACCACGACTCTACCAAAAAAAACACAACAATCCGTCTGTCTAAAAGTGAAAATCGGACGTGTTGTCTCCCTGAGCAAGTCTTGCTAATTTTTGCTTCTTCGAATCAGAAAACTACACTTCTCAGATACGAATAAACAAGGATGGCTCAGTTAGCACTGAGAAAACTCGGATTCCCTGTTGTCCTTTCTTATGCAAAAACATAAACTCTGAAGAACAACATTCTCGAATGGTACTAGACCTTGCACTAATACTGAGAGCAGTGATACTTACTTTTTGGCTAAGTGTGTTCGCCACGGGGTTCGAAGTACCTAGATGGTACTTAATCTTGCAATCATAATCTTTTAGAAGATCTAACCATCGACGTTGTCGCTTGTTCAGCTCTTGGTGATTAAACAAGTACTTCAAACTCTTATGGTCCGAAAATATCTCGAACCTCTCGCCATACAGATAATGACACCAAATCTTTAGTGCAAACACGATTGCTGCAAGCTCTAAATCGTGTACTGGGTAATTCCCTTCGTGGGTCTTCAATTGTCTAGAAGCATAGAAAATTACATGTCCATTCCGTGTCAATACACAGCCCAACCCTTGAAGAGATGCATCTGTAAAAACCACATAGCCCCCGAGTCCAGATGGTAATCCAAGAACAGGTGCCGTAGTCAATCGGCCTTTCAACTCATCAAAGAACTGCTCGCACTCGCTTGACCAAATAAAAGGAATATCTTTTCTTGTCAGCTGTGTCAATGGTCTAGAAATTCGCGAGAAATTCTTGATAAATCGCCGATAATATCTTGTCAAATCCAAAAATCTACGAATCTCTAAAGCTGTAGTCGGACTTGACCAATTCAAAATAACTTCAGTCTTACTTGGGTCAACTAATACTCATTTTCGAGAGATAAAATGACCAATAAATACCACTCTGTCAATCCAAAACTCACACTTGCTAAACTTGGCATATAACTGCTTCTCACGGAGAATCTGCAGTACAAGTCTCAAGTGTTGCGCATGTTCATCAACACTGCGCGAGTAGACCAAAATGTCATCAATAAAGACCTTGACAAACTTGTCTAGGTAATCGCAGAATAGTCTTTTCATCAAATCCATGAACACCGCAGGCGCATTTGTCAACCCAAAAGGCATCACTATAAACTCATAGTGACCATAACGGGTACGAAACGCTGTCTTTGAGATATCCACATCTTAAACACACAACTGATGATACTCTGACTGCAAGTCAATCTTAGAGTACACAGATGTACCCTGGAGTTGATTGAACAAATCATCAATACGTGGAAAATGATACTTGTTCTTAGCCGTCGCGCGGTTCAACTGTCTGTAATAGATACAGAGACGCATAGAACCATATTTCTTTTTAACAAAAAGAACTGGCGATCCCCAAGGTGAAATGCTCGGTCGAATATATCCCTTATCCAACAAATCCTGCAACTATTGTTGCAACTCTCTCATCTCTGCTGGTGCTAGAAGATAAGGAGCACGAGAAATTGGTGATGTCCCTGGCACAAGTTCAATCCCGAACTCGATCTCTCTGACCGGAGGATATCCTGGTATATCATCTGGAAATACATCTGGGTACTCACAAACTACTGGTAACTCTTCTACAGACCTGCTACCTACGGATGTATCAACCACATGGATAAAGTAGCCTTTCCCACCCGCCTCTAAGTCCTCACAAGCCCTCAAAGCTGAAACCAGAGGCATAAGAGGTCGCGCTCCCTCACCATATAAAAACCAACTATCGCCCTCAACCGGATGAAAATGAACAATCTTCTGATAAAAATCCACCGTAGCTCTATAAGAGGTCAAAATATCAACACCCAAAATACAGTCAAAATCTTCCATCGCTAGAATCATAAGGTTTGCTAACAACTCAGAGCCCTCAAACTCTAAAGTACATCGCAAGACTAAACGTTTGGCCAAAGCTGAATGATCAGTCGGGGTAGACACAGATAAAACTACGTCTAGAGGTATGTACGACAATCTAGAGAGCTTAGCAAATCTTGCTGAAACAAACGTATACGATGCACCAGTATCTATAAGAACAAAAGCAGGAATTCCGCACAATTTAAAAGTACCTGCAATAACTTCCTCATTATCTTTCTGAACCTGATCATGGCTCAGGGCATAGACTTGGCCTGGAATACGCGGCCTCTGGTTGGTGCTTCCAACCGACTGTCCTGATCTCCTCTACGGGACTGATAACTGTGAACCGGAACCAGATGTTGATCCGCCAACATTTTGCGGGCAATCCCTCTTCATGTGCCCCATCTGGCCACAACGGAAATAGGCGCCACTGGATACACGACATCTGTCTATAGGATGATGTCCTCCACACTTCTCACACTGACCCTTATTCTTTCCAAAACTGTACACACATTTACCGGATCCTGAAACTGACCCAGATCTTAAAGAAGGTGTACCTGACTTATTGAAAGTTTGGCTTCGTGGGCCCAAATAATTTTTTGGTCGAAAATAAGAAGAAAAGTTTCGGTTTCTCTTGAGGGTATTCTCCGCTTGGCAACAACGGTTCACCAATACTTCATGCGATGTCGGATCGTCGTTGATAGACACTAGAGAATAAATATCAGGATTGAGACCTTGCAGAAACAGATCATACTTGGCTTTCGAGCTGCTGGCAACATACGGGCAGTAAGGCAAAAGCTCAAAGAACTTCAACTGGTACTCGTCAATTTACATGCTGCCTTATTTCAGATTCATCAGTTCATTCGTCTTCGCCTGGCGTAGAGCTGCAGAAAAGTAAAATTTTTGAAATGTTGTAAGAAATTCTTCCCAAGTAGCTGAGCCTCACGCTGTTATGATCGGTGTGGAAGTAGACCTCCACAACTTACAAGCATTCCCATGAAGAAGGAATTTAACAGCCTGCATTAATTTTCTGCTCATCAGTGCAATGATACACCTCGAAGTAAGTTTCCATTTCTTCCATCCAGTTCTCAGCCACATCCGGACTCTCGCCTCCCTCTAATGGATTTGGAGTAATCTGCACGAATCTGCGCAAACCAAACTTGTCTCTATCATCCCTGGGGCGATGATGCCTCTGACGTGGTTCCCTGACCTCGTCATCTCCCCCCATCGACAACCGATGCTCCCATGACTTTCATCATCTTGACCAGACATTTAGCAAGAGTACAAAAAATAAGCCTCAATACTGTATCCCTATGTCCCAAATTCAATGCATGCTCTGATACCAATAAATGTAGTGACCCAACTCGGATCACTTTTTAATCAAAGCTTAAACATGCAATTTATTTAATAATTAAAAACAACATATACAACGAAAACCTTTAAATAAAAAGTCTTACAATCTACCGGCAAAACAACTGGTTTCTATAATAATGATACAACCCAATCAAAACTTAATTTTTAAAATCTCAATACATAAACCTGGAACGATACAATCTTCCTTGCAGATCAACAACCGCTACCACCCGATCTGTCCAACCTAAGTCCTACCCCGTGGAATGGGGTGTTGACCGCTAAAATAGGTGTTTTCTAGCAAGTATACTAGGTCAAATAATAGTAAAGTGGACAGAGAGTTCAAGTATCGATCTCACAGGAACTGTTGTCAATTCTCAAATTTTGATTATTATACTTAATCTAGACAAAATAATAAAGAGCGATTTGATTTAAATAAAATATGAATTTAAAATAAAAAACTGCTTAAAAATAAGAATTAAAATGGTTGAAAAGAAAATTTAATTAAAAAGAGACAACCAAGATACACGTAGGTATCAAACAAATCATGTAGCATGTAGCCGATTCAGGACTCAGATTTAATCTTAAATTACGATGAATTCTCCTAACTTTTTCAAAGGTCTATTTCTAGAACAATCAAACCTATTCAAATATTTACAGATTAATTTTTCGTAATTCTAATCAAATTCAAATGCATGAAGAACTGTGAGAATTCAGTTTTCACCTAAAACCGCACACTGAAATCGAATTCTATTTCTAGTCAGTTTTACCATGTGTTAATTATTAGAGTGATCAAAATCAATTCCTCCTCTGTCGACTTAGAATCGATTAACATGCAAGAAAACAATTGGCCAGATCATTCACAAGACAAATACATATATAATAATCAATAATATAAAACCAAATATGAAAAATCCCAAATAAACATCCAAGTTTTCCACATAGATTTGTTCGACCCAATCACTTCGTCTTGGTTGAAGAAAATCTACTCAATAATTGAAAACAATAATTCAAAAATAAAAGAAGAAGAAGAAAAAAGGGAAAAACTCTGAAGAAGATGCAGCAGATCTTCAATCTCCAAGCCTCCTAGCCACCTCACGATCTATGCGTTTTAAACCCCTTTTCACGTCTGAAAATCTCCTATTTATATGTCTTTGAAAGCCCATAAAATAAAGCCTAGAAAGATAAGGTTTTTAATTCCCGAAAATCTAATTTTTTCTGATCCGCGATCTCTCGCTTGAGCAGGCGAAACATGCGCTCGAGCGAGCAACTTTCTGTCCCAATTCTTAAAATTCTGCGATATACATGGACCCCGTGCCGGGTCCGTGCGTGGGTTCGTACATACCAACTTTTAGCGCGCGGTTTCCTTAAAAAAATCATATCTTGAGTTCTAGCCGTCGGATCGAGCTGAAATTTGGATAGCATCTTCAAAACATCTTCAACTTCATTTTGAATGGTGAGATCGGATTTGGATCTCTCTATCATTAAAAATGAAATTTTGACCATTGCTGCTCCGTAATTCATTCTTTCAAAAATCCATTTTCCTACAAAATTACCCTGGAGAGTGAAATGCACACATATGCAAAAATCACATTAAAACACATAAAAATACAATGAGATAATACGAATGTATGCAAAATAAACATAAAAATAACATAAAATAATGCATACAAAATGCATTTATCAACACCCCCATACTTAAATCTTGCTCACCCTCGAGCAAGACATGCAAAAACAATATGCAAACACAAACATAAGTAAGGACGAGTCATGGAAAATACATCCTCCGATAAGTTTCAGCACCAACAAAACAAAATAACAAAAAATTTCTCTCGATTTTCCATAATACACCATCAGTTTAATGTGAACGTGTGTGTGTCATGTTATTTCAGATACATGCAACTTAAAAAAAATCTGATATACGACTGCTTAGCGTCCTATGACAAATCAATGCAAGTGTCACAATCAAGTGTTCTTTCCTCCCAATAATCTCTAACAAAAACACAATGTAACTCTCTTGAGATAAATTACGCACCTCCGAATTTTACACCCGGTTGTTCTTAGAGCCCCAATAATTACCCGCAAACTTAGCTATAACTATGATAGAATTCGGATTCAATCCCCTCGTCTATAGCCCGGATGGAGCATTAACCCCATTGAATCCGCAAACTTAGTCTTGGACGTAGTAATTAGAATTTCAATTCCTCGTCCATGACCCGGATGGAGTAGATTTTTTCAACGAATTTTTGTTTCAAATTTATTTTTTAAAAAAAAATTGGTTCGCCCAAGATCATAAGTGTAATGTCAGAAAATCATTAGAACTCAAAGAACAAAATCAAGATCAACAAACACCTATTGTCATGCAGTGGTCAAACAGACACGAACATCATCAATGATATCGCTACACTTCACTGGTCTAACATGTGTGCTTAAAAATATTCACTACACAACCTAAGATTTTTCATGTCTAATCAAGAGAAAAAAATTTCCCAAAAATCAAATTTTTTTATCAACTTAATCACCATCGGCTCCCAATTATTATCCTACTCAACACAAATGCAAACAACAAAAACAAACTATATGCAAACTAACACGAAACACGACAGATGTAACACAAACACAACAAACAAATAAAAACATAAAAACTGGACTACCCCCCCCCCCCTCAATACTTATTCAAAGAACTGCCCTCAATGCTTTAGATAATGAATAAAATGCATAAACAAACACACAAATACAAGATGAACAAAAACACAATGAAAACAAAAATAACACTCCCCTGGTTTATGCTTCGTTCTCTTCCTCCATCTATAGAACTCCAACTATAACTCTTCTTAGTAGGGCCACAAACTGCACAAATAAAGGCAACGGGTAAGGCGTAGGAGCAACAAAAAATAATAAAAAGAAAAAAAACAATAAAAAATAAGAAAACACTCGGTTGCCTCCCAGCCAGTGCTAAAGTTATAGTCTATAGCCCGACTATGCAGAAGCCACCATCAAAGAGCGATTGTCGTCCATAGTAAGAATCATACGACTCTACGTATGAGTCTTGATTTTCTTCGCCCTCAAGCTTGGCGTGATATTGACTTTTTAAGCTCGTCGGTCCAACAATACTTGTCATGAACTGAAAATTTTGGAAAGAGATTTCGACTCTAGGCTGAAGCTCATGGAGGATGTAATATTTTGGAGGTGGCGTCAATGGCAAGAATATATCTTCTAATGATGTGCATGTAAATTCCATTGACGAGGTCAAACCTGTCTCTTTGGAAATTTCTTCCTCCTTCACTGTCACTTTTGACTCCTCTTTCCATGAAGGTTTCTCAAAAATTATTTCCACTTGATCTAGAGCAATTACGTCATTCTCTTGACAAATCTCAAAAAATGGTTCTATAAAACGCTCAATCTGCTCATCCAAGAGACTCAAAGAGTTGACGCGGCTTTCTAAGAACTTATTTTTTTCTGTATGATGTCGCACAATTAGGGGTGTTCATATTTCGGATAAAACCAAAAAAACCAAAAATCCAAACCAAAAAAATCAAAGATCGAACCGAACCAAAAAACCATATTTTCTAATTTGGATATAAATTTTAAAACCAAAGTTTATTTGGTTCAGTTTGGATTATATATGTCAAAACCGAACCGACCGAAAAACCGAAATTGAAATAAATTAATAATTAAATTAATATTTTTTATTATATTATATATGTTATGAGATAATATTTAATGAATGAATAATCATTTTGAATAATTTTTAGTTGATTGTTGTTTATTTAATTCATTGTTATTGTTTATGTAATTTTTAGCTGATTGTTATTTATGTCAGTCATTTAAACTTTATTTTTAAAGTTTTTACTAAAAAAATGTAAAAAACATATTATATTTTACAATTTATTTATATTATTAATTTTAATAATTATATCAAAATCGGAATAACCATATCAAAATTTGTTTTGTTTTTTTTTTGAAAATATTATAAGACTGTGGTTGGATATTTGTCCTTGTATTGTTTGTTATTTTTTATTTCTTCACTATATGACTCTAACTTTAAGTTGTGTGTTGGGGTTTTAAATTACATTTTGTATGAAATTTATGTTTATTTTATTGTGTTATGTATTATTAATGATAAATCCGACCAAACCAAATCATATAAACCTGTCCGTTATAGTACAAAAACCAAACCGAACCGAAGTAAAACGGTTTGACTTTAGATTATATTTTTCATAAATCGAAAATAAAAAAATCAAACCGAAATTAGACAAATTAAAATTGAACCGACCAATGAACACCTCTACGCACAATGTTCTCCAACTGAGCCACATGATCATCCTCAAAATGCCCGATACACTCTTATTTATACTCCGGTGGTTGGTTCGCAAAATTTTTGGAGTTGAATTCTGAAGGATATTGGTGACTCCAACCCTGCAGTGAAGGATCACAATGCCAATGGTAGTCAAAATCCGTCATATCATTTAAGAGGTGCATCGCACTATTATCATCTCTTCTGAACAAGTGACTGTCAATGGCTAAAGCTCCATAATCTACCCAATGTCTTGTTGGCTCATCCAAACGACCATAGAAAATCTGAGTTAGCGTGTAGTGCAAAAAATCATGGCATCGAAATCTATTAGCCAAATCATTGAATCTCTCCCAAGCAGCATAGAATGACTCTGAGTATTGGTGGCCAAAACTTGTGAATACCCGTCGATGATTCATCTCCTAGTACCTCACAAGCAAAAGAGAATAAAATTAAAATTCAAGTTAATAATTAATCAAAGGAACGAAAAGAGAGAGAAAAAAATGTCTAGTCTCAAGCAAATAATCTATCCTAATATTAACCAAACAGTCCCTGGCAATGGCTCCAAAAACTTGACCTCTAAAATCGATGTTTGCTAGCAAGTATACTAGGTCAAGTAATAGTAAAGTGAACAGAGAGTCCAAGTATCGATCCCACAGGGACTGTTGTCAATTATCAAGATTTGATTATTATACTTAATCTAGACAAAATAATAAAGAGCGATTTGATTTAAATAAAATAAGAATTTAAAATAAAATCTGCTTAAAAAATAAGAAATAAAATAGTTGAAAATAAAATTTAATTAAAAAGAGACAACCAAAACACACGTAGGTACCAAACAAATCATGTAACATATAGCCGATTCAGGACTCAGATTTAATCTTAAATTACGGTGAATTCTCCTAACTTGTTCAAAGCTCTATTTCTAGAACAATCAAACTCATTCAAATATTGACGGATTAATTTTTCGTAATTCTAATCAAATTCAAATGCATGAAGAACTGTGAGAATTCAGTTTTCACCTAAAACCGCACACTGAAATCGAATTCTATTTCTAGTCGGTTTTACCATGTGTTAATTATTAGAGTGATCGAAATCAATTCCTCCTCTGTCGACTTGGAATCGATTAATATGCAAGAAAACAATTGGCCAGATCATTCACAAGACAAATATAAATCTAATAATCAATAATATAAAACCAAATATGAAAAATCCCAAATAAACATCCAAGTTTTCTACATAGATTTGTTTGGCCCAATCACGCCGTCTTGGTTGAAGAAAATCTACTCAATAATTGAAAACAATAATTCAAAAATAAAAGAAGAAAAAGAAAAGAAGGAAAAACTCTGAAAAAGATGCAGCAGATCTTCAATCTCCAAGCCTCCTAACCGCCTCACGGTCTCTACGTTTTGAACCTCTTTTCATGTCTGACAACCTCCTATTTATATGTCTTTGAAAGCCCATAAAATAAATCCCGGAAAGATAAGGTTTTTAATTCCCAAAAATTTAATTTTTTTGATCAGCGATCGCTCGCTCGATTGGGCAAAACATGTGCTCAAGCGAGCAACCTTCTTTCCCAATTATTAAAATTCTTCTATGCACGGACCCCCGTGCCAGGTCCATGCCTGGGTCCGTGCATACCCACTTTCCAGTGCGCAGTTTCTTGAAAAAATCATATCTTGAGTTCTAGCAGTCAGATCGAGCTGAAATTTGAATAGCAGCTTTAAAACATCTTCAACTTCATTTTGAACGGTGGAGATTAGATTTAGATCAATCTATCATTAAAAATGAATTTTGGACCATTGCTGCTCCGTAATTCATTCTTTCAAAAATCTATTTTCCTACAAAATTAACCCGCAGAGTGAAATGCACATATATGCAATAAATCACATTAAAACACATAAAAACACAATGAGATTAAACGAATGTATGCAAAATAAACATAAAAATAACATAAAATAATGCATACAAAATGCAATTATCAGGTGTCCAGAACAAAACCATGGACGTGAGCATAAAATGCTTATTACGAAAGTATGAGTATACAGATACTATGTATGCAATGCAAGTGAAGGTATAAGAAACTTATCCTCAATAGAACTCTGCTCAGTCAAAGACGCCATGGTATGTAGCACACTAGGCCATCACATTAGGAGGTACTCCCATACCATAAACTGTGGATATATCCGGGTCCAAAACTATGTTTGTCATCCACAAAATATAACGGGGGTGAGCGACCCCTCTACTGGTAGTATCGATGAAATACAGGCTCAATGTGTAAATGCATGCAACATAATATCAGTGACATAATAAATGCATACATAAAACATGAAAATATAGAACATGCATACTCAACCAGGGTATCTCGCATAGTACATTCGTACCTTATTCTCAGCAATAAGAGCTACCTAGCAAATTCTGCTCTCTAGTCCAAGCCTAAAATCACATAGACACTATATCAATAATAGTGCTCTAAAAGCCTTAACTAAGCTATTACATAATCCCTAATCTCTATAGGGATCCAAAATTATACATGTGTTCGTCGTCAGTCCGTTGATGGCGACTGCCTCAAAACTCAGGCACTGCTCCGCTACTACCCCCGCAGCATTCCGCCACTCTCGGCCCTCCAATAGGACGCCTAGAAACCTCTAAAAACCGACTAGAAGAAGCTAAGAATGAGATAGAGAAGGTGAATAGGCGAGTCAAAAGTGAGCCTCGGTTCTTCTATATATAGACAACGATCGGAACCTCCGATCACACAATCGGAGCTTCCGATCCATGCTTCTGATCTCTCATTGCCAACCGCATGTCTTGCTTCTAGAGGCCACTTGCCGACAGTAGATCGGAGCTTCCGATCTCCTTGACGTCACTGCATACGTAATATTCCGGAAAACTGGAAAATCGGGACGTTCGGAGCTTTCGATCCTACTTCGGAGCTTCCGAACTCCCCAGAGCTTCCGAATCCAAAACTATGGCTCCGATCACTTTGGAGCTTCTGAAATCTGTTCAGAACTTCCGATCTTCCAAAAGCTCAAAGCTTTACCGAACCATTTTTTATCATTCTGGATCTATTTCCCAACTTCTTAAACCCATTTGAGGATCCTGTAATCATGATTTATCAAATTAAACATAATTAGGCTCTTGAATAACTTAATTTGGAGACGGGTTACTACAATTGCAGAACGCAAGAATCACACTCTAAAATAAATGATGAACGCGTTGTTACTCATTTCTAACTTACCTCAAAATATGTGGGGAGAAGCGATAATTTCTGCAAATCACATTTTTAACAAGATACTACACAAAGGAAAATATGAAACTCCATATGAATTGTGTAAAGGTCGTAAACCATCTTACAAATACCTTAAAGTATGGGAGTGTTTCACTAAAGTAGAAGTACCTAAGCCAAAACAGATTAAAATTGAACCTAAAATAGTTGACTGCATTTTTGTTGGATATGTGTACAACAGGCATATCGATTCTTAGTGCATAGGTCAATAATTCTGATCTAAATGAAGGCACAATTATAGAATCTAGGAATGCATTATTTTTTGAAAATGTTTTTTATTATAAAGAAAGAAAAAAAGTAAGTTCGAACAAAAGAACTTATGAAAACACAACTAACAGTCCACAAAACAATGAAGAAACAAGACGAAGCAAGAGAGCAAGAGTTGATAAGTCCTTTGGCACTGATTTTATAACATACATGTTAGATAATGAACCCAGAACTATTCAATAAGTTTTGTCAAATCTAGAGGATCTTTTTTTGAAAGAAGCAATACAAAATGAAATAGATTCTATCATGCATAATCATACTTGAGAGTTGGTTGATCTCCCTTCGGGCTGTAAACCTTTAGGATAGAAGTGGATTATTAAAAGGAAATACAAAGAAGATGGATCTATAGATAAATACAAAACTCGCTTAGTAGCTAAATGTTTTAGACAAAAAAAATGATATGATTTCTTTGACATATACTCTCCGGTTACAAGGATCACATCCATTCGTGTTCTCATAGTCATTGATGCATTGCATAATCGTGAGATTCACCAAATGTATGTCAAAACCGTTTTCTTGAATGGAGAATTGGAGGAGGAAATATATATGGAACAACCAGAAGGGTTTATTGTACCCGAAAATAAAAAAAGGTGTGTGAGCTTGTCAAGTTAATATACGGACTCAAACAAGCACCAAAACAGTGGCATGAAAAGTTTGACACTACAATGATGTCAAAATGGTATCAAAATCAATTATTATGACAAGTGTGTCTACATTAAAGGTACTCAAAATGCATACGTAATTTTCTGCCTTTATGTAGACGATATATTAATTATGGGAAGTAACCATGAATTTATCGTGAAAACAAAACAATGTTGAAACAACATTTTGACATGAAAGATTTGGGACTATGTGATATTATACTAGGGATTATAATCTCTCGAACATCTGATGGAATTATTTTATCACAATCTCATCATGTTGAAAATGTTATTGAAAGATTTAATGCCACAAATCGTCCTCCGGTGAGAACACCTATAGATTTAGGTACACATTTAGCCAAAAACCAAGGAAAACCTGTCTCACAATTGGAATATGCAAGGGTAATATAAAGTTTAATGTATTTAAATAACTGTACCCGTCCAGAACTTGCATATACAGTAAAAAAAATTAAGTAAGTTCACAAATAATACAAGTAAGGATCATTGAAAAGCCTTATTATAAGTGCTTGGATATTTGAAATACACACTTCATTATGGAAATCCTCAAAGCAAACATCCAGCGGTCTTGGAAGGATACTGTGATGCAAATTGGATTTCTGACACAAAAGACTCCAAGTCTACCAGTGGATATGTGTTCACAATAGGTGGAGGAGCGGTGTTATGAAAATTCTCAAAGCAAACATATATAGCTCGGTCCACTATGGAATCAGAGTTTATTGCTTTGGATAAAGCCAACGAAGAAGTTGAATGACTTAAAAACTTTTTAGAAGATATTTCTTGTTGGAATAAACCAATGTCTTCCATTACTATTCAGCAATAGGAAGAGCACAAAGCAGTATGCACAATGGTAAGTCTCGGCATATTCGTCGAAGACATAATACCATAAGACATTTGATCTCAAATGGGGTTATTTCTGTTGAATATTTAAAATTAAAGGAAAACCTAGCGGATCCGTTTACTAAAGGTATAAAAAAAGATCAAATGAAAAAACTGATAAGAGGAATGATCTTAAAACCCACAAAATAAATATTTATAGCGGTAACCTAATCTTGAGAATTTGAGATCCCAAAACCTTGGTTCAATGGAAAAACTAAGTTATAAATAATAGTTTGAGTACTTGGAATTTGAGTCCGCTCATTCCTCTAACATCCAAGTTAGACCTGCAACATATGATGAAGTTAAGTTGTCTTTTAATCATTCCTATACCTATAAGGTAGAGTAAAGCATGTTATTCTAGATAGGAGATTACCTATATAAGTGCAAAGTGATGGACGCTTTGATAAGAACACTTATGAATCTAAAATATGGTCCAGGACCGAAATGGACACAACATGAGAACAATATATGTTAGATTTATTGTTGTGTATATACTATTGACTTGGTTTACAAAAATAGTTGACTAGTTCAAGATATCACGTCAATAAGCAACTAGTAAATCCGATATTATATTACTAAGGCAGGTTCAATGTCACAAGAACTTTCAAGTGAGTCTGCATACGTGCGTAAATTTCATTCATGTGGGGGATTGTTGGAAATTTGAATGCAGAAATAAGAATAATATGAGATAATGGGAAAATAATTGTCCCACACTGGAAGCCTACCAATGTATTCTCTTCCTTATCAGTTCCTGTAGGGACCTCGGGTGCTAATCTCATCTTAAGGGGCAATTAATGAATAAGAATCATTAATTAGACAATAATAATTCAATCTGAATAACATTAACAAGAACATTTGGCGACGCAAAACTATACATTTGGCGACGCAAAATCACGTCGCAAAAAGAACCAAAATTTTTTTTTCAGAACCCCATGCGCGCCCGCGCATGGGTTTCGGACAGAATCTAGAAAAATGATAAACATAACAGTTGTAGATATTTGTCTTCTCTTTCCAATGCCTCCGCTGCACCCTTATCGGAATTTTCAGTAAAAATTTATACTCATTCTACCAAGAAGGGTCGGTGCAAAAATTTACAAAAATTACCAAAGGCTACAACAAAGATCAAAGTTGCTAGGGCTATTTCAAATCTGAAAAATTGCATACATAATCTCAACATGTCCCAAGCATAAATACATGCATATCTAGACATAACAATAATCGCATATATGTTTCTAAGGTGCAATACAATAAACTCAATTCTAAGTTTTCAAAGCTCAAACTAAACCAAGACCTTCTAACATGCATTTGACAGCAATCTATTCTTAGCCCGAAGTCACCACATGCTAATCTTTCTCAATCTCGAGCTATCCAAGCCACATCTGACTCGCTCATGCCCCAAACCTGATGCAATGCACACATACAAACAAAGCAACAACCGGATAACTCCGATGAGAATAAATCTCAGTATGAAAGACATGCATATACACCGTATAAGCATATTGAATCTATATGCTATAAGAATTCTAAATCATCAAAACATGTAATCATAGAAATATACTTCATTCTTAAATCCTTAAAGCATAGCTATTCATCTAAAGCAATATCATATCAAGTATATCAATACATTCATATCTAGAATGATATATCACAACATTCTAGTGATGTAGCCAAAAATAACTTGTATATGACACGTTGCTTCCGCAAAGTCCGGAGTATCAATGGATCCTTGTATGTTACCGGTGGAGATCTTCAGTGGGTTGTTCCTACATCACAAAACAAATTCAGAGGAGCCGGGAGGGTTCCCGGTGAAGGCATTCTGACGCTCAAGTTAGTGATTACTCCTCTCTCCTACTTTTATTCATTGAACCGTATTATGCCCAAGTTTTCTTCCTTCTTCTGTTTCGTCGGCTTCGTCCCTTTGATTTGAGATTTTGTGTGTATGTACATATTGAATATATGTGTATATGTGTGTCTAAGAGACATCTCTCTCCATGGGTTTCTACCTGCATCCTTTTAATCGGCCGACACAGCTGCTACGCACGATGACAAGGCGGAGAGGCTTCATGGTGGTTGCCGTGGAATGAAGATGACGGGGCGGCTATGCGAAGGCCGTGTGTTGCAGCTCCGTTAAGGGGACGTCGAAGATAGTGGACTCGGTGAGGAGCAGGCGACGCAAGGAAGGTGACTGTCCACACAATCCAGTTCCAGTCATGGCTGCGTTTTCGGGTAGGAACGGAGCCAGATTCTGGGCTGGATAGGTTTGGACGTGAAAGGATACGTGGTGAGCCGGCGATGGCTTCCGCCGACTTCCAGACATGGTTAGTTATTGAACTTTCCGATCTGGCTTGACGGAGCGTGGCCGCGCGAGAGAGTGGGCTGTCCAAGGATAGCGACGTCGGTGACAAGCTGCATGAGGCAATTTGGCGTAATAATATGGAGGAACATCATCGCTCGGATCCGACTTCCAGCATGGAACATTCACCTTCGGTGGATGCTCCATTTTCTGGCTCGATCTGAACGTGGTGCTTGCAGCAGGCGAGGGAGGATGCGGTCGCCGATGGAGAATGTGGTGGCTGCACGATCGTCGGTCGATGAAGATTCGCCAGAGATGTGGTCGTCGATGGTAAGACGGTGGTGGCTACGAGGAACTTCGGACTATGATGGGGATATATGCATATACACATATATATGCATGTACACAAATATATACATGCTCTGACGACAAATATCAATAATTATTGCACTAAAGTGTTTGGTGTTATCATGTTTTATTTATTGAGTTGATTTATGTGCAATAACTTTGACAAATTTATTGTCTTTAGAGATTGATATAAGATATAATATATATATATATATATATATATAATATGATTTTGACTTTTTTATTTTTTATATGATTTATTTTTTAAAATTCGTTGCAGGTTGCCTTTCATAGGGTAAGGTATTTTTGGTGTTAGTCGCTAACCGAGATACTTATCCCTCGTCGTCAGCAGAGTCTGGCGATGATAGTGAAATTGACGAGTGCTTATCTCCCTTGAGTGATTTGAATTCTAGCGAGCGTGTTTTGGACGATGATTCGGAGATTCTAAGTCTATGTCCAAAACTTCAATTACCATCTAGACAAATTTTTAAGATTCCGAAAAATGGAGATAAATGCCATGAACCTCTCCCGGGTTATTTTACTGTATATTTGGAGTATTTTAATGTTGGCTTCTCGCTTCCTCCTCACGACCTTCTTATAGAAATTGTAGACAGTCTTGGTGTGAGTTTAAGTCAATTAACCCCAAGTGCGATTCTCCTCTTTAGTTGTTTTCTTTGTAGAGTGAGGGAAATTAAAGTATCTCCATCCATAGATTTATTTTATGCACTTTTCGGCGTGCGCCGTTCCATGTCGGGGTCGTATATCTCTTTTCAACATCGGGAGGATTGTAAGTTTTTATCTCGTTATCCACCTCCGAAGAACGGTTGGAGAAAAAAGTTTGTTTACGTTTGGGATTATGGTTGGGGGGTTCCCATAGTATGGAGTTCGGGCCATAGGAGAATTATTTTTAGCAAAACTCATCGTGAGTTGCAACTTGAATGTCGCTCCTTAGGTCTTTTCAAGAAGTTGGTTGATCCACAAACTTTGTTTCCTGCCGGTATTTGCTTTTTCATTCTCTTGCATGCTACTGTATTTAATTTTAAATCTACTGTACCTTGCTCGGTGTAATTTATGAATTTATTTATGTATTATCCTCCTTGTTTTTTTATAGGGGGAAAAATAAGTTTGGCGGAGGTCCGGGCATGCATAGAGAAAAAATGAGAAAGAAGCATTGAAACAGCTAAGAAAAGACTCAACAAAGGAGCGAGCTATCGTTTGTTCTCAAGAGCTTCCTCGGAGGAGGAAATCTCCCAAGCCATCAAATCATGCTCATCGTTCTGGCCCACCATCCAAAAGATCCGAAGAAAAAACGTGACGACGAATGAGTAATTGATCTGGAAACTCTCGAGGGTCGTCACTTGTTCGTGGAAGGGGTGAACCATAAAAATAATGTTGGATATTTTTGGGATTTGAAAGATCCAGAAATTGGTTGGAGAACGGGAGCGAACCTGATTGGAGATCATGATAGGTTGCATCTACTACCACAACCTACCGAAGTGTTGACTCGGTCTCTTGCTTCGTCCGCCTTTCAGGTATATTATTACTTGCTTGTTATTTATTATGATTTTGTCATAATAAATAATTTTCTTTATCTATGGTTGTTTACAGATTTTATCGGTTGCTCACACTTTTCAATTTCGAGAAGAGAGGTCTTGAAATTCCGGGAAAAAATTTGATGATGAGCTGACGTCCTTAAGGGGTGAGTGCCAAAGACTTGGCGAGGAAAACACTAAGGCTCAAGATGATTTTCTCAAGTCGCAAAAAGAGCTTGAAGAAAAATCCAAAAATTACGATGCATTGTGCAAGGAGATGGAGCAACTTAAGGGGAAATATTCCCATGAATCGGAGACCGGAGAGAACTTTCTCAACTCGACAGTAGGCAAGAGTCTTTTGAGAAGTACCGGAGAAAAAGCGATTGAAGGCTATCGAGCATCCACAAGTTTTAGAGATGAAGTGATTCAGCGGGCGATTGTTATTCATGATGAAGTTGTAGTGGATTGTCGCAAAGAACTGCGGAAAACACAATTAGTTCCGGAGGAAATTATTATGAAGATTTACCCTAAAATTCCGGAGCCTAAGACTGCGTCTGAAAGAGTTGAATATGACTCAGACCCACCCTTAGGAAATTTATTGGGAGGTCTGGGTGACGAGGAGATGATCGAAGCTTTGCGTTCGAACTTCTAGCTTGAATAACGACGAGGGGTGCGTGTCGAAGCTACATGGAAACTACTCTTTGGAGCCGTGGAGCAGTTTAGATTTATTATTTCTTGCCACTTTTGGGCAATATTTTTTATTTGTAATAAAGACTTTGAAGTCTTAGATTTTGTTTACTCTTTTTTAGTGCGTAAGCAGTTGGTGGAGGAACAATTATTTTCCTTTTTTATATATATTCAATTTTGTCGGTTATCATATCTCTTTGTATTTTGAAGTTGCTATTGCATACTTGTTTGATGAATAAAATACTATCTCTTTAATATTGGAGTACTTGGGAGGGGATCAGTCTCCCAAGATTTTGTCTCATGGGGAAGTCATAAACCCACTTAGTACGTGGTGAGGTATCCCGGGACTTGTAATATTATTATTTCGTCTTGACCTCTTATAGCATCATAATTTCAAATGTCCCCTAGGGCTGGCCAAGCCTCTTATTGTTGGGAATTTTTTTTCATGATTGCTAGGGTCTATGACGTTTACATCGTAAGTAAGCGTTAGTATAAGAGAGGAGATATGATAAGATTTCGACAAAGTAATCTGCTTGTATAACAAAATAATCATATTAGTTGAAAACTACATAACAAAATTGTAATAGCAAAAAATAAAGAAAATATGCTAGTAACAAAAAAGGTAAATATAGCCTAATATTGGAGGGAGTTGCAATTTATGCATAAAATTTCTTCAGGTTGGCCACGTTCCAAGGTCTGGAAAGTATTCTTCCATCTGAATATTGGAGGCGATATGTTCCCATCTTCACTATCTCAATTACTTTGTATGTGCCTTCCCATTTCGGATCTAGCTTGCCAACGGACTTCAAGATGTCAGATTTTCTCAATACAAGGTCTCCAACTTGGAAAGACCTTGGCTTGACTCTATCATTGTATGCTTTAGTCATACAAGCTCGATATCTCTCGGCTCGTGTTGAAGCTTCATCTCTCAATTCATCCACCAAGTCCAATGAAATTCGAAGGGCTTGGTCATTTCCAGATGAAGTGTATTGTTTCACTCGCCATGATTGCTCTTCAATTTCGGCAGGAGCCACAGCTTCTGCTCCGTAGGCCAAGTTGAAAGGAGATTCTCCAGTTGAAGAGCGTGGAGTGGTTCGATATGCCCATAGAACACTTGGCAACTCATCTACCCATTTCCCTTTGGCATTGCTTAGGCGTTTTTTGAGGTGCTGTAGAATTGTTCGGTTGGTGACCTCGGTTTGCCCATTCGCTTGAGGATTCCCGACAGAAGTGAAGAACTGCTTGATGGAAATTCCTTTGAACCAATCTTTTATTTTTGCTCCAGAGAACTGAGTTCCATTGTCTGAAACCAAGGTTTGAGGAATGCCAAATCTACATATTATATTCTTCCATAATAAATTGATTACATCTCTTTCGGATATTTTGGCCAATGGTTCAGTTTCGACCCATTTGGTGAAATAATCCACAGCAACTATCAGAAATTTTCTTTGTTCGGTAGCAGGAGGAAAAATACCTACCAAATTCATTCCCCATTGAGCAAAAGGTAAAGGACTCTCTAGGGGCTGCAAGATTGTGGCCGGGTGGTGATGGAGTTAGCATGCTCCTGATATGCATGACAATGCTTTGCTAACTCGATAGCATCTTGCTTCATCGTTGGCTAGAAGTATTGTGAGACCCCGTTTCTAATCTTCTAAACTCGGGTTACAAACAATCAAAGCAAAAGAAAAAGCCTGCCAAATTTTTATTTTTATTTTTTAATAGTGCTCCACTAGATCGGTAAGATCTTACCGATCTAGCGGGCAGAAAAATCGCAACACACTGCCCGACAAAAACCATCGCCGCTCGATCGGTAAGATCTTACCGATCGAGCGGGCAAGCAATTACAGAGGCAGAAACTCAGCAAAAGGCCTCCGCTCGATCGGTAAGATCTCACCGATCGAGCGGTGACAGTCCTGGGCAAAACACAGTAGAAAACTTAATCAAACTCAATCTAAATCATGCATAACCCAAACAACATTCATCCAACATTAAACAAGCTTCAACATGAGATAGCCTAAGGTTATACAATACAAAGCATAACAAGTGCGGAACCAATCTAAGTTCGATGATAGGGTTCGTTCGACGATCCAAAATAATACAACCCAAAAGGTACGACCCTACGACACACGGTGTCTCACTTCTATCATCTCACCCCAAGCTAACCAAGATGACTCGGTCCAGCTCCTGATCCTCCTGTTGCCAAGTACACATACAAACAAAGACAACAGCCGGATAAACCGGTTAGAAATATAATTCCTAAGTAAAAGGGACATGCATGCAATTTCAGATAAACACCTCAAATTGAATTGTAATAATCAATAACAAATCAAAATAAGAATGAATGAATGCATGACTTCAAAACTCGGGACTATCAAATCAGATAATAGAAATATCAATCGGTATTCGGTTGGGATCCAGAGGCCAAGTCTTCACAACAACTCACCGACACACCCATTCGAGGTGGAAGTCATTCAACTCAACCCCTAGACTTTAGAGCAACTATAAAAAGTATTTTGGCACTTGAAAAATCTCGAAATCCAAGACCACTTTAATATAGCTCCCTAAATCGTCTATTTCAAAAACGAATCGAATATTCGGCTCAATATGAATGCAAGTGCAAATAAAATAATCAATCAAGTTCACACAAACAAATAACATGCAGTATGTGATTTTCGGGGCTCGAGAAACAATCGAACTCGAGTATTCTACCTCATTCGAATCAATGTCGTTTTTTACCTTTACTCGAGGCTTCAATCAATCCTGTCAATCAAAAGAAGAATTCGATTCAATAGCTATTAGGATTCGAAACTCAAAGTCGATAAACAAATACTATACCGTCTTCAACTTCAATTGGTTTAAAAGCCTCAAAGCTAGGTTCCAACTCAAATCTCTTCAATCAAACTCTGAAAACATCGAATACGGATTCAATATCAAACTCATAACTCGAACTAACTTGAGAACCAAACCGAAACAACAAAACCGATAATCCAAACTCAATTTCGACGGCATAACGGCTATAAACGGTCCAACCAAAATATCCAACAACAACAACCAACTCCAATCAACTCATATCAACCTCTCAATCAACAAAACAAACAAAAATCCAACAAAATCTCAAACCCCATTTTTGAAATAATGCCTCAAAAATCATATAAAATCCAAACTTCATTCTTTTTCCAAACCGACTTCGAATACACAATCTATGCTTGCTCAAGCACAACATACTCCAAGATTATCAAATTTTGACAACCCAACACAATAAAAGTTCGAGGATCATAGTAAAACTTACATCAAAACGAAGTCCTCGTAGCGGTGATCGTGAATCTCGACTCGGAATCAAAATCTAACGGTCGGATCGTGCGAATCAAATGGATGAAAAGCTTGAGGAATGGCCTTTCATGGCTTCCAACAGTACGTACGAAAAGGAGAGGAAGAGAGGAGAGGGAATGATGTGATTTGATGGCCAACTTGCATGATAATATAAATAAAATCCCATCTTTGCATTTCAGTCCTTTAATTCTACAAAGTTTGCTAAATGACCCGTGCAAAATAACAAAACGGCCCTCAACCACTGAAAACCCTGATTAACTAAATTAAATTCAATTATAATAAAATCGGGGCATTACAATTCTCCCTCTTTAAGATTCGATTTCGTCCTCAAAATCTGACAGATCACAGACTGAACAAGAAAGAATCATACTAATGACGAACTCATCTCAATCGAACAACTCTGGAAATCGCTGCCTCATATCGGATTCGGTCTCCCAAGTTGCTTCTTCAACCCCATGACGACTCCACTGAATCTTCACCAACGGAATCGACTTGTTTCTGAGCTGATTCTCTTTTCTGTCAAGAATCTGAATTGGTCGTTCGAAGTAACTCAGAGTCTCATCAAGTTCTGCCTCTTCTGGCTGAAGAACATGGGACGGATCCGGATGATATTTCCGCAATATCGAGACGTGAAACACATCGTGGATGCCTGAAAGAGACGGAGGAAGAGCAATCCTATAGGCAAGATCGTCTATCTTGTCCAAAATCTCATACGGACCAATGAACCTCGGCGACAACTTTCCTCTTTTCCCAAATCTGACAGTACCTCGGAACGGAGAAATCTTCAAAAACACACGATCTCCCTGATCAAAACACAGTGTTCTGCGTCTGATGTTCGCATACTTGGCCTGTCGGTCCTGAGCTGTCTTCATTCTGACTCTAATCAACTTCACCTATTTTGCCATATCACGAATCATATCTGGACCCAACTCAGGTGATTCTGAAATCTCATCCCAGAACAACGGAGATCTGCACTTCTTCCCGTACAAAGATTCAAAAGGTGTCATGCCAATACTCGCTTGGAAGCTGTTATTGTACGAAAACTCCACTAGAGGCAAGGAATCCTGCCAACCTGAGCCAAAGTCAAGCACTACTGCTCGAAGCATATCCTCCAAAGTCTGGATCGTACGCTCGGACTGGCCGTCGGTCTGAGGGTGATACGTTGTGCTCAAGTGCAAACGAGTACCCAATGCCTCCTGCAAACTGTGCCAAAAGTGCGAAGTGAATCTCGGATCTCTGTCTGATACTATCGACTTCGGCACGCCGTGCAATCTCCAACGTCTCTGACATACAACTCGGCCATCTGATCGTGACGGTATGTCATACGGTATGGGATGAAACAAGCAGATTTCGTCAACCGATCAATCACAACCCAAATCGCATCACAACCTCTGACAGAACGCGGTAGCTTGGTGACGAAGTCAATAGAGATATGATCCCACTTCCATTCCGGGACAAGCAAACTATGCAATAAACCACCTGGTTTCTTCCTCTCGGATTTCACCTGTTGACAATTCAGACAACGGGACACAAACCTCGAGACATCTCCTTTCAGTTGCTTCCACCAGAACTGAGTCTTCAAGTCGTTATACATCTTTCTGCCTCCAGGATGAACACTAAACCGACTGCAATGCGCCTCTCGAAGGATACGCTGTCTCAATTCAGAAACATCGGGCACAACAATACGGTTATTCACAAATAAGATATCATCCCTGACTTGAAACTCTGACTGATGAACTGATCTGACCTTCTCTATCAAACTCTAAATGCCCGGATCAGATCTCTGAGCCTCTCTGATCGACTGAAACAACTCTGGCTCTGCCTGAATTGCAAAAACTCTGATGGATCTCCTATCGGTCTCGAACTCCAACCCAGAAGTACAACAGTCTTCAATCATCTGAGAAACACCAATCGTAGTAAGAGATAAAGAACAAAGCTTCCGACTAAGAGCGTCTGCAGCTGCATTCGACTTTCCAGGATAATACTTGATCTCACAGTCGAAGTCCTTAAGTAAATCCATCCATCTCCTCTGTCTCATGTTAAACTCGGACTGGAAAAACAAGTATTTCAGGCTCTTGTGGTCAGAAAATATCTCAAACGACTCGCCATAAAGATAATGGCGCCAAGTCTTCAAAGCAAACACAATTGCGGCAAGCTCAAGATCATGGATAGGATAGCGAGTCTCATGCGGCTTCAGCTGCCTTGAAGAATAAGCTATGACATGCTTCCTCTGCATAAGAATGCATCCAAGACCACGGTGAGAAGCATCACAGTAAACAGAATAACCTCCCGTAGCTGATGGAATAGACAAGATCGGAGCGCTGGTCAATCTCTTCTTCAGATCAATAAAACTGCCCTCGCAATCCTCGGACCAAACAAACGGTGCATTCTTCTGAGTCAACTGGGTAATCGGCTTTCCAATGGAAGAGAAACCCTCGATAAATCGGCGATAATACCCCGCTAAACCCATAAAGCTTCGGATTTCTGGCACTGATGTCGGTCTCGGCCAATTCATAACTGCCTCGATATTACTGGGGTCTACAGAAATTCCATCTCCTGATACAATGTGGCCTAGAAAAACAACTATGTCCAACCAGAACTCGCACTTAGAGAGCTTAGCATACAACTGTTCGGCTCGCAAAGTCTGCAATACAATCCTCAAATGCTCGGCATGGTCAGAACGGTTCTTCGAATAGATCAGAATGTCATCAATGAAGATAATGACTAACTCATCCAAATACCGCTGAAAATGCGATTCATCAGGTCCGTAAAAACTGCTGGAGCATTGGTCAAACCAAAAGGCATGACTACGAACTCGAAATGCCCATATCTGGTTCTGAAGGCTGTCTTAGGCACATCCTCGTCTCGAACCCTCAGCTGATGGTACCCTGATCTCAGATCTATCTTCGAATACACTGAAGAACCTTGCAGTTGATCAAAAAGATCGTCAATTCTAGGTAGAGGATACTTGTTCTTGACCGTCGCTTGATTCAACTGGCGATAGTCGATGCAGAGTCGCATAGAACCGTCTTTCTTCCTCACGAAAAGCACTGGAGCACCCCAAGGCGATACGCTAGGTCGGATGTATCCCTTGGCAATCAAATCTTCTAACTGCTCCTTCAACTCCTTCAGTTCTAACGGAGCCATTCGATAAGAAGCTTTCGAAATAGGCTGAGTACCTGGTGTAAGTTCGATGCTAAACTCAATCTCTCGAATCGGCGGCAAACCAGGAATCTCGTCTGGAAATACATCAGGAAACTCTCTAACCACGGGTATCTCAGTCAACTCAGGACTAGACCTCTGAACATCCACTGCATAAATCAAGAATCCTTCTGCTCCTCTCTGAAGCAAACGAGACATGGACAATACAGAAATCAGAGGAATCTTGGATCGAGAACCCTTACCGAAAAACTTCCAATCATCTGCCATCTCAGGTCTGAAGCGAACAACTTTCTGAAAGCAGTCTACTGTCGCCCTATACTTGGTCAGATCATCAATCCCGACAATACAGTCAAAGTCAGATAATCCAAGTACAATGTAGTCAATCTCAATCGAATTTCCCTCGAATTCTAATACACAGTTACGGACCAATCTCACCGAAACAATTTCCCCACCCAAAGGTGAAGTGATAGAAACGACATCAGATAATGGCTCAGCAAATAAATCATGCATCACAACAAATCTTTCAGAAATAAAACAGTGAGAAGCACCCGTATCAATCAAAACAAAGGCAGGATAACCAAAGATCGAACAGTTACCTGCTATTACATCATTCGAGGCTGCATTGGCCTGATCCTCTGTCAGGGCAAACACCCTCGCCTGCTATCGAGGAGGTTGGTTCTGATTCTGATTACCTCCCTGACGAGATTGCTGCTGGGGCTGAAAAGAATGAACTGCAGAAGCTGACCTCTCGGGCTGAGCTGGCGGTTGAGAAGAACTGCCGCTCTGAGCTCTATTGGATCCTTGCTGAGGACAGACTCTAGCAAAGTGACCCGGCTGCTGGCAGATATTGCAACTACCAAACACGCCTCGACACTGATCACTTGGGTGACATCCTCTACACTTACTGCACGATGCTCCTGAAAACCCTGAATTCTGTCCAGAACTGAACTGTCTAGAGCCACTGGAACTCGATGAACTGTTCCCAGACTTCTTGAAATTCTTCCCCTTCGGCCGATACTGATCTCGCCTGTTTCTGCTACTGTTGCCTCCATCAACCCTCTGAGACTGATTCGACTGCGGAGAAGGTTGGTACTGATACTGAGACTGCTGAGGCTAAAACGTAACAGGCTGATTCTGAAAGGACCTCTGTTGTTGCTGTGGAGCTACCTGATTTCCTCGTTGCATCATGAATCCGGCTTCGGCTCCCTTCGCCTGATCCATAGCATCTGCAAAGTTATTGGGTCTCCCAGTATTGACCAAAGTGAAAATCTCAGGATTCAATCCGTTGATAAAATGATCGGCCTTGGCTTCTTCGTTGTCTGTGACATGAGGCGCAAACCTCAAGAGACTGTCAAACTTGCTCACGTACTCCTCGATACTCAGATTCCCTTGCTTCAGATTCGCAAACTCGGAACCCTTTTCCTTACGATATGAGAAAGGAAAGAACCGCTTGTAGAACTCTGTCTTGAACAAACTCCAAGTGATAAAGGTGCCTCGACTCTCATTTGCCCTCTTGGTCGTGGTCCACCTTTTCTTGGCAACACCCTTAAACTGATGATTGACTAACCTGATTTTGCGGTCATCGTTATAGTCGAGAGAATCGAAGAGCTCATCCATGTCATCTAGCCAACTCTCGCAGTCAACGGAGTTCTCGGTACCAGTCAAGGTAGGCGGTCGGAAAGATCGAAATCTCTTCAATAGAGTCTGCATCGGGGTCGCGGTTGCATCAAACTGATCTACTCCAGTACTATCCTGATCATTCGGAGAATTTATTACTGGCGGCGTATTCTCAGTAGAAGGAGGAGTCAAAGGTGCTTGATTCCTTCTCAAAGATCGACGAGGTGTCATCTGATATCAAAGGGTTAGGACACAATTATCTCAAACACAATTCCAATCTCATGACCTCGGTGTCCAAAACTCTGCTCTGAGTACTCATGAACCTCAATGATATCCAATGACAAATAATGGCACATTTACAGATATATATCACGTAATTCATTCTTTATAAATTAAATCATAATTCATGTAATTCAATTAATTCAAGAATCAATAAAACATGCTCGCAAGTATTTAAAATAATCATTTAAATAACTCAATCACATGCGAGAATTCAATTCATGCGGACTCGATCTACCCCGCTCACTCTACTTCAAATCCAAGAAACTTATCTCTCTGATACCACTTAATGTGAGACCCCGTTTCTAATCTTCTAAACTCGAGTTACAAACAATCAAAGCAAAAGAAAAAGCCTGCCAAAATTATTTTTTTTTTTAATAATGCTCCGCTAGATCGGTAAGATCTTACCGATCTAGCGGGCAGAAAAATCGCAACACACTGCCCAACAAAAACCATCGCCGCTCGATTGGTAAGATTTTATCGATCGAGCGGGCAAGCAATTACAGAGGCAGAAACTCAGCAAAAGGCCTCCGCTCGATCGGTAAGATCTCACCGATCGAGCGGTGACAGTCCTGGGCAAAACACAGTAGAAAACTTAATCAAACTCAATTTAAATCATGCATAACCCAAACAACATTCATCCAACATTAAACAAGCTTCAACATGAGATAGCCTAAGGTTATACAATACAATGCATAACAAGTGCGGAACCAATATAAGTTCGATGATAGGGTTCGTTCGACGATCCAAAATAATACAACCCAAAAGGTACGACCCTACGACACACGGTGTCTCACTTCTATCATCTCATCCCAAGCTAACCAAGACGACTCGGTCCAACTCCTGATCCTCCTATTGCCAAGTACACATACAAACAATGACAACAGCCGGATAAACCGGTTAGAAATATAATTCCTAAGTAAAAGGGACAGGCATGCAATTTCAGATAAACACCTCAAATTGAATTGTAATAATCAATAACAAATCAAAATAAGAATGAATGAATGCATGACTTCAAAACTCGGGACTATCAAATCAGATAATAGAAATATCAATCGGTATTAGGTTGGGATCCCGGGGCCAAGTCTTCACAACAACTCACCGACACACCCATTCGGGGTGGAAGTCGTTCAACTCAACCCCTAGACTTTAGAGCAACTATAAGAAGTATTCTGGCACTTGAAAAATCTCGAAATCCAAGACCTCTTCAATATAGCTCCCTAAATCTTCTATTTCAAAAACGAATCGAATATTCGGCTCAATATGAATGCAAGTGCAAATAAAATAATCAATCAAGTTCACACAAGCAAATAACATGCAGTATGTGATTTTCGGGGCTCAAGAAACAATCGAACTCGAGTATTCTACCCCATTCGAATCAATGTCGTCTTTTACCTTTACTCGAGGCTTAAATCAATCTTGTCAATCAAAAGAAGAATTCGATTCAATAGCTATTCGGATTCGAAACTCAAAGTCGATAAACAAATACTATACCGTCTTCAACTTCAATCGGTTTAAAAGCCTCAAAGCTTGGTTCCAACTCAAATCTCTTCAATCAAACTCTGAAAACATCGAATACAGATTCAATATCAAACTCATAATTCGAACTAACTCGAGAACCAAACCAAAACAACAAAATCGATAATCCAAACTCAATTTCGACGGCATAACGGTTATAAACGGTCAAACCAAAATATCCAACAACAACAACCAACTCCAATCAACTCATATCAACCTCTCAATCAACAAAACAAACAAAAATCCAACAAAATCTCAAACCCATTTTTGAAATAATGCCTCAAAAATCATATAAAATCCAAACTTCGTTCTTTTTCCAAACCGACTTCGAATACACGATCTATGCTAGCTCAAGCACAACATACTCCAAGATTATCAAATTCTGACAACCAAACACAATCAAAGTTCGAGGATCGTAGCAAAACTTACGTCAAAACGAATTCCTCGTAGCGGTGATCGTGAATCTCGACTCGGAATCAAAATCTAACGTTCGGATCGTGCGAATCAAACAAATAAAAAGCTTGAGGAATCGCCTTTCATGGCTTCCAACAGTACGTACGAAAAAGAGAGGAAGAGAAGAGAAGGAATGATGTGATTTGATGGCCAACTTGCATGATAATATAAATAAAATCCCATCTTTGCATTTCAGTCCTTTAATTCTACAAAGTTTGCTAAATGACCCGTGCGAAATAACAAAACGGCCCTCAACCACTGAAAACCCTGATTAACTAAATTAAATTCAATTATAATAAAATCGGAGCATTACAAGTATCCTTGGTGTAGTGCTTTCCCTGCGAGAGCTCTGCCAGCTAAGCGATTTTCACATATTCCTTCATGAATTTCACGGAGCACGTAGTTTCCTTTGGCTGGCGTTAGACACTTAAGGTAAGGTGAAGAGAAACCTCTTTTATACAGTTCTCCATCAATGGTTGTGAACCGAGCAGCTCTCACTCTAAGTTTTCGAGCTTCGACTTGGTTAAAAGGTAGGTTACCCTGCCTCAAATAATCGATTATTTCATCTTTCCAACCAGGTTCTTTGCTGTCCGCACAGAAGATTGTAACATCACTTCCATCAGTTTTTTCCTTGCCATATTTTAGGAATGTAATTTTTCTATTATCAATGTTGGCCAAGGAGCTTGCTAACTTGGCGAGACGCTCAGCTGACTCATTTTCCGCTCTAGGTATCTGCTTTATATCGTAGCTGTCTAAACGCGAGAGAATCTCATTCACTTGAGTGAGGTATTCAAGAATTTTATCTTCCTTCGCTTCATAATTTTCATTAACCTGACTGACGATAAGTTGAGAGTCACTGTGTATCGTCAGTTTTTTTGCTCCGACCGACAAGGCCAATTTAATTCCCATGATGAAAGCTTCATATTCTGCCTCATTATTCGTTGCAGGGAATAGAAATTTGATGGCATATTGAAATTTATCTCCTTGTGGGCTCTCCACAACTATACCTGCACCGCTTCCTGTAGAGGTTGATGACCCGTGACATAAACCATCCATGTTTGGGTGGAGCTTTCTTCTTGAGTTACTGTCATCTCTACTAAAAAATCAGCCAGAATTCGTGCTTTAATCGCTGGACGCGGGCGATATTCAATTCCATATTGGCTCAATTCGACAGCCCACTTAACCATTCTTCCTGATGCTTCAGGACTCGAGATAATTTTTTTGAGAGGATAATTGGTGAGTACAATTATTGGATGAGACTGAAATTAAGGACGTATTTTTCTTGCTGCAGTTACCAAAGCCAGTGCCAGTTTCTCAACCTTTATATATCTTAATTCTGCTCCGTGTAAAGTTCGGCTGATATAGTACACTGGTTTGTGCTCACGTCCTACTTCAGATACTAATACTGCACTTACCGCCTCCGTAGATATTGCTAGATAAATCAGCAGGGTGTCACCCTCCTTTGGTTTTACCAACAACAGCGGAGAGGTCAGATGTCTTTTCAACTCATCAAATTCTTGCTGACACTCTTCTGTCCATCAAAAACCTTTTCCACTCCTCAACAGTTTGAATAATGGTAACCCTTTGTCTGCAGATCTTGAAATAAACCGGTTGAGGGCGGCCAAACGTCCTGTTAATTCCTGGATGCCTTTCACACTTTTCGGAGGATTAATGTTCAAAATTGCTTTAATTTTTTCAGGGTTGGCCTCTATTCCTCGTTCTGACACCATGTAACCAAGGAATTTGCCTCCTCGTATGCCAAAAGTGCATTTGTTCGGATTGAGCTTCATCCTGTATTTTCTGAGTATACTGAAGCATTCCCCAAGATCTTTCAAGTGATTAGATGTTTGGGTACTTTTGACGAGCATGTCGTCTATATAAACTTTCATGTTATTTCCGATCAAGCGTTCGAACATGGTATTTACCAGACATTGATAGGTAGCTCCAGCATTCTTCAGCCAAAACGGCATTTTCTTGGTCTTCTGGTGCTAGACCAATCTCATTGTATCCTTGATACGCATCAAGAAAAGTGAGCAGCTCGCATCCTGCTGTCGAATCGACTAACAAGTCAATTCGAGGGTGTGAGACCTCAGTTCTAAACATCTACTTAACTCGGATTGAACAAAAATTGTAAGAGTGGGTGCCCAGTGAGCCAACTGTGTGGCTATGGGCTTTGTTGACTCTTTGTATAAACAATCTTTTGTTTAATATTATTTACACTTTTATGGCAATGACTTTATATTACTTCATATTGTTATATTATGATATACTATTGTTGTTTTGATAAAGACCTTGAATATACTATAGTGTATGTAAGATGTGGTAGAACATGGAGATGTCTATCATGAAATACATCTTATAGTCACTGTATATTCTAAAACCGTTCCTAGTCGATTGAGCCGTCCGATAATAAGGATAAGGATCGCTCGAGTTTGAGACTAGCATTTGCGATGCGGAGTACCACGTTTCATTGGTAGGGAACATGGAGATGTTCGAAGCATGCAAATGGATATTCATAGGATGAATAGTCGAACTACCCTATCCGGACTTTCCAAGTGGTTATCACTTATCGAGTGGATAAAGTCCGCGGTTTTGGTTGTACACCATTAGTCCTTACGACTTGAAACATCATGGAGACTCTATATGCTAGTACTGTGCTTTGACTCGTTTACCGACTCTGAGGGGGTCATCAGGTGTCGAGATTGGGTACAGTTACGACACATATAGGAGTCAATGCATTGTTGTCAAGGATTCACCACATACTTGCGAGTGTGGATATCCTATGCGATCTGAGGAGATATTAGTGTGACAAATCTCTGGCCAGAGTACTTGATGTGATTTAAGAAATGGTTTCTTAGTAGCACATGCGATGTCACTAATTTGATCTTCAAGATGCATTGCATAGTTATCGAATCTTGAGCGACTCTCGATATACCAATGGTTGTTGATTCGATCGGGATATATGGATGAAGGGACCGTACTGTACGCTAACCAAAATCTACTGGTTCTTGTAGGCACTATCAGTGATACCTAGGGAATCATGGGGCGATGTTGCTAGGCGCTTTACCATGATTCGTTGGGCAAGTCGGAAAGTGTTGTTCCGAGTCACAAGGAGTTGTGAGCCCACGGCTAGCTGTATCCCTGAACCATTGAGGGTCACACAGTGTAATGGAGTTTTAATCCCCGTTGAGATAGTTAAATTTAAAGAGTTAAATTTAATGAACTAAGGAGTTGGACTTCTTAAATAAGAGTAAGGGAGTAGGATTTCCTAAAATGACATAGGGATGGACATTTTTGGAAACCACTGAATTCGGATTCAGGAAAATTTATTTTGACTTTAAAACGTGCAGAATGGTTTCTGTGCACATTGGTGAAATCGTTTCATCAATCGGAGTCACGATGAATTTTATATTAATTTCTGAACGAGCGGGCTTTGCTTGTCGGGCCCCAGCTTATGACTAATGGGCCCTAAGGTGTTAGTGGCCTGCATTATAAATAAGTTATTTCAGTACAAAAATTACACACAACAGGTCATTATTTTGAGAGCAATTTTCGAAAACCCTACCCTCTCTCTCAAACATATTTCGGCCGCCCCCTTGCTCTGCCCGAGAAATTCCGGTCTGTGATTTTGAATCGCAGTAAGGAATAACGAATCAAATTCGTGTATTCTCTTCGCAGAAAACTTCTGATAGATTTTCTAGTGCAATCTATCAGAGGGATTAAACCTCTGTTCGTGGACCTGATTGAAGGCGTTCATCGGTTCCAGGGAGAGACAACAAGAGCAGAATTGTTCTGTTGGTGTCCATTAATCTCGTTGCGAGATTTGAGGTAAAATTTATTTAATTGTTATTTAAATTTTACACACACGTAATTCAATCGATGAACGGTTGATACCCATACCATGGAAACGTTCCATGAAAAAAATTTTAAACTTCCGCTGCACGGGTATCAATCGTAATTGGTCTGGGAACTCGCCAGTTTTCCAACAGTGGTATCAGAGCCAGGTTGCTCAGATCAATCGATTGAATAATCAATTGTACAAAATTTTTGAGTCTCGGTTTATGAAACAAAATAATATTTTTAATAAAAAAAAAAAAATTTTTTTTTCGGGGCAAAACCCGGGCAGCGATTGGATCGCTGCCCGGTGGGGCAGCAATTGTTGCTGCCCCGGGCGGCGCACGGCGCCGCCCAAAGGGGGCGCACAGCGCCGCCCAAGGCGGCGACCGTCGCCGCCCAGGGCGGCGCACGGCGCCGCCCAGGGCAGCGCTGTGCGCTGCCCAGCGCAGCGCTGGGCGCTGCGCAGGGCAGCGCTCGGCGCTGCCCAGGGGCGGCGCTCGGCGCCGCCCAGCGCAGCGCACGGCGCCGCCCAGGGGCGGCGCCAGGCGCTGCCCTAAGGGGGCAGCCGGGCTGCCCCGGCCCGCGCCCCGGGTGCGGGCCGACCCGGGAGTGTCCCGGGTGGCCCGCGGGAAAAATTAATTTTTAATTTTTTATTAATTTTAATATTTAAAATTTTATTTTTGGTCCGGTCAAAAATTGTTTTTGATTGGTTCACGAGATTTCGGATCGAATTGTTCGAGTCCGTAAATTTTAAAATTGATTTTGGATAAATTTGAATTTTTGGAAAATTTTAATATTTTATCCGTAAATTGAATTTTGAAATCAATTATTTTGGTACAATTGATGATAAGATATGATCTTATGATATATTAGATAAAATATGATTTTATTTGTAAAATTGGATTTTATAGATAAAATATGATTTTATTTGATATGGAGATAAAATATGATTTTATATGTGAAATGTGATTTTATATATAAAATATGATTTTATCTTGTTTAAATTTGAATTGCCACAGCATGTTATCCAATAAATTAATTTTGAATTAAATGTTATTGGATAAGGATGATCGATTGCCATGACCAATTTTGTAGGTGTATGTTAGGAATTTACATTTTGTCTTTATTGTTGTTGGTTTTATTAATGGGCCTGGTTTATGGCCCGATATGAATGTCATATGTAATAAAAGTGGGCTTGGTTTATAGCCCGTTCCCACCCCTAAAAATGTATCCCCTACTTGTCATTGTTATTTAATTGTAAATACATTAGATTTAGTGGGAGATCAAGATTTGAAGATGGTGGGCCGGCAGACAATGAAGACTGAAGAAATGTAAATTGGAAGCATATGTAATAGGATTGCATTTGCATACTGCATATTACCTAGGATTGGACTAAGACCCGTGATTGGCAACACGGGTCAATTAGAAATGGAATCGATCATCCTATATAATATGTGATATTATGATTGTATGCATGTTTAGACATAAATTGCGTGAATCCGGCAATGCATGCAATAAATTAAAAATGATGAGACAAATATTTTTATAAATAAAATCCCTCATTTTAAATATGATTTAAAATTTATATCAAGATAAATAAAGGAAATTTAAATATTGTTTAAATGTTCCTACCTTCCATCAACGGTCAATGTATGTGATGCTACCCGCGGATACGGTCCGGCTCATATAATTGGGGGGGCCCGTTCGTCGGAAAGCTGTACATTGGATCGACAAATGTTGTAAGTTGGGTGGAACTCCCATGGGATCGGCTCATATTATTGGGGGATCCACATGGCGACCGTCCATCACAACTTAATATTGATGGGTCATCTTGACATGTCACTTTAAACGGCGTCATATTATTGGGCCCTTATTGGACATGAGGTAAATACATGGGGGTTGCTTTGGAAGCAATTGGGCTCTACCTTTTGAGAATTATGGTTGGCTGATATTATTCGGGACCATAAGTTTGTCAATTGGACTCCATATTCTCACTAAGGAAAAAGTTTCCCGTTTTCACTAGAGGGTGGTGAAATCGTTAAAATAGTGGGAGTGAGATTCATAAAATTAAATTCGCCTATTTTATGTCTTAGTAAATTGTTAAACAATCATTGATATATGTCTGTTTTTCCTTTTCAGTATTTCATACAATGAATTCGCGAAATCCTTTATTCTCGATCCTCGAACAAAACAAGCTGACTGGCGCCAACTATACGGAATGGTTCCGGAAGTTGAAGATTGTCTTAACTTCGGAGAAAATGCTCTACGTGTTAGAGAAAGCACCTCGAAGGAAGCACCAGCTGACATAAGTCCGGAGGAATTGGCCAAACTTGATGCATGGTGTGACCATGACATCAAGACCAAATGCTATATGCAAGCCTCGATGTCTGATGAACTCCAGAGGCGATTTGAGGACACGGTGAATGCTGCTGACATTCACACGCAACTCAAGGAACTTTTTGGGGCTCAGTCGAGGGCTGAAAGGTTCTCTACTGTTAAGGAGTTGATGACGTGCCGCATGCGTGAAGGGACTTCGGTCCGTGATCATGGGGTACGAGTGATTTGGCTCATACAGAAGTTAGCGACCCTTGATTTGGTGTTGGAGCATGAACTCAATGTGGACTTGCTGCTTCTATCTCTTCCTTCTTCATTTGATGGATTCGTGATAAATTTTAATATGAACAAGATAGAGGCCACCCTTGAAGAGATGGTCAATATGCTCGTTACATATGAATCCACACTTAAGAAGGATAAGCCAGCTTTCTTGGTGGGCTCCTCATCTTCTGCTAAGAAGGGGCCAAGTATGAAGGGCAAGAAACGTTCTGCCCCACCCAAGAAAGTGGAACCCGAGAAGAAGCAAAAGACAAAGGCTTCAAACGATGGAAAATCCAAGGATGTTTGCCATTACTGCAAGAAGCCGGGTCATTGGAAGCGCAACTGCAAGGAGTATCTTGAGCAGTTGGGAACTGCAAAGGGTATGTTCTATATCGAAATAAACATGTCACTTAATACAACTTCTTGGGTATTGGATACCGGATGTGGTTCTCACATTTGCAATGATTTGCAGGTGATGACAAGAAGTCGCAGGCTTAGAATGGGTGAGACCCAGCTGAGGCTCGGGAATGGTTCCAGAGTTGAAGCTACGGCCATTGGAGATGTTTGTTTGATTTTGCAGAATGGTTTTAAATTATTGTTGAGAGATGTTTTATTTGTGCCAGATTTAATTAAAAACATTATTTCTATTTCTATGCTTGATAGAGATGGTTATTCTTGTAATTTTGTGAATGGGATTTGCAGTATTTACAAGAATGAATGTTTAATTGGAAATGGACAACTTGAAAACGATCTATACAATTTAAAACTAAAAGACGTTCCAGTAAATTGTATTGACAAACCGGCGACAACAAACAAAAGGAAAATCGATAGTCAAAACCCGGCAAACCTTTGGCACGCTAGACTAGGTCATATTTCCTCAAGGAGGATGAACAAGCTAGTGGGAGAGGGCATGTTTGATATGTCTGATATTAACTCTCTACCTACTTGTGAATCCTGCCTAAAAGGGAAAATGACTAAATCTCCTTTTAAGGGGAAGCCTGAACGTAGTCAAAATCTGTTGGATTTGATCCATACAGATGTTTGTGGACCATTTAGAGTTGGGACTCAATATGGCCACACCTACTTCATTACCTTTACTGACGATTATTCAAGGTATGGGTATTTATATTTAATGAAATATAAGTCTGAAGCATTTGAAAAGTTCAAAGAATTCAAGGCTGAAGTAGAAAACAAGCTAGGTAAAAGTATTAAAGCACTTCGATCGGATCGAGGTGGAGAATACTTGAGTACCGAGTTTTTGGACTATCTAAAAGAGAATGGGATTCTCTCTCAGTGGACTCCTCCTATGACACCACAGCTTAATGGTGTATCGGAGCGTCGTAATCGAACTTTGTTGGACATGGTTCGATCCATGATGAGCTTCACTGAGCTTCCACCTTCGTTTTGGGGCTATGCGCTTGAAACGGCGGTATTGTTGTTGAATAACGTCCACACTAAAGCAGTGGACAAAACACCATACGAGTTATGGAATGGCAAAGCTCCTAAGTATTCATACTTGAGGATTTGGGGATGTCCTGCTTACGTGAAGCGGACAGTGGGAGATAAGTTGGATAGTCGATCCAGCCTGTGTTATTTTGTGGGGTATCCGAAGAATTCAATCGGATATTATTTCTATTATCCTGCTGAAACAAAGGTGTTTGTTTCGCGGAATGCCACCTTCTTGGAGAAGGAGTTCTTATTGGATAAGAAAGGCGAGATGATGGAACTCGAAGAAGTTCGAGAAGAACCCGAAATACAAAATAACGATCCCACACCTCAGGAACCATTGCTGGACACGCCTGCACCTAGAAGATCCGAGAGGACTTCTAGACCTCCAGTTCGATATGGTCTTCTTCTTGAAGAGGGTCAAGATGAACCCGACATTGGATGTGATCCAAGAAGCTTCAAGGAAGCAATTTCTGATGCGGATTCGAATTTATGGCTTGAAGCTATGCAGTCAGAATTGGATTCGATGCATACTAACCAAGTCTGGACTTTAGTGGATCCTCCCGATGGAATTGTTCCAATAGGGTGTAAATGGATCTACAAAAGAAAGCTTGGGCCTGATGGTAAGGTATTGACCTACAAGGCGCGATTGGTGGCTAAAGGTTATACTCAAAGGCAAGGAGTTGACTATGACGAAACCTTTTCACCAGTTGCAATGTTCAAGTCCATAAGAATCCTTATTGCCATAGCTGCATGGTATGACTATGAGATATGGCAAATGGATGTGAAGACTGCTTTTCTTAATGGAGACATTAAGGAAGAAATCTATATGAAGCAGCCTGAGGGGTACACATCCATGGGAAGCGAGCATAAGGTATGCAAGCTTCAGAGATCAATTTATGGTCTAAAACAAGCATCAAGAAGTTGGAACCAGAAATTTGATGAAACAATTAAAGACTTTGGTTTCATCAAGAACCCGGAGGAACCTTGCGTGTACAAGAAAGTAGTTAAGGATGCGGTGACATTCTTAGTACTTTATGTTGATGACATCCTACTCATTGGGAATGATGTAGGGATGTTGCAGTCAACAAAGATATGGTTATCAGGTAGATTTTCGATGAAGGATTTGGGTGAGGCATCCTACATTCTTGGGATACAGATCTATAGGGATAGATCTAAGAGAATGATAGGACTCACTCAATCAACCTACATCGATACCATATTGAAACGGTTTCAATGGATGGGTCCAAGAGAGGACATCTACCCATGTGTCATGGAGTTTCTCTATCCAAGTCTATGTGTCCCAAGACTGATGCAGAGATAGAGAATATGACACATGTACCATATGCGTCAGCTATAGGTAGTATCATGTATGGGATGATATCTACCAGACCGGATGTAGCATTTGCTCTGAGTGTCACGAGCAGATATCAGTCTAATCCTGGTCAGATGCATTGGAAAGCCGTGAAGGACATTCTTAAGTACTTGCGAAGGACTAAGAATATGTTCATGGTTTATGGAGGACGAGAACTCAAACTGGAAGGCTATACCGACTCTAGCTTCCAAAGTGATGTGGATGACTCGAAGTCAACCTCTGGATTTGTGTTCATGCTCAATGGCGGTGCTGTCTCTTGGAAAAGTTCCAAGCAGGACACCACAGCGGATTCCACCACTGAGGCTGAATACATTGCAGCATCAGCTGCTGCTAAAGAGGCCGTTTGGATGAGGAATTTCGTCCAAGAGTTGGGCGTCATTCCTGAATTTGTTGGTCCAGTCCCGGTGTACTGCGACAACACGGGTGCCGTTGCTCAAGCAAAGGAACCAAGGTCTCATCAAAGATCCAAACACGTACTGAGGAAATACCACATAATCCGGGAGATTGTGGAAAGAGGAGACATCAGTGTCGAACGAGTGGCCTCTGCAGACAATATCGCTGATCCACTTACTAAGCCTTTGCCAGGACCATTGTTTGACAAACATCGCGAAGCAATGGGTCTACGTAGTATGACTAGTTGGCTATAGGGCAAGTGGGAGATTGTAAGAGTGGGTGCCCAGTGAGCCAACTGTGTGGCTATGGGCTTTGTTGACTCTTTGTATAAACAATCTTTTGTTTAATATTATTTACACTTTTATGGCAATGACTTTATATTACTTCATATTGTTATATTATGATATACTATTGTTGTTTTGATAAAGACCTTGAATATACTATAGTGTATGTAAGATGTGGTAGAACATGGAGATGTCTATCATGAAATACATCTTATAGTCACTGTATATTCTAAAACCGTTCCTAGTCGATTGAGCCGTCCGATAATAAGGATAAGGATCGCTCGAGTTTGAGACTAGCATTTGCGATGCGGAGTACCACGTTTCATTGGTAGGGAACATGGAGATGTTCGAAGCATGCAAATGGATATTCATAGGATGAATAGTCGAACTACCCTATCCGGACTTTCCAAGTGGTTATCACTTATCGAGTGGATAAAGTCCGCGGTTTTGGTTGTACACCATTAGTCCTTACGACTTGAAACATCATGGAGACTCTATATGCTAGTACTGTGCTTTGACTCGTTTACCGACTCTGAGGGGGTCATCAGGTGTCGAGATTGGGTACAGTTACGACACATATAGGAGTCAATGCATTGTTGTCAAGGATTCACCACATACTTGCGAGTGTGGATATCCTATGCGATCTGAGGAGATATTAGTGTGACAAATCTCTGGCCAGAGTACTTGATGTGATTTAAGAAATGGTTCTTAGTAGCACATGCGATGTCACTAATTTGATCTTCAAGATGCATTGCATAGTTATCGAATCTTGAGCGACTCTCGATATACCAATGGTTGTTGATTCGATCGGGATATATGGATGAAGGGACCGTACTGTACGCTAACCAAAATCTACTGGTTCTTGTAGGCACTATCAGTGATACCTAGGGAATCATGGGGCGATGTTGCTAGGCGCTTTACCATGATTCGTTGGGCAAGTCGGAAAGTGTTGTTCCGAGTCACAAGGAGTTGTGAGCCCACGGCTAGCTGTATCCCTGAACCATTGAGGGTCACACAGTGTAATGGAGTTTTAATCCCCGTTGAGATAGTTAAATTTAAAGAGTTAAATTTAATGAACTAAGGAGTTGGACTTCTTAAATAAGAGTAAGGGAGTAGGATTTCCTAAAATGACATAGGGATGGACATTTTTGGAAACCACTGAATTCGGATTCAGGAAAATTTATTTTGACTTTAAAACGTGCAGAAATGGTTTCTGTGCACATTGGTGAAATCGTTTCATCAATCGGAGTCACGATGAATTTTATATTAATTTCTGAACGAGCGGGCTTTGCTTGTCGGGCCCCAGCTTATGACTAATGGGCCCTAAGGTGTTAGTGGCCTGCATTATAAATAAGTTATTTCAGTACAAAAATTACACACAACAGGTCATTATTTTGAGAGCAATTTTCGAAAACCCTACCCTCTCTCTCAAACATATTTCGGCCGCCCCCTCCTTGCTCTGCCCGAGAAATTCCGGTCTGTGATTTTGAATCGCAGTAAGGAATAACGAATCAAATTCGTGTATTCTCTTCGCAGAAAACTTCTGATAGATTTTCTAGTGCAATCTATCAGAGGGATTAAACCTCTGTTCGTGGACCTGATTGAAGGCGTTCATCGGTTCCAGGGAGAGACAACAAGAGCAGAATTGTTCTGTTGGTGTCCATTAATCTCGTTGCGAGATTTGAGGTAAAATTTATTTAATTGTTATTTAAATTTTACACACACGTAATTCAATCGATGAACGGTTGATACCCATACCATGGAAACGTTCCATGAAAAAATTTTTAAACTTCCGCTGCACCGGGTATCAATCGTAATTGGTCTGGGAACTCGCCAGTTTTCCAACAAAAATAAGCATACAAGATCCAAGACTTGAAAGTAAAGCAACAAACACAAATAATTTTTTTTTAAAAGGCCTCGCTCGAGCTGCAAGGCACGCTCGCTCGAGCTAGAAAGTTTCTGTCCGACAATCAATAAAAAGCTAGCTCGAGTGGAAAGGCACCCTCGCTCGAGCGAGCAACGCTCTGGCTCGCACACTAAAGAACGCTTGCTCGAGCGAGCACCAACTGTCGCTCGAGCGAGACCAGTTCTTTGTCAAAAATAAACCAGCATTTTTTCAACTTTACAAAATGAAACCAATCCATTTTTCATCAAGTATTCATGCTCAAAACAACATTCAAACATACATGGTTCATAATACATATGACAACCACCTGCAATCCATGATACTAGCATATTTGATACGACAAAACAATGAGTTCGAAACTAAACATGCTATGAAACATAAACTAGATTGGCATGCTGATTCGACTTCTAAACCGAGTCCCACTTCTACTTCTTGCCCTCAAGCTAACCATGCCTCTTTTGACTTGTTCCTGCCCCACCTGTTGCCAAGTACACATACAAAACAAAGCAACAGTCGGATAAACCGGTGAGAACGATATTCCCAGTAAAAACAACATAACAAGTAATACAACAATACACATGCTTTCAAGACATCAACGAAATCAACAACAACATAATGAAATTCATGTCTTTAAAACGGGATATCAAAGCTGATAAACGAGAGATTACTGTTGTGCTTTTGGGATCCCGAGGATGAGATCATGTGACGATTCACCGACTCTCCCAATCGAGGTGGTGCCACATATCTCACTCTTCTAGACTTTGAGCAACCATAATGAGTATGCTAGCACTAGGCGATACGACTACGACCTAGGCCACTCAATCATAGTTCCCAAACGTCCAAACAAAAAGGGCGGTTTTGCCCGCTGAAATCAACGTAGGCTCAAGATGAATGCATAACAGAAACATAAAACATAAGCCACATAGTCAAAAGCAAAATCAATCAACAAGACACAAGTTCCTCATGCTAGAACAAGTGTAGATGCAATATGTGATTTGAAAGGGAAACTCGAGAACCAAATGTTCCGAGTATGCTATCCCGCTACGATGACTGCTTTTACCTTTCAATGCAGTAGTTCCAACTCTGGAAAAGTTACAAAAAAAGATTGTATCAACAACTATACAACCTAAACAACAATCAACGGCTCAAAGAAAATCTCTTTACCGTTCTTCGTCCAATCACTCGACGACCAAATGCTGCTAATACAGGGCTCGACAAACTCCAACGAATCTGTACGAAGACAAGAGATGATCAACAACAATGATCAACTCACCAACCAAAGTTCAACAACCCGAAACGGTTCGAAATTCCAAAAACTCAAACGACGGCATAACGACTATAAACTGAACAAACCGGAAACGCAGACAGCAGTTCAATACCGATATCAACTCATATCAATGCCCAAAACAACAATAACAAAGCAAACCCATCAATCTAAAAATCCACATTTTCGAAAATGGATTCCGAAAATCATAACAAATCCAAACGTCGCTCTAATTCAAAACCGACAGATAATAAACGATCAGGACTCTGTCAAGAACAACATACTCGAATCTAGAACGATTCTAACAACATCCAAAAACTAGAATGTAACCGATCGTATAAAAACTTACGATATAACGGAGCTCTCGCTGCAGTGATCGATAATCTGCCTTCCGAAATAAATTCCAACGGCCGGATCGAGCTCGGACTGAAATCCCAAAGCTTGGAAGCAAAAGAAATCGGCTTCAATGGAGGGGAGGCGGCTAAGGGAAGGAGATGAGTGAATAATATAAGTCATTTCCCTTATAAATATCTAATAAAACCAATATTTGCATTTTAGTCCCTGAAATTTCCAAAATTTGCAAAAAGGACCCTGATCAAAAACAAGTCGGCTTGTGAACTCTGTAATATTCGATTAACTCAAATAAACTCATTTAAGATAAAAATGGGGCGTTACAATTCTCTCCCACTAAGAAGAGATTTCGTCCTCGAAATCAACGAGAACCACAACTCATAAGATAGAATTAAAAACTAAAGACAGTAAGAAGAACTCACGTCATCCGAATAACTCCGGAAATCACTGTCTCATGTCAGATTCTGTCTCCCAAGTCACTTCCTCGACTCCGTGACGTCTCCACTGCACTTTCACTAACGGAATCAACTTGGTTCTGAGTTGTTTTTCCTTCCGATCAAGGATCTGAATCGGTCGCTCAAAGTAGCTCAGAGTCTCATCTAACTCGGCTTCGTCAGGCTGAAAGATATGAGAAGGATCTAGATGATACTTTCGCAGCATAGAGACGTGAAAAATGTCGTGAATACCAGATAAAGACGGAGGAAGTGCAAGTCTGTAGGCAAGATCGCCTATCTTCTCGAGAATCTCGTACAGCCCGATGAATCTCGGAGATAACTTCCCTCTCTTACCGAATCTGACAGTGCCTCTGAAAGGAGAAATCTTAAGAAAAACACGGTCTCCCTGCTCGAAACTCAGAGGTCTACGTCTGACATTCACATACTTTGCCTGTCTATCTTGAGCTGACTTCATTCTGGTCTGAATGATCTTAACCTGCTCTGCCATATCTCTAAGCATCTCCGGTCCCAGATCTGGTGACTCGGACAAGTCATCCCAAGACAGCGGAGATCGACTCTTACCGTACAATGCCTCAAAAGGCGCCATACCGATACTCGCTTGGAAGCTGTTGTTGTAAGAAAACTCAACAAGAGGCAAAGAATCCTGCCAACTAGTGCCAAAGTCTAGCACTATCGCTTGCAGCATATCCTCTAACGTCTGGATAGTCCGCTCTGACTGTCCATCTGTCTGAGGATGATAATCTATACTCAGATGCAATCGAGTACCCAGTGCCTCCTAAAGACTATGCCAAAAGTGCGAAGTGAATCTAGGGTCTCTATCTGAAACGATCGACTTCGGCACCCCATGCAATCTCACAACATTGCTAACATATAACTCAGCCATCTGGTCGTGACGATACATCATCCTGTACGGAATGAAACAAGCAGACTTCGTCAATCGGTCGATCACTACCCAAATAGCATCGCATCCTCTAACGGATCGTGGTAGTTTCGTGACAAAATCCATAGAAATGTGATCCCATTTCCATTCAGGAACAGATAGAATGTGCAATAGACCACCTGGTCGCTTCCGTTCTGCTTTCACTTGCTGACAATTCAAACACTGAGATACAAAACTCGCTACGTCGCTCTTCATTCTCTTCCACCAGAACTGGTTCTTCGGATCGTTGTACATCTTACGACCTCCAGGATGAATACTAAACCGACTGCAATGAGCCTCTCGGAGAATACGCTGTCTCAACTCCAAAATATCAGACACAACAATACGGTTATTCACAAACAAAACATCATCTCTAACCTGAAATTCAGACTGATGTCCCGATCTGACTTTCTCTACTGAAATCTGAATGCTCAGCTCAGACTTATGTGCTTCTCTGATAGCAACAAACAACTCTGGCTTGGCTTGAATAGCAAACACTCTGATAGTCTCCCTATCTGTTTCAAACTCTAAACCAGAAGTGCAACAATCATCGATCAACTGAGAAACACCAATAGTAGAAAGAGATAAAGAACATAGCTTTCGGCTCAAGGCATCTGCAACTGCATTAGACTTCCCCGGATAGTACTTGATTTCGCAGTCGAAATCCTTCAACAAGTCCAGCCATCTTCTCTGTCTCATATTCAGCTCTGCCTGAGAAAACAAGTACTTAAGACTCTTATGATCAGAAAAGATCTCAAAAGACTCACCATAAAGATAGTGACGCCAGATCTTCAGAGCAAATACAATTGCAGCTAGTTCCAGATCATGAACCGGATAACGAGTCTCGTGCGGTTTCAGCTGCCTCGATGCATACGCTATCGCATGCTTATGCTGCATAAGAACGCAACCCAAGCCTCGGTTAGAAGCATCACAATAGACTGTGAAACCTCCAGTACCCTTCGGAATAGAAAGAATCGGAGCACTGGTCAGTCTCCTCTTCAGATCAACAAAGCTAGCCTCACAATCTGAAGTCCAGACAAAAGGCGCATTCTTCTGAGTCAGCTGGGTAATTGGCTTGGCAATAGACAAGAAACCCTCGATGAATCTGCGATAATAACCAGCTAAACCCATGAAGCTTCGGATCTCAGGTACTGATGTCGGTCTAGGCCAATTCATAACCGCTTCGATCTTGCTGGGATTGATAAAAATCCCATCTCCTGAAATAATATGACCAAGAAAGACAACTCGATCCAACCAGAATTCACACTTAGACAACTTGGAAAACAACTGCTCATCTCGCAAAATCTGCAATACGGTCCTCAAGTGCTCTGCATGGTCAGTGCGGTTCTTCGAGTAGATAAGAATATCATCGATAAAGATAATGAGGAACTCATCTAAATAACGCTGAAAGATACGGTTCATCAAACCCATAAAAACCGTGGGAGCATTAGTCAAACCGAATGGCATGACTATAAACTCAAAATGACCATACCTTGTTCTGAATGCGGTCTTAGGAACATCTTCCTCTCGCACTCTCAGCTGGTGATAACCTGACCTCAGATCAATCTTAGAATAGACAGAAGAACCCTGCAGCTGATCAAAAAGGTCATCTATTCTGGGTAAATGATACATGTTCTTAAATGTAGCCTGATTCAATTGACGGTAGTCAATACAGAGCCGCATAGAACCATCCTTCTTCCGCACAAATAAAACAGGAGCACTCCAAGGCGATACACCAGGTCTGATGTATCCCTTGGCAATCAAATCCTCAAGTTGTTCCTTCAACTCTCTCAGTTCAATAAGTGCCATATGATAAGGAGCTTTTGAAATAGGTTGAGTTCCTGGCACTAAGTCAATACTGAATTCGGCTTCTCAAATAGGTGGCAATCCAGGAACATCTTCTGGGAACACATCAGCAAAATCTCTAACCACTGGTAAATCTACCAAAGCTGGGCTAGATTTCAGTACATCAACTGCATACACCAAAAATCCTTCTGCACCTTTCTGTAACAAATGAGTCATAGATAAAACTGAAATCAAAGGAATTCTAGATCGAGAACACTTACCAAAGAATTTCCACTCGTCTGCCATTTCAGGTCTGAACCTGAAAACTTTCAAAAAAAAATCGACGGTTGCTCTGTACTTGGTTAAAGCATCTATACCGACAATGCAATCAAAATCTGACAGTCCAAGCACAATACAGTCGAATTCTAACAGATTCCCCTCAAAACAGAGTTCACAGTTCCTGACTAATCTGACAGAAACAATTCCTCCACCCAAAGGTGAAGTAACAGCTACTACAGTAGGTAAAAACTAAGTAGGCAAAGCATGCAATAACACAAATTTCTCAGAGATAAAGGAATGGAAAGCACCTGTATCTATCAAGACATGAGCAGAATAACCAAAAATTGAACAGTTGCCTGCTATAACATCGTCTGGTGCTGCCTGAGCCTGATCCTCTGTCAATGCAAAGACTCCTGCTGTCTTGGAGGCTGGTTCGCACTAGAGTTACCTCCCTGTCTATTCTGCTGCTGAGGCTGGAAAGAGTGAACTGCAGAAGACTGCCTCTCAGGCTGAGCTGCAGGTCGAGATGAACTCCCACTCTGAGCTCGATCTTTGTTACGCTGAGGGCACACCTTAGAGAAGTGTCCCGGTTGCTGACAGGTGTTACATTTCCCAAAGACTCCCACACACTGATCAGGTGAGTGTCTACCTCCACACTTGCTGCAATACAAGGATGATGATCCAGAACTCTGTCCTGAACCGAACTGTTTGGAACCACTGGAACTAGAAGAACTGTTCCCCTGCCTCTTGAACTGTTTACCTCTTGCTTTATACTGATCCTTTCTGTTTCCCCCACTGCTTCCACCTTCATATCTCTGCTGCTGGTTCTGATGCTGAGGTGGCGGATTCTGATACTGAGATGGTTGATTCTGATACTGCCTCTGCTGCTGAGGTGCTACCGGATTACCTCTTTGCCTCCACAAGTCTGCTTCTGCTCCCTTTGCGTGATTCATGGCATCCGCAAAGTTGTTAGGCCTGCTGGTGTTTACCAACGTGAAGACGTCGGGGTTCAAACCATTGATGAACTGATCGGCCTTTGCTTCCTCATCTCCGGCAATTAGCGGTGCAAAACGCAACAGACTATCAAACTTAGCCACGTATTCTTCAATGTTTAGATTCCTTTGCCTCAGATTGGAAAACTCTGCTCCCTTATCTTTGCGATACGAGATAGGGAAAAACCGCTTATAAAACTCAGATTTAAAAAGAGTCCAAGTAACTTCCGTACCTCTACTCTCCATTGCTTTCTTCGTCATGATCCACCAGCTCTTAGCAACCCCACGAAGCTGATGAATGTTTTACCTGATTCGGCGGTCATCAGTGTAGTCAATGGAATTGAACAACTGATCAATATCATCCAACCAACTCTCGCAGTCAACTGGATTTTCTGAACCCATCAACAACGGCGGATTGAATGACTGAAACCTCTTCAGCAAGGTTTCCATATGCGTCGCTGTAGCATCCATCTCAACTGTTTCAGTACTAGCTTGCTCAGTTGTAGGAATAATTGGCGGTGTGTTTCTGTTTATCACTCGACGAGGACCCATCTGATAATCAAATGTTAGGACACGAGATATCTCAATCCCTACAATCAGTGCCCTTACAACCGCTTGGAAAACCGGATACCATTCGATAATAGAAACAGTTATATCTCAAGTAGATCATTCTTTATAAATTAAATCACAAAACCATGTAATTCAATAACTCTCAACAATAAAGCGTGCTCGCATGGAATTAAGTATACAGTTAAATAATTCAAACACATGCGAGGAGCCAATACACGCAGAATCAATCTACCCCGCTCACTCTAGTTCAACCAAGAATCTTAACTCTCTGATACCACTTAATGTGAGACCTCAGTTCTAAACATCAACTTAACTCGGATTGAACAACAATAAGAATACAAGATCCAAGACTTGAAAGTAAAGCAACAAACACAAATAAATTTTTTTTTAAAAGGCCTCGCTCGAGCGGCAAGGCACGCTCGCTCGAGCGAGAAAGTTTCTGTCCAACAATCAATAAAAAGCTCGCTCGAGCGGAAAGGCACCCTCGCTCAAGCAAGCAACGCTCTGGCTCGCACACTAAAGAATGCTCGCTCGAGCGAGCACCAACTGCCGCTCGAGCGAGACCAGTTCTGTGTCAAAAATAAAACAGCATTTTTTCAACTTTACAAAATGAAACCAATCCATTTTTCATCAAGTATTCATGCCCGAAACAACATTCAAACATACATGGTTCATAATACATATGACAACCACCTACAATCCACGATACTAGCATATTTGATACGACAAAACAACGAGTTCGAAACTAAACATGCTATGAAACATAAACTAGATTGGCATGCTGATTCGACTTCTAAACCGAGTCCCACTTCTACTTCTTGCCCTCGAAGCTAACCATGCCTCTTTTGACTTGTTCCTGCCGCACCTGTTGCCAAGTACACATACAAAACAAAGCAACAGCCAGATAAACCGATGAGAACGATATTCCCAGTTAAAACAACATAACAAGTAATACAACAATCACATGCTTTCAAGACATCAACGATGTGAGACCCCGATTCTAATCTTCTAAACTCGAATAATTAATCATAATCGAACACAATAAGCCGCGGAAAACGAATCAAATTATTTTATTTTTTTTAAAAAAAAAGCCTCGCGCCCGCGCGAGGTCATCACCTCGCGCGCGTGCAGGCTACGCGAACAGAGATTCGGGGAGATACTCGCGCCCGCGCAAGAAGGGAGCTCGCGCGCGTGCGGGCAAAATCTCCCGAGCCTCTCAAACTCCTTGCGCGCGCGCGAGGTTTTTCCTCGCCCGCGCGCAGGCAAAATGGGCAGAGGGGTCGAGGAGCCTGCAAAGCAACCAACAAGGCAATTCTAAACATTCCAAATTCAAACATAATACAAATCAATATTTAGAACATGCCAAATCTAGGTTCTGCCCAAAATACAATAACTAGTCGAGTTTTATAAATGAGTTCCACCGACTCAACAAAACTAATACAAATTCAAATAGACTCGACCCTACGACACGGAGTCTCACTTCTATCAATCTCACCCCAAGCTAACCAAGACGACTCGGTCCAGCTCCTGATCCTCCTGATGCCAAGTACACATACAAAACAAAGACAACAGCCGGAATAATCCGGTTAGAAATATAATTTCTAAGTAAAAGAAACAGGCATACAATATCAGTTAAACATTCCACCTTGAAATGTTCATCAATCAATACAAATGAGAGTGGATGTATTCATGATTTCAAACTCGGGACTATCAAGTCAGATAATTGAAATGTCAATCAGTATTCGGTTGGGATCCCGGGGCCAAGTTTTCACAACAACTCACCGACACACCCATTCGGGGTGGATGTCGTTCAACTCAACCCATAGACTTCAGAGCAACTATAAGAATTATTCTAGCATTTGGAAAAACTCGAAATCCAAAGTCACTTCAATATAGCTCCCTAAATCATCTATATTCAAAACGAATCGAATAATCGGCTCAATATGAATGCAAGTGTAAACGAATAATCAGTCAAGTTCACACAAACAGATAACATGCAGTATGTGATTTTCGGGGCTCGAGAATCAATCAAACTCGAGTATTCAACCCCATTCGAATCGATGTAATCTTTTACCTTTTTCTCGAAGCTTCAAGAAAACCTGTCAAACAAGATAACTCGGTTCAAACTCTAAACAATTCGAAACTCAAAGTCGATAAATCAAACAATCTATACCGTCTTCAAACTTCAATCGACAACTGAGCCTTCAAATCTTTAACTTCGAATCCTTCAATCAACTGTCAAAACATCGGATGAGGATTCAAAACAAACTCAATAATTCGAATAATTTGAAATCAAACCGAATAACAAAACCGGTAGTCCAAAATCGATTTTGACGGCATAACGGCTATAAATCGACTATCCGGAAAAACTCAAATCACCAACAACAATCATAACAACTCGAATATCATAACCAAACATCCAAACAACTCAATTCCAACCTCAACCAAAATCACCATCTTCGAATTTCACCTCCAAAAAATCATAACAAATTCAAACGACTTCCAAACTCCGAACCGACTTCGAATACACGATATACCGACTTCCAATCTCAACATACTCGAGTATTATCAAAATCTAACAACTCAACAAAATCGAAGTTCAAGATATCGAAGCAAAACTTACGTCTAAACGGAGCCCTCGTCGCGGTGATCGCAAATCTCAACTCGGAAATGAAATCTAACGGTCGGATCGAGCGAATCGAGCGGAGAGAAAGCTTGAAATGGCGTCTCCCATGGCTTCTTCAGTACGTACGAAAAGGCAACTTGCAAGGATAATATATAAAAATCCCACTTTTGCATTTCAGTCCTTTATTTCTTCAATCTTGCAAAGTAACCCCCTGATAAATACCAAAACGATCCTCAATCACTAAAAAATCTGATTGTCTTGATTAAACTCAATTATAATAAAATCGGGGCATTACAATTCTCCCCCTCTAAGATTTTATTTTGTCCTCGAAATCTGACAGATCACAGACTGAACAAAAACAAAACAAACTGAAGACTAACTCACCTCAATCGAACAACTCTGGAAATCGCTGCCTTATATCGGATTCGGTCTCCCAAGTCACTTCTTCAACTCCGTGACGACTCCACTAAATCTTCACTAACGAAATCGACTTGCTTCTGAGCTGCTTCTCTTTTTTGTCAAGAATCTGAATCGGTCGCTCGAAGTAACCTCAGAGTCTCATCAAGTTCGGCCTCATCTGGTTGAAGAACATGAGACGGATCCGGATGGTACTTACGAAGCATCGAAATGTGAAACACATCGTGGATGCCTGAAAGAGACGGAGGAAGAGCAATCCTATAGGCAAGATCGCCTATCTTCTCCAGAATTTCATACGGGCCAATGAACCTCGGCGACAACTTTCCTCTCTTCCCAAATCTGACAGTGCCTCAAAAAGGAGAAATCTTCAAAAACACACGGTCTCCCTGCTCGAAACACAGTGGTCTGCGTCTGACATTCGCATACTTGGCCTGTCGATCTTGGGCTGTCTTCATTCTGACTCGGATCAACTTCACCTGCTCTGCCATATCACAAATCATATCTGGACCCAGCTCAGGTGATTCTGAAATCTCATCCCAAAATAACGGAGATCTGCACTTCTTCCCGTACAAAACTTTAAAAGGTGCCATTCCAATGCTCGCCTGGAAGCTGTTATTGTACGAAAACTCCACTAGAGGCAAGGACTCCTGCCAACCTGATCCAAAATCAAGCACTACAGCGTGAAGCATATCCTCCAAAGTCTGGATCGTACGCTCGGACTGACCGTCGGTCTGAGGGTGATACACTGTGCTCAAGTGCAAACGAGTACCCAAAGCCTCCTGAAGACTGTGCCAAAAGTGAGAAGTGAATCTCGAATCTCTGTCTGATACTATCGACTTCGGCACGCCGTGCAATCTCACAACCTCTCTGACATACAACTCGGCCATCTGATCGTGACGGTATGTCATACGGTAAGGAATGAAACAAGCAGCTTTCGTCAACCGGTCAATCACAACCCAAATCGCATCACAACCTCTGACTGAACGCGGTAGCTTCGTGACAAAATCCATTGAGATATGATCCCATTTCCATTCCGGGACAGGCAAACTGTGCAATAATCCTCCGGGCTTCTTCCTCTCAGCTTTCACCTGTTGACAATTCAGACAACGGGATACAAACCTCGTGACATCTCCTTTCAACTGTTTCCACCAGAACTGAGTATTCAAGTCATTATACATCTTCCGGCCTCCAGGATGAACACTGAACCGACTACAATGTGCCTCTCGTAGAATACGCTATCTCAACTCAGAAACATCGGGCACAACAATACGCCTATTCACAAACAAAACGTCATACCTGACCTGAAACTCTGACTGGTGACCTGATTGGACTCTCTCTATCGAACTCTGAATACTCGGATCTGATCTCTGAGCCTCTCTAATCGACTGAAACAACTCTGGCTTGGCCTGAATCGCAAAAACTCTAATGGATCTCCTATCGGTCTCAAACTCCAAACCAGAAGTACAACAGTCTTCAATCAATCGAGAGACACCAATCGTAGAAAGAGACAAAGAACAAAGCTTCCGACTAAGAGCGTCTGCAGCTGCATTCGACTTACCAGGGTAATACTTGATCTCACACTCAAAATCCTTAAGTAGATCCATCCATCGCCTCTGTATCATGTTTAGCTCGGACTGGGAAAACAAGTACTTCAGGATCTTTTGGTCAGAAAATATCTCAAACGACTCGCCATACAGGTAATGGCGCCAAGTCTTCAAAGCAAAAACGATTGCGGCTAGCTCGAGATCATGGATCGGATAACGAGTCTCGTGAGGCTTCAGCTGCCTCGAATCATAAGCTATAACGTGCTTCCTCTGCATAAGAATACATCCAAGACCACGGTGAGAAGCATCACAGTACACAGAGAAACCTCCAGTACCTGATGGAATAGACAAGATCGGAGCGCTGGTCAATCTCTTCTTCAGCTCAATAAAACTAGCCTCACACTGTTCGGACCAAAAAAAACGGTGCATTCTTCTGGGTCAACTGAGTAATCGGCTTTGCAATGGAAGAGAATCCCTCGATAAATCGGCGATAATACCCCGCTAAACCCATGAAGCTTCAGATCTATGGCACTGATGTCGGTCTCAGCCAATTCATAACTGCTTCGATCTTACTGGGGTCCACAGATATTCCATCTCCTGATACAATGTGGCCTAAGAAGATCACTCGGTCCAACCAAAACTCGCACTTTGATAGCTTAGCATACAAATGTTCGGCTCGCAAAGTCTGCAACACAATCCTCAAATGCTCGGCATGATCAGAATGGTTCTTCGAATAGATCAGAATGTCGTCGATGAAGATGATGACGAACTCATCTAGATACCGCTAAAAGATGCGATTCATCAGGTCCATAAAAACTGCTGGAGCATTGGTCAAACCAAAAGGCATGACTATGAACTCAAAATGCCCATATCTGGTTCTGAAAGCTGTCTTAGACACATCCTCGTCGCGAACTCTCAGCTGATGGTACCCTGATCTCAAATTTATCTTCGAATACAATGAAGAACCTTGAAGTTGATCAAAAATATCGTCGACTCTTGGTAGAGGATACTTATTCTTGACCGTCGTTTGGTTCAACTGGCGGTAGTCGATGCAAAGTCGCATAGAACCATCTTTCTTCCTCACAAAAAGCACTGGTGCACCCCAAGGTGATACGCTAGGTCGGATGTATCCCTTGGCAATCAAATCTTCTAACAGTTCCTTCAATCCCTTCAATTCTAATGGAGCCATACGGTAAGGTGCTTTCGAAATAGGCTGAGTACCTGGCGCAAGTTCAATGCTAAATTCGATGTCTCGAATAGGCGGTAAACCAGGAATCTCGTCTGGAAAAACATCTGGAAACTCGCTAACAATCGGTGTCTCAGACAACTCAGGACTAGACCTCTGAACATCCATTGCATAAATCAAGAATCCCTCTGCTCCTTTCTGTAGCAAACGAGACATGGATAACACAGAAATCAACGGAATTTTGGATCGAGAACCCTTACCAAAAAACTTCCAATCATCTGCCATCTCAGGCCTGAAACGAACGACTTTCTGAAAGCAATCTACTGTCGCCCTATACTTGGTCAAAGCATCAATCCCGAAAATACAGTCAAAATCAGATAATCCAAGAACAATGCAGTCAATCTCAATCAAATTCCCTTCGGATTCTAACACACAGTTACGGACCAATCTCACCGAAACAGTCTCTCCACCCAAAGGTGAAGTAATAGAAACAACATCAGATAAAGGCTCAACAATTAAATCATGCATCACAACAAATCTTTCAGAGATGAAATAGTGAGAAGCACCCGTATCAATCAAAACAAACGCAGGATAACCAAAGATCGAACAGTTACCTGCTATCACGTCATTCGGAGCTGCATTGGCTTGATCCTCTGTCAAGGCAAACACCCTCGCCTGCTGTCTTGGAGGTTGGTTCTGGTTCTGATTACCTCCCTGACGATTCTGTTGCTGAGGCGAAAAAGAATGGACTGCAGAAGCTGATCTCTCGAGCTGAGCTGGCGGTTGTGAAGAACTGCCGCTTTGAGCTCTATCGGATCCTCGCTGAGGACAAACTCTAGCAAAATGACCCGACTGCTGGCAGATGTTGCAACTACCAAACACGCCTCGACACTGATCACTCGGATGACGTCCTCCACACTTGCTGCACGAAGCTCCAGAAAACCCTGAACTCTGTCCAGAACTGAACTATCTAGAGCCACTGGAACTCGATGAACTGTTACCAGACTTCTTGAAGTTCTTCCCCTTCGGCCGATACTGATCTCGCCTGTTTCTGCCACTGTTGCCTCCCTCAAACCTCTGAGGCTGATTCGACTGTTGAGACGGTTGGTACTGATACTGAGACTGTTGAGGCTGAAACTGAACAGGCTGGTTCTGAAAAGATCTCTGCTGCTGCTGAGGAGCTACCTGATTACCTCATTGCATCAAGAATCCGGCTTCGGCTCCCTTTGCTTGATCCATAGCATCAGCGAAGTTGTTGGGTATTCCGGTATTGACCAAGGTAAATATCTCAGGGTTCAATCCATTGATGAAATGGTCGGCCTTGGCTTCTTCGTTATCTGCAACATGAGGTGCAAACCTCAAGAGACTGTCAAATTTGCTCACATAGTCCTCAATGCTTAAGTTCCCTTGTTTCAGATTCGCAAATTCGGCAACCTTTTCCTTTCGATATGAGACAGGAAAGAAACGCTTAAAGAACTCAGTCTTGAACAAGCTCCAAGTGATGGCGGTGCCTCGGTTCTCATTCGCTCTCTTGGTTGAGGTCCACCAATTCTTAGCAACACCCTGCAACTGATGACTGACTAACCTGATTCTGCGGTCATCGGTATAGTCGAGGGAATCGAAGAGCTCATCCATTTCATCTAGCCAAATTTCACAAGCAACGGAGTTCTCGGTACCCGCTAAAGTAGGCGGTCGGAAAGATCGAAATCTCTTCAGTAGAGTCTCCATCGGGGTCGCGGTTGCATCAAACTGATCCACTCCTGTACTATCCTGATCATTAGGAGGAGTAATAACTGGCGGCGGATTCTCAGTAGAAGGAGGAGTCAAAGGTGGTTGATTCCTTCTCAATGATCGTCGAGGTGCCATCTGATATCAAGGGTTTAGGATACAATATCTCAAACTCATTCTCAATCTCATAACCTCGGTGTCCAAAACTCTGCTCTGAGTACTCATGAATCTCAACGATATACAATGACAGATATATCTCACATAATTCATGCTTTATAAATTAAATCACAACTCATGTAATTAAATTAACTCAAGAATCAATAAAGCATTCTCGCACGTATTTAAAAATAATCATTTAAATAAATCAATCACATGCGAGAGTTCAATTCATGCAGACTCGATCTACCCTGCTCACTCTAGTTCGACTCCAAGAATCTTATCGCTTTGATACCACTTAATGTGAGACCCCGATTCTAATCTTCTAAACTCGAATAATTAATCATAATCGAACACAATAAGCCGCGGAAAACGAATCAAAATTATTTTTTTTTTTAAGAAGCCTCGCGCCCGCGCGAGCAGGCTACGCGAACAAAGACTCGCAGAGATACTCGCGCCCGCGCGAGAAGGGAGCTCGCGCGCGCGCGGGCAAAATCTCCCGAGCCTCTCAAACTCCTTGCGCGCGTGCGAGGTGTTGCCTCGCCCGCGCGCAGGCAAAATGGGCAGAGGGGTCGAGGAGCCTGCAAAGCAACCAACAAGGCAATTCTAAACATTCCAAATTCAAACATAATACAAATCAATATTTAGAACATGCCAAATCTAGGTTCTGCCCAAAATACAATAACCAGTCGAGTTTTATAAATGAGTTCCACCGACTCAACAAAACTAATACAAATTCAAATAGACTCGACCCTACGACACGGAGTCTCACTTCTATCAATCTCATCCCAAGCTAACCAGGACGACTCGGTCCAGCTCCTGATCCTCCTGATGCCAAGTACACATACAAAACAAAGACAACAGCCGGAATAATCTGGTTAGAAATATAATTTCTAAGTAAAAGAAACAGGCATACAATATCAGTTAAACATTCCACCTTGAAATGTAATATTCATCAATCAATACAAATGAGAGTGGATGTATGCATGATTTCAAACTCGGGACTATCAAGTCAGATAATCGAAATGTCAATCAGTATTCGGTTGGGATCCCGGGGCCAAGTTTTCACAACAACTCACCGACACACCCATTCGGGGTGGATGTCGTTCAACTCAACCCATAGACTTCAGAGCAACTATAAGAAGTATTCTGGAACTTGAAAAAACTCGAAATCCAAAGCCACTTCAATATAGCTCCCTAAATCATCTATATTCAAAACGAATCGAATAATCGGCTCAATATGAATGCAAGTGTAAAAGAATAATCAGTCAAGTTCACACAAACAGATAACATGCAGTATGTGATTTTCGGGGCTCGAGAATCAATCAAACTCGAGTATTCAACCCCATTCGAATCGATGTAATCTTTTACCTTTTTCTCGAAGCTTCAAGAAAACCTGTCAAACAAGATAACTCGGTTCAAACTCTAAACAATTCGAAACTCAAAGTCGATAAATCAAACAATATATACCGTCTTCAAACTTCAATCGACAACTGAGCCTTCAAATCTTTAACTTCGAATCCTTCAATCAACTGTCAAAACATCGGATGAGGATTCAAAACAAACTCAATAATTTGAATAATTCAAAATCAAACCGAATAACAAAACCGGTAGTCCAAAATCGATTTCGACGACATAACGGCTATAAATCGACTATCCGGAAAAACTCAAATCATCAACAACAATCATAACAACTCGAATATCATAACCAAACATCCAAACAACTCAATTCCAACCTAAACCAAAATCACCATCTTCGAATTTCACCTCCAAAAAATCATAACAAATTCAAACGACTTCCAAACTCCGAACCGACTTCGAATACACGATATACCGACTTCCAATCTCAACATACTCGAGTATTATCAAAATCTAACAACTCAACAAAATCGAAGTTCAAGAGATCGAAGCAAACTTACGTCTAAACGGAGCCCTCGTCGCGGTGATCGCGAATCTCAACTTGGAAATGAAATCTAACGGTCGGATCGAGCGAATCGAGCGGAGAGAAAGCTTGAAATGGCGTCTTCCATGGCTTCTTCAGTACGTACGAAATGGGAGGAGGAGGGAGAGGGATGGAGAGTGAAGTGATGGGGGGAAAAGGCAACTTGCAAGGATAATATATAAAAATCCCACTTTTGCATTTCAGTCCTTTATTTCTTCAATCTTGCAAAGTAACCCCCTGATAAATACCAAAACGATCCTCAATCACTAAAAACTCTGATTATCTCGATTAAACTCAATTATAATAAAATCGGGTCATTACAAGCGAAATCTATAACAACATAATGAAATGCATGTCTTTAAAACGGGATATCAAAGTTGATAAACGAGGGATTACTGCTGTGCTTTTGGGATCCCGAGGATGAGATCATGTGACGACTCACCGACTCTCCCAATCGAGGTGGTGGCACATATCTCACTCCTCTAGACTTTGAGCAACCATAATGAGTATGCTAGCACTAGGCGATACGACTACGACCTAGGCCACTCAATCATAGTTCCCAAACGTCCAAACAAAAAGGGCGGTTCTGCCCGCTGAAATCAACGTAGGCTCAAGATGAATGCATAACAGAAACATAAAACATAAGACACATAGTCAAAAGCAAAATCAATCAACAAGACACAAGTTCCTCATGCTAGAACAAGTATAGATGCAATATGTGATTTGAAAGGGAAACTCGAGAACCAACTGTCCCGAGTATGCTATCCCGCTACGATGACTGCTTTTACCTTTCAATGCAGTAGTTCCAACTCTGGAAAATCTACAACAAAAGATTGTATCAACAACTATACAACCTAAACAACAATCAACGGCTCAAAGAAAATCTCTTTACCGTTCTTCTTCCAATCACTCGACGACCAAATGCTGCTAATACAGGGCTCGAAAAACTCCAACGAATCTGTACGAAGACAAGAGATGATCAACAACAACGATCAACTCACCAACCAAAGTTCAACAACCCGAAACGGTTCGAAATTCCAAAAACTCAAACGACGGCATAACGGCTATAAATTGAACAAATCGGAAACGCAGACAGCAGTTCAATACCGATATCAACTCATATCAATGCCCAAAACAACAATAACAAAGCAAACCCATCAATCTAAAAATCCACATTTTCGAAAATGGCTTCCGAAAATCATAACAAATCCGAACGTTGCTCTAATTCAAAACCGACAGATAATAAACGATCAGGACTCTGTCAAGAACAACATACTCGAATCTAGAACGATTCTAAAAACATCCAAAAACTAAAATGTAACCGATCGTATAAAAACTTACGATATAACGGAGCTCTCGCTGCAGTGATCGATAATCTGCCTTCCGAAATAAATTCCAACGGCCGGATCGAGCTCGGACTGAAATCCCAAAGCTTGGAAGCAAAATAAATCGGCTTCAATGGAGGGGAGGTGGCTAAGGGAAGGAGATGAGTGAATAATATAAGTCATTTCCCTTATAAATATCTAATAAAACCGATATTTGCGTTTTAGTCCCTGAAATTTTCAAAATTTGCAAAAAAGACCCTGATCAAAAACAAGTCGGCTTGTGAACTCTGTAATCTCCGATTAACTCAAATAAACTCATTTAAGATAAAAACGGGGCGTTAGAGGGAGTGGAAACGGATCTTTGAGGCATGCTTTATTGAAATCAGTGAAATCTATACACAAACGTCATTTTCCTCCAGGTTTTGGTACTAAGACAACATTTGCAAGCCAATCTGGGTATGAAACTGGCATGATGTATCTTGATGCTAAGAGTTTTTCCACTTCAGCGGCTATATGTCGATTTTTCTCTGGGCCAAATGCTCTTTTGTTTTGCTTCACTGATCTTATTTTCGAATCAACACGGAGGTGATGGAGCGCATATTCCTGAGGTATTCCGGGTAGAGGCTCATCACCCCAAGCAAACACGTCCAAATTGTGACCGAGGAAATTTTTCAGCTTTTCTTCCAATTCAAGAGGTAATTCGATCCCAATTTTCAGTATCTTCTTGGGATCACTTGGAATGATTTCTATGTGCGTTAGTGTTTCGGTTGCTGTTATTCTTTCTTTGCTCTCGACTTTCTCATCCACCAAATGTATTCCGTTTTCACGTAAAATTTTTCCAGGTTTCGGTGCTCTTTCGTCACTAGAAATTTGTCTTTTACGTTTTCCTGATGAAGCCCGTAATGTCAACGCATGACATTTTCTAGCTAGACGATGGTCACCAATGGCTTCTCCTACTCCTTCTGGAGTCGAAAACTTCAGCTTCATATGATATGTCGATCCGATGGCTTGTAATATATTGAGACTTGGTCGTTCCAATATCACATTGTACGCAGATGAAGCCTTTACTACAAGGAATTTCACCATCTTAGTAAACCGTTTGGGGTAAGAACCCAAGGAAAGAGGAAGCGTTACTTCTCCCAAAGCTTCAACTATTTCTCCGAAAAATCCGACTAGTGGAGTGTTGACTGGAGTTAACTGTGCATTACTAATACCCAAATTCAAGAATGCATCATGAAAAATTATGTCGTCCGAACTTCCTGAATCCACTAGAATTTTCTTTACCCAAAAATTGGAGATTGTGGCTGAGATGATTAAAGCATCATTATGTGTACCCCGAGGGTTCTCCAGATCTTTATCACTGAATGATAATCCATCTTGGATGGTTCCAATTTCATATATCGACAAGGATGTGGGGCTAGATAAATTGTCGATTCCTTTTGCTGCCCGTAGAAGGGCTTTTCTTGCATTGTTTGAGTCGCCGCAAGCAGGCCCCCCAGTGATTACGGCGATTAACCCTCCCGAGGGCAAATTTTCATCAGCTCGTTCATGCTGTTTCCCAGTTTCATCATGCACGTTTTGGTTGTTCGTCCCGACGCCTGTCATCTCGCTTTTCACCGCGGGATTTGTCCACAAAATTCCCCAAATGTCTGCGCTTTATGATTTTTTCAATTTTTGCTCGCAAACTGAAGCAATCTTCTGTAGTATGACCTTTATCTTTATGAAAATGGCAGTACTTGTCTGAACGTTGGCGCTTTGGGTTATTTTGCATTGGGCGAGAGGAACACAGCAATCCTTGTTTTTCAGCCACTACCAGTATATCGGTCACTCGTGCATTGAGGGGTGTATACTGGAGACGGGGGCTCTGTGCTGTTCGCTTCTCGTCTCGCTTTCTAATATCTGATTTATCTTCTTCTCTCTTTCTTTTATTCAAGTAGTGTGGCTCTATAGATTCTTCAACCCGTATGTATTTCTCAGCTTTTTCCAATAATTCCTCTAAGTTTTTGGGCGGCCTTCCGGCTATTGATTCCTTGAACTTTCGATGGCGCAAGTTTTGTTGCATTATTCCAGCTAACAAATCATGGTTCACGTGTAAGACTTCTTGCACCGCATGAGTAAATCGCCGAACATAGTCCCTCAAACATTCTCCTTCTTTTTGAATGACTGTGAACAAATATGCTGCTGTTTTTGGGTATTTCTTGTTAATTGAGAATTGCTGGATGAAGCAGTCAGTAAGTTGCTCCAAATTGGAAATACACTACAACAAATATGTTAATTAACCACACTAAAACGACAACGGTTTTATGTGTAAACTGTTGTCTTTTAGTCTTTGACAACGGTTTTTACAAAAACCGTTGTCGTTGACCGTATTTTAATTAAAAACGACAACGGTTTTTAAAAATCCGTTGTCGTATATATGTCTAAGACAACGGTTATAAAAACCGTTGTCTATGAGCGCGTTTTTGGTGTCCTAAAACAACGGTTTTAATTAACCGTTGTCTATGTGCGTTCTTTTTGGGGTCTACGACAACACGTTTTTAAATCCGTTGTCGTTGTTATTTTTTTATTTGTTTTTTATTTTTAAAAAAATTAAAAAATATATAATCCCATATATATACATAAGAACCTTCTACAGGCACTCACACACACTTGAGCGCCCCCTTCAAGTGCGATCGAGAAAACTCAACCCAATCCCTAGCCCCAACCCATCGCCCCTTCAACCCTGCTCTTCTCCGGCGCCCTAGACGTCGATTGTTCACCGGAAACTCGTCTTCCGACCTCCTTTCAGCTAACCCAAGCCTTAGCAACTCCAATAGTAACCCAAGCCCTAGACGTCGATTGTTCGCCGAAAATTCGGAAATGGCGGAATTACCAGTAACAACTCCCTCATCGGTCTTGGATCAATGGAAAATTCATTATGCACGCTTCATAAATTACAGCTCCACCGTTGTCAACCGCGCCCATCCTTCTCTCACGCGTCTCTCCGCCACCTGGAAATATCGTCACCAAGGAGGCACTTGGATCACCGCCTTGTCCGCTGTCTCACTCAAGCTTATGTTCGAACGAACTGCTGAGGGATTGGATGACGTAGTTCTAGTCATTTCTCTTCGATCTCGCGTACTTGTAAGTTAAAATTTCTGCTGGAACAAACTTCTTCTTTATATGATGTAGTCTGTGATTTTATCGGTATGAGAATTTAAGCTCGATTTAGGGGCTTGAACGAGATCAATCGATCTCCAGCTCGTTCATTTCCTGTAAATATTCTGAGATGTTGTTAAATGTTAATGTACGTTATTTCAGGTGCTTGAATAAGATTGAGCAATCTCCTGCTATTTAACATGTAGCAATATCCGTATCTTGCAGCGTGCCCATTTTCTGTTCTTAACTTGATTTGGATTGATATTTCTAATAGAATGGGAAAGAAATTGTCTGTGTAAACTCGGTGCTACTTTTATGTTACCTGGTTGTTATATGTAATAAGCTATTGGATTTTCTGTTAAAGTTGTTCACAAAAAAGGCTACAGAAGTTCACAACAAAAAAGTTATTTGAAGTAATTATTTGTTGTCTCCTAATCTCATAACAATATTTTGGCAAAGAAGAGCATAGATTGGATTCTACTGGAAATTAAATCATAGGTATCATATTTAGTTTATGTGAGCCCCAACATTCAAGTTCAACGCATGCAAGATTTTCTAAATTTCTCCGTTGTCGCATGTGATCCAGTTATGACAGCTTCTGTGCATTTTTAATTGTTTCAAAGGAATGTCTATTTACAAGAAAAAGTTCAATTGTGATGTTTATCACCAAGAGCAGGGGATCCCTGCCATCACTCTTGTTCTCTACTAACAAAACTACAGAAGTGTAACCACTACTTTGTCCCTCCAATTCTAATGATGCCCTGGTTGAGCATGGATAGTGTAGTGTCCTGTATTTAGTAAGTTTGGCATGGATATGATTAAAAAAAATTAGTTATCTTACAGGAAGAACATCACATCTCAAAGATGTATTTTTCATGGCCTCAAGTTTCATGTGTGTCTGGGTTCCCCGCAAGGGGGAGCAGGGCTGTTTTGTTTAGTCAAAAGAGGATGCAACAACTTTTAGCCAAGTTGGTGGATTTCGCAAACCTAATTTTTACAACTCAACACAGAAAGAAACCAAGATCGGAACATTGTAATTGGTGTTGTGCTGTGCAAGTACTTGTAATTTCGGCAAGCAACCAAACCTAAGCATGTACTTTTACCCATTCAACTTTGATAGAACACTATACACAAAAGCTTAATTTTCATTTTAATTTTAATTTTCATTTTCATTTTTTTCTTAAACAATATGGCAACAGATTTGAATGCAGATTGCAGAGCCTGAAACATACAAGTACACAGGTATTTATTTATTTATTCTACTGTCCCAGCCAGACCTTATAATAGTATCAGAATATATTATATTATATGTTTTGATATACTGAAATACAATTGTTGTCTTTAGTCCATGGAAATAAACTAAAAAGAAGATATAAAATAATAATATTTAGGGTAATCTGGCCGACGTGAGACAAATGGTGGTTCCACTGCACCACGTGAAGATGTTCACAAAAAAAGATGCAACTAAAGTTCATGATATAGCTGGTGTCACGGTGGATGATAAAAATTGGCCTCCATTTTTCCCCATCATTCACCATGATATAGCCAATGAAATACCAGTTCATGCTCAGAGGTTGCAGTATCTGGCTTTTGCAAGTTGGTTAGGTGTGTATATGAATATATTGCTTCAGTTTGTATTTTGTACATCTGTAATAGGTTTAATATTTACAAACTTATATCTAATTTTGTGATAAACCTAGCTTCTTTCAAGTATAAGTGTGTATTTTCATGGAAAGCATTTTCCTTCATGAGTTCTGGTGATAAGAGACTTGCTGATTTCAGTATTCTTGGTTATCGATTATCTATGCTCCGTGGCAGTGCTGTCAATATGTTACTTGCTCCCATTTTTTGTGTAGCATGAGATGACAAGGAGTAATTATGTTTCAACATATCTGCTTAAAGTATGGTAAAAGCATTATTTGTTGGATTGATTTCCATGTTTCCACTTAGTTTCTTACTTTCTTATTGTTTCGAGGACTTAAGTAATTTCTATGTTTTTTTATTCATATGGCTCTACTTTGTAGGACCGTAATTTTGGTTGGTTGCACATTTGACAAAATTTATTATTTATTTTTCGTTATTGTTTTTTTCTATTACAGGTATCGTCCTTTGCCTTTCGTTCAATGTCATTGATGTCATTGTTTGTTGGGTACAGGGTGGTGGTAAGTTTATTTTCTTTAGTTTTGTTTGCAAGTTTAGATTAGTGTTTTTTTGGTGCATCAAGTTGGGTATAGGTTTCTAATTATGCAAAGTGCTTAAACATAGTTTCCTTCTTTAGGTGTCAAGATCTTTTTCCTCGCAATAATATATGCCTTGATGGGATGCCCACTTTCATATGTCTTATGGTACAGGCCACTGTATCGGGCAATGAGGTATTTGCATTCTCCTTATTATCCTTTTTGAGACCCTTCAGACAACTATCTGTATATGTGATTCTGATTTTCAGGACTGATAGTGCTCTAAAATTTGGCTGGTTTTTCTTGTTCTATCTGGTATGCCTTTTTTTTCCACCTTGAGCTTGCATCCTTTTCTCTAATTGGAGGAAACATACCACAACAGCATTTGGGCTGAAATATTTATTTGGTCTCTTTCTTTGTTTTATCTCTTTGTATTCTCCCCTTCCCAAACTCTCAAATAAGATAAGAACCACAAATATTTGATTGTTCATTGCAATCCCTTCGTTTCTCCCCTTCCCAAAATCTCAAATCTCAAATCTCAAATAAGATAAGAACAACAAACATTTGACTGTTCATTGCAATTCCTTCAGTACGCTTGCTCCATTGAAAAATGCCAGTAGATGATTTTTGCTCTATCATGCATGTCAAAGGGGTATTAGTTACTGTAGGTGCTGATTTGGTCGTTGCTCGGCGACGAACGCCTCAGTTCACGTCGGATCCCCGGTTAAGTTTTATAGAAATACGTCATTTATTCAACATTCGACGTTAACATTTACTTGTTACGTGTTTTGATATAGTCTAATAAATATTGTGTCAAGCGTTCGTTGGACCAGAACAGAGGAAGAAGTGAGGTATGCATTTGAATGGATATATTTAAGTCCATTTGGTTTACTTTGCTCTTTTTTTCCTACTCTGTTTGTTTTATGTTTTTTTATCTGTGAGTTTGTCTTAGAGGCAATAACTGTAGTTATTATGATGAACGGGGAATGAATGAGCAGGGAAGGATATGAAGAAAGTTGAGTATTTCATTTTAGTCTTGATATTTCTTTTTTTCCCAGTTTCCATCTTCTGGACGACTTCTTCATGAAAAGGTACTGTCATTCTCCTCCTCACTTCCCCGGTGTTCATCCGTTCATTTGTTGCTTGTTGTTTTCGGTGGACGCGGACAAATGATTCTTTTCTGTTTTTTTTTAATTTTTTTTTTAAAATTATTGTAGGACATGCATACACGTATTTAGGCATCGTATCTTGGTTTTGGCTTTTGGGCTTAATGTAACTTTCGAGCTTGCTCTTATTTTTTGTGATGTTTTATTTATTTATTTGGATTTTTTTTATTATGTTGTTCCTTGTGGAAGGTTCGTTAGTTGGTGAAGGATTTTATATAAAATCCACTCCAAAATTTAATTATTGCGTAAATGGGTCACTATTAAGTTTTGTTCGAGTTAATTTACTACGTTATCATTTTTAGTTCTTATCATTATTGGTTTATTATTAATATTTTAATGATACTATTTCTCGTGTGTACATGTTTGATTAAAATTATCATCACTTTATTTCTACATATTAACAATATTATTAATACATTTCATGTGGTTTTGATTTGCGTTAAGATGACATATTTATTGTTTGAAGATGTTAATTGATTATAATATGAAATTTCCAGTAATTTCTGTTAAAAAGTTGGGGGATCCATGCTAGTATGAATTAAAGTTGGGAGGCTAGCTTATTGGGATGTGGAGTGGAACTTGAAATGGTGTGTGGTTTGAGTTATTGGGATGTTGTGGAGTGGAACTTGAAAGTGCCAAATCCATGATTTAGCTTGTGGCCTGTGGGTTGGTCGGAGCCCACGGTTTGTCAACTGTGCCTACTATATTTTATGAATTCAATACAAATGCAAAAATGAGTTGAATAAAATCTGCACTGCCTTCCCTTTTGGAGTTGCTGAGTTTTTTTCTTTTATTTTTTTCCATGACAAGCGAGATATTAGTTTGATAGTTGAGATTGGATTCCATGTTTAAATTGGTCTAAGATTTTGTTGATAATTTTGGACTGAGAATGTGTTTCTTGTAGGTAACTCGGGAGTAATGCATAAGGGGTTTTGATGCAAGGATTGAGCTGTGTTTCAGATCGCCTTGATAATACGTAGAAGTTATCTCGTGAACATCGTTATCAAGAACAAACACATGATGATTTATGTTTTCATACAACCATCTTTTGGAACTACTTTTGTTACATTTATATTATATTAGATGGGATATTTTGAGTTTCGAATACGTAGTATTATCTTCCAAATTAGATGTGTAACTATTTTGGAACTTGAATATTTTCATGGATTCAATGTAGTAAATATTTTATTTTATATTGATTTTTTTATTAATATTTATAGTTCGTATGAAGATTAATTAGGCAACGGTTTTAATGACTCCAAATACAACTGATTTATTGCCAAAACCGTTGTCGTATATTCAAAAATGACAACGGATATACACTGTTGCAAATATGTTGTCCTAAGCCATAAACAACAACGGATATAAATTGTACAAAACCGTTGTCTTAAATAGTCAATGACAACGGATTTACACTGTTGCCGAACCGTTGTCTTTGGACACTTACGACAACGGATTTACACTGTTGCAGAACCGTTGTCTTTGGACACTTACGACAACGGTTACAAACTGTTGCAAAACCGTTGTGGTAGGATGGATACGACAACGGATATAAACCGTTGTTATAGGGCACGCTTTTTACAACGCCCCCAGTTACAACGGTTTTAATCCCCCCTACGACAACGGATAATATCCGTTGTCGTTTTGAAATTTTGTTGTAGTGCTAGATCCAGAGGGTAACTTATTGAACCATGTGAGTGCTCTTCCTGATAATGTTGTTCGAAAAATTTTACAGTATGCAGCATCTGTGATATCATACAAATCCGCTTTCGCGTAGAATTTGTCAATATGGTCTTGGGGGTCACTCGTTCCATCGAACTCAGGTAAGCTGGGGATTTTGACTCTCTTTGGTAATGCTTCAGATAATATGTCATCAGTGAAGAGGCTTCGACGTGACGGCAAAATTGCGGACATATTCTCTCCAGTTACATGTGTGCGAGATCCATCCTTCCGAGTTGGATTAGTGATCTTGTTTTCGCCAGAGGTGTCATGAACTGTGTGAACACTTGCTTCACCGTGTTTCTGAGTAGTATTTTTCTTGGTCCCCCCTTGATATTTATCATTCACTTTAGACTTATCTTTATTTGGGTCTTCGTTATTAGGGTCAAGAGATGACGAGCCTTCAGTCTGAGCCTTTTTCTTGGTGCTTTTGCGCTTACGAGTTTCTAGGTACTGAGCAACTGCATCTTTTGCTGCGAGTGCTGCTGTGTTTTCCATTAGCGCAGTCAATTCTTCATGGGTGAGAGTAATACTCGGCGGTGCGTTTGCATTGTTATTATTTTCTTGAGACATTTTTGAAGTAATATGTGCTCTCAATGACGTAAAGAACAGTTTCCCACAGACGGCGCCAAGCTGATGTAACCAAAAATAACTTGTATATGACACGTTGCTTCCGCAAAGTTCGGAGTATCAACGGATCCTTGTATGTTCCTGGTGGAGATTTTCAGTGGGTTGTTTGAACGTCACAAAACAAAGTCAGAGGAGCCGGGAGGGTTCCCGGCGAAGGCACTCCGACGCTTAAGTCAGTGATTACTCAAGGAATAATAATCGAGAGTAGAGCGATATAGTGCTTAAGAAAGTGTGTACCTTAATAATGAGGTGACTTGAGCTATTTATAGATGTTCGGAGAGTTTCACGGGCTTGAGCCTCTTATGGACTTTTGTAGAATTCAGGGTCTGCTTGAATTAAATATATATAATATTTAAATAAGCTTGGGTCTAAAAAATATTTGGAGTGGACCTTCATGAATGGGCTTAGGCCCAGCTGAATTTTTAGGTGTAACCTATCATCTATCATTTATAACTGCATATTCTAAAACATAGAAATCTCTAGGTTGATGCATAAATGCAATGCATGTTTCAAGGAATAGGCTATCAAATCTGATACCAATAAATCTTAGTTCTTGGGATCCCGGGAAATAAAATCTTTAACCGACCACCAACTTACTCAATCGAGGTGGCGTTAAATATCTCAATTCCCCTGACTTTGGTGCAATTATAGTGAGTCTTCTAGCTCTGGAAGTAAATCTACATTCCTTGTCACTCAACTACAGCCCTCCAAACGCCATATGCACTTTAGGCCATTCTGTCCTCTGTGCTATTCAAGGTAGGGTTCAAGATAAATGCAACATAATCTGTATGCATTAAATAAGCTAACACATCTTGAACACACCATTCAACATCATGCAAGGCAATAATAAGAAATACATCACATAAACACACTTAGACAAATAAGTATGTGATTTTAGAAAAACTCGAAAACCACCACGTTCTTGAGTTATTCTACCTGGCGAGGATAATGTCGAATCATACTTTTCAATAGTAGTGTTGACATATTCAAGCTTGCTAGCTTCAAATCAGATGGCATATCTAAACTTCTATTCATTCCACGCTTGTTCATCGACGTTGATAGGTGATCAAATTCTTGATTCAACTTTAATTGTTCAAACGTCTTGAACTCGTCGATTCAACTTCTATAACTTCAATTCCCAACTGAAATGAAGTGTACCATATGCTTAATATTATTCTCAAATCTGATATTGAGTGTTAAGTTCAATCTATAGCTGATATCGGATTAAATTGCAAACCGTCGGTGTAACGGTTCGAAATCGGTAATTCCGAAAGCGCAAACATCAATAAGTCAACCATATAAACCACTAATCATCACCATTTCCATCACACATACACGTACATAGCATCTTATAATTTTCATCTTTTCTCACAATTATTTCAAAATTCGAAAACATGTCCAAACAACGATCTTTTCTCAATCCGTCTTAGATATGCTATCGTCGTATATGCTAGAACATATTTATACAATCAAATCTTAATTCTAACAACAACTTAAAATTCAAACATGGTAGAAATTCATAAAACTTACGTCAAAACGAAGCACTCGGAGCTGTGATCGCAAATATATGATCAATCGAAAATTCTACCGGGCGAATCAATTTATATCAAATTGAAAGTGCAAGAATCGGCCATGGGAGTTATGAATCTGATTTCTCACCTTTAACATCTGATAAGGAAGTGATATACACGTGTATACCATTCTAGACATATATAAATCCCACTAGCTTGACCAAATTGCACTTTGGCCCCTGAACTTTGGCATAATTGCAAATTAGTTCCCGGACAAGCGATTTAATTCAATTTCAATTCTAAATAATTTAATAATATTAAAATTTAAGTCTAAACTCTAAATATTCTCAAATTAAATATTCTTGGATTAAAATTAAATCATTTCAGACCTTATCGCATTTTAGTCCTTGAACTACTCAATATTTGCAAATGGGTCCTTGCTCGGATTTCATCCTCAACTTAAATCCTTGATATTTATAATCTTGGAATTTACATCTTAAATTCCATAAATATCAATTCTTTGAATTTAATAATTTCGAATATTAAAATCTTAAAATCCGAAAAATCCTCAAATTAAATATTTTTGACCCAAAATTGAAATCTCTAATTTTCATAAATTCTTAAATTAATATTTTCTCTTATTCGGAATTTAAATCTTAAATCCCGTCATTAATAACTTAATTTTTTTCGGCCTTATAATTCCTCCCCTCTAAGGAATGATTTCGTCCTCGAAATCGCATTCGATATTATTGCTGATTCTCGTAAGCTGTATAGCTAACTGAAGTAATACTTCAATTCTATGAGCTTTAGATATTTTTTCTGATATCTTCTCTTCTATATAATCTTATTCTTCTTTCGGATCGCTTCTGCAATCATATTTATTCTCATTAACATATAATCACTGAGTCAACTTATATCAAAGTTGCTCTTTCTCACGATCTAACTCTGCATCGGTTAGTCTACTTTTCTTAAAATCTTATCGGTTTCTGCTTTATCTGAATTGAATGCGCATACATATTCTAGTTGCTATTCTTCAGTCAATGCATATGGATAACAATTCATCTATCTGACAATTCGAGATTGAGTATTAATCAATAAGATAGAACAAATACTCACAGGAATCAATTATTATTTCACTTCTGAAATCTCTTTCTGAACCTAATGATGCTCGGGAAAGAACTTCTTTTCTGATCATTCTTTCAGGCTTCAAAATCTATATCTATTGCTCATTTGCTAACTCTGTTTATACTGCTCTGTTCTTATTCTGTTCAAATCAATCTCATTCTCTATCTTTTCTTAACTCATATCTGGTCTGATAGCTGATACTTCTGCAATATCATTTCAATCTAAAGATAATTCTGCTTTTCTTATCATCTAAAAATCAAAATATTGTCTCTATATCTATTAGATAGCTGTCACGGGAATTATAGTAATCAAGTGGCAAATAATCAATCAACTAGTACCGAATCTAGTACTATAGTTCTGAGCATATCCTCGGAAATCTGGATAATCACATCTGATAGTCCACTAATCGGAGGATGGTATAATGAAATATCATATAACCAAACACTCGGAACATCTGACAATAAGTGCCACAATCTAGAAAACAAATCTAAAGTCTCTATCTCGACAATAGATTTCAATAATTCCTGTAATCTGATCATCTTGCTAATTTTGTAACAGGTATCTCTTTATGTCTGCATCATGCCTAATACAACATATTCTTGAATATGTCGCAATCTACGACAATCTAAATCGCAAAATCATGACGATTTGAGTAGAGTCGAACTAAAATCTTTCGCAAAGTTGATCTTTTTTCATCTCTTATGTAACTAATCTGTTACAGAAACCACTTGGGTTCTTGTTTTCTGCTTATTTTACTGGAATTTTAGTATTGGTAATGTCAATTCTGTCGTATCTGCTTTCATTTCTTTCACCAATACTGATTTCCAAGTAATGACTACATCTAAGTCATACATGTTTAGACAACTGAATGGATAAAAAAATCTGTTGTCATATGACTCTTTCAGAATTTGATATTTCATATCTAAAATATCTGGCATCCTCAAGCGATTATTCACCGCAAAATTCATCTGTTCTAATCTGGTGTCTTGTCTCATATCTTAATCTGGCGTTCTCAATCAAATTTTCATTGCTTGATCTAATATCAATGTTGTTGTAATCTTTCCAAACTAGCATAGCTTAGCTTGGATTGTAACAATTCTAATTGTTTGAGTATATGTCTAGAAATTCAAGTACAAAAAATACAAAAATTATAGATCTGTACTCAATCGATCAAGCAGTCATCTAATTTCCTCTTTCCATTTCCCAAGTCAATGGTAAATCATGCAATCAACCCATAAATCTTGTGGATACTTTGAATCTGAATTTCTATCAGTTACGAGCCAAAAACTTCAAAATATACTGAATATACACATCAAATAATCAATGACTCTCAAATTCGAATCAAAGGAACTCGCTCAAGGAAATGTCAGTCAAAATCAAATATTCTGAATGACAGCGAGTGAATCAAAGTAGACTCTAGCAAAAGAATAAGAGTCAATCAAAATCGATCGAGATCAAATAACACAACCTCAGAATCGATATCAAGTAATTCAAAAATCATGATTTCTATGATGTAATAGCTTCAGTAACATTGAAGAGAAAGCTCGACTGTAACTGATTTTTCTTATTCTCTATTGACATGAGTTTAGCTATTAATTCCATTTTGACAATAGTCGAATATTATCTTTTCGACTTAACTTGTTGTCATAGAATTAATAATCACTTCGGTACTAGAATAATTCTTTGCTAATCAATATTCTGCTGTTTTTGGAGTTCTTCAGTTCAAGTAATGCTTTTCTGTACGAGTTGTCATAAGATTTTCGTACTAGACACCACTCTATATAGAACTGCATTCATATCGTAGAAAGGTCGGAATATGTCATTGAACTATTTCTGTACATTCTAACCACTGACATATCTGTCAATTCTAGGTTAATTCTATACTAGTTCAGTATATCGACTAGAATTCTTCCGAAATTCTTCCACTTTAATATTTATATAACCAGTACTGAAATAACAAAAATCTAATTTCTGAAACTCACATCTTAACTATTGCTTAATCAGTGCACGGATTCAATCAGCTGTGGTACTCAGTTATTGCATTAATATCTATAATGCATGCTAGCTTAATACCCAAGTCGTATATTATCACATTCAATATTATTTCCTCAAATCTGTATTTTATCTGTTCTGTCTCATCTGCCAAATATTTTCCATCTACTCAAAGGCAAAGACTCAGCACATACAATTAATCAAGGCCCAAAAGATAAAGATTGTAGCATAATAAATCATTGATCTATTACTATATGTTATGCAATCAAGATATAAGCAGATTCAGTCAATTACGCAATTACCTGCAATCTCATTATCTGGTGCAACTTGAGCCTCATTTTCTGTATTGGCTTATTTCCTATGAAATTATCTGCTATTCAAATGTTCTATTGATCTGTTTCAGCTAGGGAAGCTATGCTTAGATTTCTTCATCTGCTGGAGTTTAGGCTGAATCGATCTTTGCTGCTATTATTACTATATCTTCCTTCATAGCTATACTGCTATGAAAGTTGTAGTGGAGGTGATGATCATAGTTTTTCGCAATTACAGAGGTGTGAATAAAATTATACTCTACTTTATAACCGGTTTGAGTTTCTTTCTTTATTCTATATCTGGCTTCAATCAAGTCATTCAAGTGGCTATGCTTCTGTTTGGAAAATTCTGCTTTTCTATCTTTTCTAATACATACAGAAAGAAACAATTCTGTTTACTTATCTGCCAAACCATTTCAGTACGTCTGCTCTTCAACAAGCTCTTTTGTATACTTCACCAACTTCTTACTAAGCCATGGAGTTGCTATAAGGCTGGTTCTATGTTCATCTGAATATGCTTCACTTGAACAAATGATCTAGCTTTTCAACTCAACCTCTTTCTAGACATAGCATATTTTGTATCTTTTTGAGTTGGTGAATAATAGCTCTGGAGTTGTTCAACTAACATACTCCTCAGGGCAATCATCATATCGATCGGCTCAAAACCTTACCTCAACACCTTTTTTTTTTCTGTCTGAGGTTCTGTTCCGTCTGAGGTTCTCATGCTATCTGCACAATCTGTCTTATTCGATAACAGAAGCAATATATATTGCAGAGATTATAAAATATAATTTCAGTATAACATACATATAATCTCATACTTCTGAATAAAACACATACTTGCAAATTCTCATGTTGTTCAAATAACACATGCTTGCAACGAATTCACTTATTCTGATGAATTCAATAAATCAAGCATACATATCAGCATATAAGCATGTAATTCTCATCTCAATAAAGCAAGCAGTGTTCAATCAATATATCATGTTCGCATACAATTTCTCAATTCAAGTAAAGCATAATCATGCAATACTATAAATGCATGCGACTCAATCTATCCTGCTCAACTTCTATCTTAATCCAAGACTTTATGCTCTGATACCACCTGTTATGGGGACCTCGGGTGCTAATCTCATCTTAAGGGGCAATTAATGAATAAGCATCATTAATTAGACAATAATAATTCAATCTGAATAACATTAACCAGAACATTTGGCGACGCAAAATCACGTCGCAAAAAGAACCATTTTTTTTTTCAGAAACCCATGCGTGCCCGCGCCCCTCTTCAGGCACGTCTGCGCATGGGTTTCGGACAGAATCTGGAAAAATGATAAACATAACAGTTGTAGATATTTGTCTTAGCTTTTCAATGCCGCCAACCGCACCCTAACCGGAATTTTCAGTAAAACGTTATACTCATTCTACCAAGACGGGTCGGTGCAAAAATTTACAAAAATTACCAAAGGCTACAACATAGATCAAAGTTGCTAGGGCTATTTCAAATCTGAAAAATTGCATACATAATCTCAACATGTCCCAAGCATAAATACATGCAGATCTAGACATAACAATAATCGCATATATGTTTCTAAGGTGCAATACAATAAACTAAATTCTAAGTTTTCAAAGCTCAAACTAAACCAACACCTTCTAACATGCATTTGACAGCAATTTATTCTTAGCCCGAAGTCACCACATGCTAATCTTTCTCAATCTCGAGCTATCCAAGCCACATCTGACTCGCTCATGCCCCAAACCTGATGCAATGCACACATACAAACAAAGCAACAGCCGTATAACTCCGGTGAGAATAAATCTCAGTATGAAAGACATGCATATACACCATATAAGCATATTGAATCTATATGCTATAAGAATTCTAAATCATCAAAACATGTAACAACATGTAATCATAGAAATATACTTCATTCTTAAATCCTTAAAGCATAGCTATTCATCTAAAGCAATAACATATCAAGTATATCAATACATTCATATCTAGAATGATATATCACAACATTCTAGCATTTATAACTGCATATTCTAAATCATAGAAATCTCTAGGTTAATGCATAAATGCAATGCATGTTTCAAGGAATATGCTATCAAATCTGATACCAATAAATCTTAGTTCTTGGGATCCCGGGGAAATAAAATCTTTAACCGACCACCAAATTACCCAATCGAGGTGGCGTTAAATATCTCAATTTCCCTGACTTTGGTGCAACTATAGTGAGTCTTCTAGCTCTGGAAGTAAATCTATATTCCGTGTCACTCAACTACAGCCCTCCAAACGTCATATGCACTTTAGGCCATTCTTCCCTCTGTGCTATTCAAGGTAGGGTTCAAGATGAATGCAACATAATCTGTATGCATTAAATAAGCTAACACATCTTGAACACACCATTCAACATCATGCAAGGCAATAATAAGAAATACATCACATAAACACACTTAGACAAATAAGTATGTGATTTTAGGAAAACACGAAAACCACCACGTTCTCGAGTTGTTCTACCTGGCGAGGATAATGTCGTATCATACCTTTCAATAGGTGATCAAATTCTTGATTCAACTTTAATTGTTCAAATGGCTCGAACTCGTCGATTCAAATTCGATAACTTCAATTTCCAACTGAAATGAAGTGTACCATATGCTTAATATTATTTTCAAATCTGATATTGAGTGCTAAGTTTAATCTATAGCTGATATCGGATTAAATTGCAAACCGGCGGCGTAACGGTTCGAAATTGGTAATTCCGAAAGCGAAAATATCAATAAGTAAACCATATAAACCACTAATCATCACCATTTCCACCACACATACACGTACATAACATCTTATAATTTTCAGATTTCTCACAATTATTTCAAAATTTGAAAACATGTCCAAACGACGATCTTTTCTCAATCCGTCTTAGATATGCTATCGTCATATATGCTAGAACACATTTATACAATCAAATCTTAATTCTAACAACGACTTAAAATTCAAACATGGTAGAAATTCATAAAACTTACGTTAAAACGAAGCACTCGGAGCTGTGATCGCAAATATATGATCAATCGGAAATTCTACCGAGCGGATCAATTTATATCAAATTGAAAGTGCAAGAATCGGCCATGGGAGTTATGAATCTGATTTCTCACCTTTAACATCTAATAAGGAAGTGATATACACGTGTATACCATTCTAGACATATATAAATCCCACTATCTTGACCAAATTGCACTTTGGCCCTTGAACTTTGGCATAATTGCAAATTAGTCCCCGGGCAAGCGATTTAATTCAATTTCAATCCTAAATAATTTAAGAATATTAGAATTTAACTCTAAACTCTAAATATTCTCAAATTAAATATTCTTGGATTAAAATTAAATCATTTCAGACCTTATCGCATTTTAGTCCTTGAACTACTCAATATTTGCAAATGGATCCTTGCTCGGATTTCATCCTCAACTTAAATACTTGATATTTATAATCTTGGAATTTACATCTTAAATTCCATAAATATCAATTCTTTGAATTTAAAAATTTCGGATATTAAAATCTTAAAATCCGAAAAATCCTCAAATTAAATATTTTTGACCCGAAATTGAAACCTCTAATTTCCATAAATTCTTAAATTCATATTTTCTCTTATTCGGAAATTAAATCTTAAATCCCGTCATTAATAACTTAATATTTTCGGGCCTTACAGTTTCAACCTTGGCTTATAGGATTGGGCCCTTAGGGCACCAGAAGTTTTGTAAAGGAGCAGGACGCTAGTCGATGGACCGAACACACGTGCATGCACGACCAGGCGGCTCGGCTTGGGTGCAGTGGGGTGGGGTGGTGTCTTATGACTCCAATTATTCATTTTGGAAAAAAATTAATTAAAATAATATCTTGCACCTTGTTTATTATCTGCACCTCTAAGTGCTGCATCACTTCGGATCAGTGTGTCTGCTCGTGATGAGTTGCATTCATTCATACGAGGTATGTCCGTTCATGCAAGGTTGTGACTAAATAGTGCTTCCCGGTCTGCAGTCAAACACACAATTTTGCATGAAATCCAGTGCCTCTGTTTTCCTCACTTAAAGTTTCTATCCATATTTTTGTTCGCTGCTTTCAAGAGATTTTTGTGCTGCTATCTCTTGTGTTATCGTTGTATCTTAGAGACTATTGCCGCTACTGATAAAGCACTTTGTACGGGGAAATTTTGTCTTTTAGATAGAAAGATCATCTAGTCTCGACTTACTTCTTGTTGATGTGTTGCTGTGTTCTAGAATCCGAGATACACTCATCACAGAAAACAAATCTTCGATCAAGTCACAATCGAATGCTATAAGTGTAACAAACTCGGTCATTATCAATATGAATTTTCGTTCTCAGACAAGGAGGCAAATTATGCTGAATTAGATGATCAAGAGGAGCTCTTGTTGATGTCATATGTAGAGATGAACAATGACAAAAAGGAAAAGGTCTGGTTCTTAGACTCAGGATGTTTGAATCACATGTGCGGAGATTAATCAGAATTTTGTGAGATGGACGATACCTTCAGACATGTGGTGAAACTTGGAACAACACTCAAATGAATGTACTCGAAAAAGGAAGTGTGAAGTTGAAGGTGTGTGGAGTGACTCATGTAGTCACTGAAGTATATTTTAAACCTGAACTCAAGAATAATCTCTTGATCAGTATAGGTCAACAGCCAACTACAGGAACGAGGCTTGGCCATACTAATTCAATCAAGGAGTGTCACATATATCATCCTAAAAAAATCTTGATTATTGAGACAAACATGACAACAAACAGAATGTTCGTATTATGTGATCAAGAACAGAAGGATTCATGCTTCAACACCACTACACAAGACACAACTTATCTATGACATTGTAGATATGCTCATCTCAGTCACAAGGGACTAAAGATATTGCAGTCAAAAGGGATGGTTGTTGGACTCTCCAGATTATCAAATAATTCGGTTGTGTGTACCGATTACATGAAGGGCAAGCAACATCGTGTTCCAATTCCCAAGTAAAGTAAGTGGATAGCAACTCAAAAATTACAATTGACATCAGAATCAATGTCATAAGTTTGATTCTCATTGATTGCAAGACGCGCAATTATTGGGAGAGATATTTTTGAGGTGCAATAATTGTCCCTATTTCATATAGCGATCGAATCATGACACTTGTACTACTGTGCGGTTTAAATCCTACAATTATTGGTAGTATAGATTTGAAGTTCCGGATTCGTAACTCTTACTGTGATTTCTATTGTCATATATATGTGCGTGTGTATAACTTTATATTGGTAGATTTTTGCATGCAACTCGTTCACAGTGAAATATATTGAGGCTTAAATATTTTTTGAAGTTAATATTTGATGTTTTATTTTAAATTGTATTTTGTTAAAAAATAAATAAAATTGTGGGAAATGGATAAATTTTGGGGGAAAAAATTTGTACGCCACTAGGTTCTTTCTTAATATATAATAATATAGACATATATTTATTCTATATTGCAGGATAAAATCTCGATTCAATCGTAAATATTTATTCGTATCTTAATTTGATTCTAGCCTTCTCGATTTAATGTTAAGAGATTCAAAAATTGAATGAGTTTAGTCAAGTGCAAATCACGTCCCAAGAAAACCTATAAAATAAAAAATCGATAATGTAATAAGATTTTACTTTTATATTATGATATTTTTGAAAATAAAATATTTATATTAGTTTTTTTATTAAGTTATTTGCACCAAACACCCCTGTGAAATATTAAAAATGCACACTTCTCCCCTGTGAAATTTTAATAGGCATCTTCAACCCTAACCTTTTAAAAAAATAGCACACTCGCCCCTTCAGATGAGTGATTGTTGCGCACGCGCCCCTTATGCGACTGGACAAATATTTTGATATTTTTTTTGCACCAAATACCCATGTGAAATATTAAAAATGCATATTTGACCCCTGTGAAAATAATTTTTAAATCTATTCAACCCATAATACACAATTTTTATAAAAATCTAATTATAAAATATTTAGCAAACACTTTTTGTTTTATTAATTTTATTTTTAATTTTAAATTTATTATGATTATATAATTATTTTCTAAAAAATATATTTATTTTATCTTGTTATCAATATTTTATTAAACTTTCTTCTTGTTTTCAACTTTTCCATTAAACATCCATTCATAAAAAAATATTTAAATAATTTCAAGTACCAAAATATTGAACTAAACCGATAAGTTTAAACATATTGCTTTTTCGATTTAGGACTATATATTATTAAACAAAAATTTAAATTTTTCGAGAATATGCATTGCACAATTTGTAATAAATAATAAAAAAATAACATTCTAATATAATTCTAAATCGAAAAAGTAACATTCGTGAACTTATCATTTGGTTCAATATTTTGGTATTTTTAGATATTTAAATCCTTATTTATGAATCATGTTTAATGGAAAAGTTCAAAACACGAAGTGATTTGATAAAATAATGATAACGAGATAAAGTAATAATTTTTTTAGAAATAAATTTATTATAAATTTAAATTAAAAATTAAAATAAATAAAATTAAAAATGTTTGAAAAATATTTTATAATTAGTTCTTAATAAATATTGTGTATTATTATTTAATTCAAATTCTGCAATGCATTTTTAAAAAAATTAGATTTTGGTTCAAAAATCTATAATCCCAAATTGAAAAGTAATATGCATGAAATTATGATTTTGATTTAATATGCATGTACTTTTAGGTATTAAATCTCGTTTATGAATGCATTTTTAATTGAAAAGTTGGAAACAAGAAGAAAATTTAATAAAATAATGATAACAAGATAAAATAATAATATTTTTTAGAAAATAATTATACAATCATAATAAATTTAAAATTAAAAATAAAATTAATAAATCGAAAAGTGTTTGCTAAATATTATATAATTAGATTTTAATAAAAAAATGTGTATTATAGGTTGAATAGATTTAAAAATTATTTTCACAGAGGTCAAATATGCATTTTTAATATTTTACAGGGGTATTTGGTGCAAAAAAAATATCAAAATCTTTGCCCAATCGCATGAGGGGCGCGTGCGCAACAATCACTCATCTGAAGGGGCGAGTGTGCTAATTTTTTAAAAGGCCAGGGTTGAAGATGCCTATTAAAATTTCACAGGGGAGAAGTGTGCATTTTCAATATTTCACAGGGGTGTTTGGTGCAAATAACTCTTTTTTTTATGATTAAATATTGAAGTTCAAGAAATTTTTTTTTTGAAAACCCTAATTTACAGTTGGGCCATTTAAATATATAGGTCTGGTCTTATTTTCAATTCAATAAAAGGGACTCTTGACTTTTTAATTCAGTCAAAGGGTTTCAATTAAGGGTAGTTTGGTCTTTTTTTTTTTTGAAAAAAAAAAATTTATGTCCAACTTTTATTTTCCCTCTTCCCTCACTTCCCTTTCTCCTCTCCAGGATTCGAACTTGGCTCTCCTCTCTCCTCCTGCCCGGCTTGGTCGACTCAAGCGGTCGACCAAGCTGTCAAAGCGGTCGACCAAGCCCAAGCCTTGGTCGACCGCTTTCCCCAGGCGATCGATCGCTTGGGCAGGGAAGGCGGTCGACCGAGCCCAAGTTGTGATTTTAACAAAAAAAAAAAAAAAGAAGAAGAGGAGGGAAAATGAGGAAGGAAAGAGAGAAATAAGATAGAAAAAAAAAACAACGTAGAGACTTGAAAAAAAGAAGAAAGGAGGAGACTTTTGAAAAAAAGAAGAAAAGAGGAGAGAGAAAACACAGAGACGTGAAAAAAAGAAGAAAGGAGGAGTGATAAAATACTTAAGTGTGTTTGGATGTCTAAAAAATGAAATTTGGAATTGGATTTGGATTTGGAATTGTATTTGGATTTTAAAATCCATGGAATTGAAATTCCATTTTGTATTTGGCAAAAAGTTAAAATATATTTTGGAATTTGATATTATAAATTTTGGATAAATGATATTTTATAAAAAATTATAAAAAAAATCTTAAAATATAAGTAAAGTATATGAATTTATTATTAAAAATAATTTTATTGCTTTATAAACTCAAATCCGTGAAATCCTGTTAAATTTTTAATTTTGTCAAGATTTCACATAACTACTTGAAATCCCATCAAATCCCACCAAATACCAATCCCATTTTGAAATCCCAAGTTGCCAAACAGTAAAACGGTATTTTCAATTCCAAATCCCACCAAATCCCGTCCAATTTCCGTGATCCAAACACAGTGTAAATCAGGACAATATATTCTTTTCTATTAGAGGTGAATTAAAAACCCATGTCCATATCCTTTATTTTCCCATTTACAGTTATACCTCCACTCGAAGCGGCGATTTGCCGGTGAACGGCGATGGAGCAGCGCCTCCTCTCCGAGCTTGGGAGCACAGCCACTGAAAACCCTAATTATGCAAGCGTCGCCCTCTCTCTCATAACCAATCCCTTCACCTCCCATCCCACACTTTCGTCCCTTGTCGAAACCCTCATTCCAAACCTTCCAAATTTCGATCGCCCCAACAAAATATTCCCCCTCCTGGCCGCCATTTCCCGCCGAAGCCCTCAGTTGAGCTCCACCATAATATCCGCCGTCAAAGACTTCATCTTTCTCCCATCCGTGCCCATTCCCTATCTCCCCCACGCGCTCTCCCTTCTCCTCGACGCTGACCATTCTAACACAATCGGGACGGACCCATTTTGTGACGAGTCTCTGTTTCTATCTCTCTGTTTTTGGCCGTGTGTGAAAACAAGGAGGTGGGTCGCTCAAAATGTGGGCGCGTTTCGTGTGAGACCGTCGGTGTTGCTAACTGTGCTCCTTGGGATTACTAAGGATCCGTATCCTTGTGTTAGGGAGGCTGCGTTGGATGGTCTGGTTATGTTGAGTAAACGTATTGCTGTTCATGATAAGAGTTTGACTGAGTGTTGCTATTTTCGGGCCACCGAGCTTCTGTTTGATGCCGAGAAATCAGTTAGATGTTCAGCTGTTCGTGCGGTATGATTTCTTCTTATGAGATGTGGGTGGTTGTATGATATGTAGTGTTTTATTACTATTTCAAGATTAGAAGTTTTTTTCTGGGTTGGATTTTCCTTCGACGGCTTTCAAGTTCTGTTTTAGATTCTCATAGAATTATGCAGCTGCTTGTTGTAACTCTGGGCATTGCTTCAGGGACCAACTGAATAGAATCAGGCCTTATATATGCAAAAAGTTCCTATTCAAGTTTAACCTCCATCTGAAGCTCGAAATTGAAAATTTTTGGATTGGTTTTTGGCTCAAACTAGTGTTTGAACTTGAGCTCAGTTTGATGTCAAATCAAGCTGATTCAAAGCGTATTTTTTAATGTTTGAAAATTATATCCCAAATTATGGTATGCTGTTTAAACATCTGTCCTTTTATTTGATTTAGATTTTAGTGTTTTAAAAAAAAACTGAAACAACTTCCTGTAGTTACCACTAAAATTATAAATAAAAACCTTTTGGCTATATTTTTCAGCCCCAAATTGCAAAAACTAAGAAAAACATGAAATTATTTCATGATAATTGCGGCGGTTTGACTGTGATGCTTTAGTATCTTGCAGTTGCAACAGCATAAGTTGTCCCTCGACAGAGCTCAACTCGAATTTTATTGAGCTTGCTTGAAAAACTCACGAACCCACTCCATTCTGTTGAAAACCATACTTCACTACTATCTTACTTTGGGAATCGGTGCGACATATAATATCCGTGGTTGATGCATTTTGTTTCAACTTAGTTGAGCGCCTGAGCTGCTAGTGATGATTTACACTTTGTACCGTTCTGTCTATGTTCATGGTGGTCTCCACTGTATCTTGTTCTCATCGTCAGCCCTTTCATCCCTACCAAGCGGGTATGAGTCTCCTATGAAGAGGGGAATTGTTTTTCTTTATTCCTGGATGCTTTTGATGTTAGAAGACATGAAAGTAGCATTATTTGCCTGAATCACTGAAGTTGCTAGGCTAACTTTGTATTTTCATTCATGTAAATGCATTTTTTTTTCACAAGTCTGACGATAGTATTGACATGTTAACATTACATATTCGAATTGACTTCATCTATTAGCTCATCTTTTGTTATTTGATGAACTTAACCGCACAACTTTTGTTGCTTGATGAACCTTGGCTGTTAAGAATATTATCAAAGACCTGGTGAATTATGGGTTGATAATCATGATGTAACATTGTTAGAGGGGTAAAGGGGTCCTTGTTTGCATTAGCAAAGATGAAAAAATTGGGGCACCAAAGATCTGTGTTACAAATTTCTGTGTTGTTCCATGTTCATTTGGCTGTAATGGCCTATGAATAGCAATTGATACTTTTCATTTCATCTGTTTGTCAATTTGTTTTATTTCTAGATTTTCAAAAGACATGCAAATTGTTTCTTTTTGACATGTGCTAATTTATCTTATATATACTGATTTGGTTGCTTATACCTGGCGCTTTATTTATTTGTACAATCATGTAACTTTCTATTTATATTGATATCCATTTTTGTGAAAGTTGCTTGAAGTGGATGGCTGATTGTTTTTTATATATGTGGTTCAGGTCTGTGAGTGGGGGAAGTTGCTCGTGGCATTGAACCAAGAAAAATGTAAAAGGGACTGTTCTGATGGCGTATTTGTACAGGTGCTTTGTTTCTTCATCTACTGTAGTTTAAAAATGGAGTCTGCTAAGTTATCAGAATGCATAAATATAATCACATTGTACATTTCGCATGCAAATCACAATGATTGTTGGGAAAGAGCGGGAATGTCAAGTTGGGAGCACAGAGTTTTATGATACTTCGAAGAGATTCAGATAGCTGCTGAACAATCTAATATCAAATTTAACGCATTCCTGGCGGGGATGGTTATGGATTAAAGCAATCAGATTAAAATTGTCTATACAAGAATTTTTGTGTTATAAATGAATTAAATTTATTGAATTCAGATTAAATCTTTAGCTTCGACCAAGTGTCTTGGTTGGAAATTTTTTTTTTATACTTAATCTTTACTCTTTTAAACCATGCATTTATAATATCTAACACGTGCACATGTATGCATGCTCCTTGTTTGTCAATATCCATAATTCTTATTACCATGTCATATATTACTATGGCAGCTTTGTTTAATGGCAAGAGACATGGACATGAATATACGAGTTTCTGCTTTTGATGCTCTTGGGAAGATTCAAATGGTTTCTGAGGATCTTTTGATGCAGAGCTTATCTAAAAAGGCTTTGGAATCTACTAAAGAAAAGAATTATCCTGGCCAATATACTGTTAAACTGCTCAGAATACCAGCATCTGCAGCTGCATTTACTTTTATTCATGGGCTGCAGGATGAATTTCATGAAGTAACATCTCAAATACTTTTACCATTTCATTTAAATGCTGCTGTTTTTGCCTTTACAATTGGAGTACCGAGTATCCACTCTTCTGATATAATATCACGTCTCTCTTAGTTCATTACCATTCTGTGTCGTACTGGATTCATTAAGAATACAATTCCCAGAATTGTAATTATTAGCTGCTTTATTTTATTAAGGTCAGACGATCTGCCTGTTGTGCATTGCAAATGCTGATGGCCTTTTCATCTGAATTTACTGGCGAAGCTGTTCATGTGTTGATGGACATATTGAACGATGATTCATTGGCTGTACGTCTACAAGCTTTAGAGACACTGCATCATATTTCTTTGTGTGGCCTACTAAAGGTGGAGGAATCTCACTTGCACATGGTAAAGGCTTGGCCAATCTTCAAATACATAATTTCAAATTTGGAAAGAGTGTATCATTTTTCTTCTTTGACATGCATTTTTGTCCTGATTTATGGATACAAAATGTTCTGGGCTATTTGTCATATTTTGGTCTTCTTTCCATGAGCAATATTCCTATTTTAGTTTTACATTTGATTTATTAGTTTACTGTAGTTCTTTGGCAGTTTAATGGATGGCAGCCCTATGATTAGATCTGCTTCCAGGAAGACCATCCAATCGATTAAGTTACCAAAGTTGAAGATGTTTAAATTGTGCATTGATGCCCTTATGAAGAACTTAGAGCTCTATCCACTGGTTTGTTCTTTCTAAACTTCATTCTTCGCCTTGATAGTAATTATACATGTAAGATTCAATCCACCATGGAGAATCTTCTGTTACCGTTTGTTTTCAAATATTGTAGATATATGCTGGAATCTTGCTGTAGCAAGTGTGATAATTCGATGAAATTCTAATATGACAGGATGAGGCTGATGTATTCTCTGTCCTATATAAAATTGGCCGAACGCATGGAAAATACATTGCTAGCATCTTCCAGGAGATCGTTCAAGAGGTAAGTTTTAGTGGAAACATGCTTATAGATCTTTATTATCGATACTGTATCAAATCTCTTACGACAATTTTTTTGCATGATATGTCGACAAATGCCCCAGTTGGAGCCTTCTGTTGATGGAAAATTGGGTTTTCAGAACACAAGGACTGCTGCATTGCTAGTATTGGCCATTTCAGCTCCAGTATCATTTGACCGAGAGATCTGCTGTATTCCTCCACAAGTTTTTTCTTATGCTGTCACTATGTTGGGCAGAATATCCAGTATTCTCATTGATCTGTTAGACCAGAATACCCTTTTGAATTATTTGTCTCGTTGCAGCAAATTCACTGCTGTGTCTGCTTCTGAGTTTTTCAAGGGAGAATTACTAGATTCTCAGCCAAAGAATAGTAACATTTCATTGGGGAAAATGAGTGACTGGATCTTTGATGGATGTTCTGAGAACTTGATTGGATTGAAGAAAATCACAACTCCGTTCCAACACCAGTTGAATTCAGTTGATGCAGCGACTAGCTACACCCAAGTTATATTTCAACAGGTCAAAGATTTGTGGCCAATGATACGGCTAGGATACATGGATGAAGTAATTCGAACACTGAGGTTCTATACATTCTTTCTGAAATATCTTTTGAGTTTTCTAGTAGTAAACCTTACTTTTTACCACTTACACTTCTCTGTCTCAGTTTCATAATTAAAGGTATTGAACCATAATTCTTGTTATGGTATTGAAAACAGAAAATAAAAGTTTGGAAAATTTGTTCTGTTCTTTATTGAGAAAATCTGGACGGACATATATACAGCTTATAATTTACAACCTTGGAGCTACTATAGGAAATTGATCCACTAATTTTCCTGAAAGAAAAATATGAAGCTAAAACACAGCATGAACAAGAGAAGTAAGCAATTCAATTCAATTCAAATCAGATAAGATTTTGACTTGGATTCCACGTCCCTTGGTCAGCCCTTTTGAATAATTTTGATAATAATTTTGGCATAAGGGGTTCTCACTTTTTGTATATTTAAGTGTACGTTAACTCAGAAACTCAAAGCGTCATTCGCCAATCCGTTATAGGGGAAAATAACTGGACCTAAAAGTTTATGCTATTTTGTTGTTTTTTGTGGTTTTTATTTGTATTAGTCACAGTAGCACGATTGTGTTTTCCTTTCTACATAAGTAATTGTAGCATCAATGGTCTGTTCCAGGAATTGGAAGTACGAGTTAAAAAGGTTGAACAATGACTTCCATCAATCCGCTGCTATCTTGGCTTTTTCCATGAATTATCTAAGTGTTATAAAATTATATGGCAAGACATGGGCATATTATTTGTCTCTGGGAAATCTACAGTTTAGTGGAATGGGTATTTTGGAGGCTCTGTTGCAGAAAACTGAAAGGAGACTTAAAGAAATGCTATGCAGATTCATAGGCCTGAGCAGAGAGAAAGAGTTGCATATCCTGGAGCTAACACTTGCGACTTATGCACTGAGATTGTCTGCAGGAGCGACCTGCTGTTTCAATGCTTGTATGATTGAGCTAAGATCTGCAATTTCTCGTGTAGAACGACTTCATAGAGAAAGATCAATTGAGCTGTCTGATTTTATCATTGAGCTTCAGAATGCATTGCATGAAATTGGCAACTCCAAAGATGCTGCTGCTGACAAATTCTATCTGTTTCAGAAGTCTCTTTCCCTTTTCTCTCCGAATCATATTGCGTTACCTGGAGAAATCAAATACATGGAAGCTGACGTGAATATATTTGACAATAGTTTTGAAAATCCTATTCCCTTTGTTGCTGGGCTACCTGTTGGTGTATCATTAGAAATCACTCTGTACAATATTTCCTGTGAAGCTAGATTGTGGCTTACAATGACTCTTACTGAGAAATCAAAGCAGTTTATTTTCCTCAATTTTCATGATTTTGGAGGTGGCAATGAAATGAGGAAATTTCCATTTGTTGCACCGTTTTATAGGACTCCCAAGGTGAAATACTTCTCAATAAAGATTTCTATCGCTATAGAGTGCATGTCTGAGGTTCAGCGATTGAGGCATAAAAATGGACCGAAACACGAGCTTATTCAACTTTGCAAAGAAAAAGAAGTTCATCTATCCTCAGCCCGATGAATAAGGACTATGTTCTATGTTGCTTGGGTGGAAAAGTTCAGCACTGATGGAATCTGCATTCTGACATCTTTACGTGAACAAGGCTCTTGAAGACTGAAAAATATTTATGATGAAAGGTCGCGACACTATCAAATTACTTTGTTACTGGCCTGGTAATCATGTAATCACTTCAGAAACGAGCCTTGAGATGGACTGCCAGGAAGTTCTAGGTGATTCTACATCCATGTTTGAACAAGTTACATCAAAATTTCTTGGTGGCTTTAGAATCGAATCGCATACGTTTTGAACGTTCATCCTTAGGTCAGTTCTGTCTACATCTGTAAATCTAAAAGTTCTGATAGTATCCTGTTAATTATTTGGTTCACCTATCTGCATGTTTGTTATACAGCATAACATGTATATATGAAGTGGCATGCTGATGTAGCTTTTCCAATACGCCTTGATTTGTTATGGCTAAGGTTAGTGTTATTCATATGCCACATCTGGGTTTTTAAACTCGACATTGTAAAACATTTGAATGTGCAGCCTGATAATCTGTACGTATTTTCATGTTGCAGGATAATGAAACACCAGCAATGGCCTTGATTAATCTTGGAGCATATATTGTTCCATTTAAATGTGTGTATTCCATTGAAACCAGGTGCCTACACGCTTGAATTTGATCATTATTTTGCTCTGGTAATGCGTTCTGTTCATTCAATTTATAAAACTTAAGTTAGATTATCATCTTATCTTTAGCACTTTTTAAATGTGGGAGTGTTAGTGAAAATGAATACTATAAGTCAAAAGGTGAAGGAAAGATACAAGTATAGCCTGATATTTTTCACGGGTCCCAATGCTTGTGGGCTCGAAATTTACGTGATCACTACCTTTAATGATTACCTTTTCCACAAATCAAGAACAGCAAGCTATTAGAAAACTATGTACCAAATGTGCTTCACTGATTACCTTCCTTGTTCCAATATAATCAATCCCCAGAAATGATTAAGATAATTAACCTCCAACACGACTTTACTGAAGGTAAAATCGTTGTTTGCTGATGTGGTTCTCTTTTCCCTTTCTTTTTTACTAAATAAATTTCTTGTCGATTGAATGATATACGATTTAACTTGTTTGGAACCCCGCATAATCCTCGTTTCATTTACCTTTTATTACTTTGATTACTTTGATAACGAACGAATGGATCAGACTTGAAACTAAAGCAAGCTAAAGAGCAAAAATAGACCCCAAAAAAAAAATCAGCACTAAATTTGGACAGTTGCTTAAATTTTATGCATGTCATCAAAAGTGAAACATCCACAGGTAAAGCCGATGACCAACCATGCAGATGCAGTACCTACGATGTGTGATATTTCAATTCTTTTTGGTATTTTAAAAACTTTAATTTAATTTAATGGTGAAAAAAAATAAGAAATGACTGGCGATAGAAAAGGAAGTAATACAGTACTATGGATGTCTAAATAGGAACTAAATTGGTCAAAGGTTCTAGGTATGGAACTGAAAAATAAAACGTATTAATTTTGAGATATGAAACCATCGTCGGATTTATCAAGGGAAGCAAGTTAAAAGAAGAATTGAATTTGATAGCTAAATTGTAATGGAATTAATAAAAATATATTTGGAATAGTAAAAATGTCACATGAGTAGCTGCGGTGGTGGTGGTGCAAGGAATGAAGAGATGGAGCACGATCATTCACGAGCAATGTACAATATATTATTATTCTTATTATTAATCCATCAAATTCTTTTGACAATTACAATTTATTGTTGTCACGCTTCTCCCCGCTCTTAATTGCAAATGTTGCGATCAATCAAGATATCATAAATCTTCAAATCTTTTATTATTGTGTGTTTGTATTTTCAAAAAGGAAAAAGTGAATACCTCTCAAATTACCCACGACCATTCCCAAGCTTTCCCGAATGAGGCAAACAAACCTTTTTTTCATTATTTCTTTGTTTTGAATACAATTTTGACCAACAGAAACCAAAGTTTTTACCTTTATCCCTACCACCAATTTGCAATGTCTTCAAGTGCGAGGAAGCGGTGAAATCAAGCTTTAAAAACTTGAGACAGTTTTGAAGAAATTAAGCATGAAAAAAATTAGTTTTCTATTTATATATATATATATATATAATTTAATTGTATCGAGATAATTAATAGATTAAATAACATATAAAATACAAATTTCAACAAAAAATGTATAAATTCTGGATCTTTTTTACTATCAAGGTGGTCATTAAAGAACATTTTTATGGTTTTTTTGTTTGTAAATATTATATTGTCAAATATTTAATATTTAAGGTTCCATTTGAATGGAAGGATTTGAGTGGATTTGATTTCAAATCTATATCTCAAGTCCATTGTATGTATTTGATTTGAAATTAGAATGAATGATTTGAAATTTATTGTGTTTTCCAAGTATATATTTTTTAAGTAGGTTTGTTGCGAGTCTGTGAGACAATCTCATGAATAAATTTCATGGATTTATATTCGTAAGACGTATTAACCCTACATATAATTACAATAAAAGAATACTTTTGTCATGAAGTGTAATATCTTTGTTTATCGCAAGTTCATTGTATAGAAGATGTGTCCCACAAATTTAACTCGTGAGAGACATCTCACATGAGTTTTTTTTTTTCTTAACTCACGCACACACACAAAAAGCTTGAAATATTGATTTTTCAAAATAAAATCAAGAAAATGCTTATGCTTAATGTGGGCAATTTTTTTTTTTTTTTTGTGAGAGTTTAATGTGGTTAATTTGAGGTTGATCGTTTTGTTCACGTTTATGTACAAATCAAAGTTTTTTCTTAATGCTGGTATTTAATCTTTTTGCCACGTTGACGATTAAAATCTAAATGAAGAATTTAAAAATAAAACAAGGAAAAGTTATACAGAAGTAAGTTTTTTTTTTAACAATTTGGTACTAAATTAAAAATGAAAACAATGAAGAAGCAATTCCCCGAGGCCAGCTTTGTTTCTGCAGCTCAGCTTGCTTGCTTGCTTGCCTAAAGCCGCTTTTAACATTCAAAACTTCAAACCATTGTAATAATTGAATTTTGTTTAATACAAACAAAGACCCAAAAATATTTGTATATATATATATCTGCTTCCCACACCACATTGGATCACCTTCCTACTTTTCTCTTTCACCATTTTCTTCGAAGCCCACTCCCTGACTTTTACTGCACTCTTGCAAGTCTTTCCTTGCAATTTGTCTCTCAAAGAAAATGGAGGCTACATCTCCAGTTTCAGTCTCTGCCCAGCAAACCCCACAGCTTCAAGATATTCACAGTACTCCAGGATCCTCCCCCAAGCCCTTCAAGAAAGGCTTCGTCACTTCACTCATGGAGGCTGCAGCACTCCGCACTCCTTCTTTCAAAGAAGACACTTACCTCACATCCCACCTCAAAACCTCCGAGAAGAAAGCACTCCAAGAGCTCAAAGAGAGGCTTATGTCTTCCCACGGGCCTGATTCTATGTGGGGTATCCCTCTGCTAGGCAATGGGGACGAGCGTGGGGATGTTATCCTCTTGAAGTTCCTCCGTGCAAGGGATTTTAAAGTTCAAGAATCTCTCACCATGCTGCTCAAGTGCTTGGCTTGGAGGAAGGAATTCGGTGCCGACGTCGTTTTGGAAGAGGATCTGGGGTTCAAGGAGCTGGAAGGAGTCGTGGCTTACATGCATGGATATGACAAAGAAGGGCATCCCATTTGCTACAATGCTTATGGGGTTTTTAAGGATAAAGAAATGTACGAGAGGATTTTTGGAGATGATGAGAAGCTTAAGAAATTCTTGAGGTGGAGAGTTCAGGTTCTTGAGAGAGGGATTAAGCTTTTGCAGTTCAAGCCTGGTGGTATTAATTCTATCATTCAGGTTACTGATCTCAAAGACATGCCGAAAAGAGAGCTTAGAGTGGCTTCTAATCACATTCTTTCGCTCTTCCAAGATAATTACCCTGAAATGGTTGCCAGAAAGGTAAAATCTTGTTCACATTTACTAGCTACCAGACGTTCACATTTTTGTTGAATTGAACCAAATCGTCTTGTTCTGTTCCCAAGTTCTAGTTTTTCACCTGATATATATCATGGTTTTTGCTATGTTTTTTGTGGGATTTTGTTGGCGCAGATCTTTATTAATGTGCCATGGTACTTTAGTCTGCTGTATTCAATGTTTAGTCCATTTCTGACTCAACGAACCAAGAGCAAGTTCGTGATATCAAAGGAAGGAAATGTTGCCGAGACCCTGTACAAGTATGTTTTGTGCTCACCCCTCTCTGCATTTGAATTGGTTTTTCAAGTACTTTTTAAGTGCGTCGCTCTTTTAGCCTATGTCATTTGCTCTGCAAGTATACATTTATAGTTGTATTCTTATCTTGTATGTTGTTGTTTCTTGATCAGATTTATTAGACCGGAGGATGTTCCGGTTCGATATGGTGGACTGAGTCGACCTATCGATGCACTGAGTGGTTCGCTCAAACCGGCTTCCGAGTTCACAGTTAAAGGAGGGGAGAAAGTGAATATCCAAATTGAAGGCATTGAGGTACAACTTCCTCTTAATATGCTTAATCAGATGTCATTGAGATGAATAAATGAAACCATTTCCTTCTTTTAAGTCGATCTCAATTAACTGCTTGGATTTTTTGAAAAGTTTAAATCTTTTATTAAAAGGGTGTAGGAATCTGTTGAAATCAAGAAAAATTTCATTTTGAAATTGTTCCAAGATGTTTCGGTTTTTGGAATTTTTGCATGAATTGACTTGTGTAAGTTGGTTCTGGTGTTTGTTACAAGGCCGGTGCGACGATAACTTGGGACATAGTAGTGGGAGGCTGGGAACTGGATTACAGCGCAGAATTCATACCAAACGCCGAAGGCAGCTACACCATCGCGGTGGAGAAGCAGCGGCGAGTTGCGGCCAGTGAGGAGGCGATTCACAACTCATTCGCCACGAAAGAAGCCGGGAAAATGGTTATATCGGTCGACAACACCGCGTCTAGGAAGCGAAAAGTCGCAGCTTATCGATATGTTGTCCGAAAAACCAGCCATGTCATGTAGATGATTCAATCAAGAAAAGAGCTTTTCAAGTGGTTTTTTTTTTTATTATTTGGGTGCTGGTGGTTTTGGGATTTCTGCTAATGTATGTTTGTAATGCTTTGGAACAATCTAATCTCACGGTAATGGTAATTGGTAAATGTAACTTTACTTCTCTTGCTGGTGATGTGTGCATGTTTTAGTTGAAATGGTGGTATAGTGATAATTGAGCGTGGGGTGTAAATGTATGAAATTTGAATGATTAGGGGAATTGGGATGAACTTTTTGACATGTGAAATTGGGGTAAGTGGGTCAGAAAAGGGTAGACTTTTGAAGCATGTTGCGTGAGACAGGCCGCAGCACTGTTGTAAATTCAAATATATATATAACACAATGTAATATTATTTTAATGTAATAATAGATATAGAAGAAGAATAGACAAAATTAAAATATAGGGGAAGTGGGATAGATAGAGAGGAGTGCAGAGCAGGGGAGGCATTGCTTACTTTGCAGCTCTGAATTTTCTGATTGCATTATGTATTGAGAATCGGGAAAGTGGACAAAAGTGTAATGAGAGAGGTACACTACTCTGTTCCCTGTTGGGCTGTGATTTGGAATGTTGTTTTTGTTTTCAAATTTTTTTTATGGTATCTAATTTTATTTATTTATTTATTTAAAGTAATCAAACATTAAACAGGCGGGGTCATGTGTTTGTGGTTTTGAATGATTGACGCCACTCATTTTGTTTCATTCTCTTTTTCCAAATTGCCATTTTTTGGATTTTCATTAGCCTTCAGTTTAGCTTGTATGATCACTACTCTTGGGTAGTAAAATTTGCATCCAGCATCTTATATGCCCCTCACAAGAACCATTCTTTTCAGCATAGCGATAATAATAATAATAGAGCTGTGAAAATGAGTTAGGTTTGTTTGGTCGGTCTGTTTTATTATATTCAACACAAAAATGATAAAGTCAATCGGATAGAGTTGCCTCGTCACATGAAATAGGTAAAGTTGGATTGATGATATTGCCACCTTTTTTTACTATCCTAATTAAAATTTAAAAACAAAATTTTATTTCAAATCAATTCCCTCACATTCAAACTAAATTAAGAAAATGAAGAACACAGTTTGAGCTGCGAAATTTGTATAAATTTCATTCGCATGTAATTAATGTGCTGATTAAGAATTACAAATAATAAACTAAATAAATGAAACACGTTAAAAAAAAAAAAAAAAAAGGTACCAATTCACCATCGAGGATCATTCCACACACGTGAGCCCAAGCATGCGGATAATAATAAATTGTGCATAGGTTTTATGGTAGATTGATATTGAAATGAAAATATGACTTGTCTAGTATGACAAATTCGTTTTAATTATTTCCTTTTTTTGATTAAATTGTGATTATATGTTATGCCTTTCTTTTACTCTTTTTTATATTTAATTATAAAGATTATTATCTTGTTCGATTATTGATATGATTATATTAGTCGATTATTTTGTTTTCATGTTTGTCGGACTCTATCAAAAAGAAAATCTAATCTATTTACTTTAAGCATGGAGGAGAGAACATGTGAGATTCACAGAGAACAGACGCAGAGAATTAGAGAGGATTTCTAAAACAAGCAATCGAAGATCTAAAGTTTTTGGTTGATGAATCCTTGTCGCCGTCTGTCTGTGTTATCACACAACCTCGGTACACAACATCATGGTCACTGCCTAGTGAAGGTTATTTAGGCCTTTACTTGCTGCTTTAAATATCTTACTACATCCTTTGGTTTTCTATACATGTTTTATAGTTGTTAAGGTGTGGTTTCAATATTTCAATTTGTTTGAGATATTTGATCTTTTCCTGTACACTAATTTTTTTTTTCAATTTAAGATTGAGTTTAGAGTGTTGTTCGTATTTTTCAACGATTGTTTATTAATTTATTGTTTGTTTCTGCTGCGTAATTATTTGTGCTTAAGTGTTTTAATTCAAACTTATTAAGCATTGGTTGATGTTGTCTCTGATGTTGCTAACATCATAGTTTAACATCAGCGTATTAAACTTTTTGAATTTTTCTATTATGTCATATCGATACCTTTCATCTGGTATTAGAGTATTTTCTTGACAACACTAAGAGTCAATTCTGGTTTTTTTAAAAGAGAAATTATGGATCTGCTGCAAATCTCGCAAGAAGTTAATGAATCAGATCTGTGCGAATAGTCTATATCTCTAATCACGAAGAAATTTGGCATTTACTTGAAGAAAATCAGAGATAACAAAGAAAGTGAGTAGAAATTCAAACCTCTATTTGTGCCTACTCCCTTGACGAATCAATGACCATATCCCCCTCAAGGTCTGAATAAGTTGAACAAATTGAAGTACAAGCTTGATCCCAAGAAGATTGAATCAGTACAATGTTATGAGTGTTAGAGATTTGGGCACTATGAAAATAAATGTGCTAATAGGTTGAGGAAAGAAATGGATGCATCTTTAAGTGATGATGAAATTGATGAAGATCATGAGTCTACTGATGAAGAAAATCATACATCATTTTTTGCCTTCTTAAAAGGAAAACAATTTTTGCAAGTAAATCCTCGCGGAGTTGCCTCTGGCACGACAACACCAGGCCACAACACTAGACGGTATGTATATAATTTCCTTGTGTATAAATGTTGTTGTTCCTGACAATTCCAGTGTTCATGATGATCAGTAGGGGTGTTCATATGTCGGATAAAATAAAAACACCGAAAATCCAAACCGGAAAAATCAAAGATCGAACCGAAAATCGTATTTTGTAAATGTCAAAACCGAACCGACCGAAAAAACCGAAATTGAATTAAATTAAAATTTATTTATTTATATTATATATGTTATGAGATAATATTTAGTGAATGAATAATCATTTTGAATGATTTTTAGTTGACTGTTTTTTATTTAATTCATTGTTGTTTATGTAATTTTTAGTTGATTGTTGTTTATGTCAGTCATTTAAACTTTATTTTAAAAGTTTTTACTAAGAAATCATGTAAAAAAACATATTATATTTTATAATGTATTTATATTATTAATTTTAATAATTGTATCAAAATCTAAATAACCATATCAAAATTTGTTTTGGTTTTTTGAAAATATTATAAGACTGTGGTTGAATATTTATCCTTGTATTTTTTGTTATTTTTTATTTTTTCACTATATGACTATAACTTTAAGTTGTGTGTTGGGGTATTTAAATTACATGTTGGATGAAATTTATGTTTATTTTATTGTGTTATGTATTATTAATGATAAAATCGACCAAACCGAACCGTATAAACCGGTCCGTTATAGTACAAAAACCGAACTGAATCGAACCGAAGTAAAACGGTGACTTCGGATTATATTTTTCATAAACCGAAAATCGGAAAACCGAATCAAAATTAGACAAATTAAAACCGAACCGACCGATAAACACACCTAATGATCAGGATGAATTGGCCCGATAAAATCAGACTTTGGCTAGGTACAACTCGAGTTCAAGCAAGCTCAATGATTTACTGTCTATTGACAAAGATGATAAAGCTGGTTTGAGATAAAATAAAATACCATTTACCTGCAGTGTCAATTTTTAGTAAAGTATAAATGACAAAACAATTAGATTTATTATTTGGTACCCAAACTCTTTTTCCAGAGGATTTTTTCTTGTTGGTGTTGTGGCTGATGTTGTGCAACATAAGAGACAACATTGACTTGACAGTGCACTTCATGTAGTCCTTACTCAACTTGAAGCAGTACGGCATGATGTCTCCAGGTTTTTGACAGTAATGATAGAAAAAATGTGGTTTCTTACTTCTTTGTTTTTGGGTGCAAACCTGTTTTGTTGAGACTTTGGCAGTAGGCACATCTTTAGGAGATGAGTGACTTCTACTTTCTTTCACACAGTAGGTTTAGGTGCACTGTTTGATAATTCACTTACTTCAAAAACACTGTTTTGTATCCCAAACCAGTTTTACCATTTTTACAACAGACAATGAATCATTGAGCTTGCTTGTACTGGAGTTGTATTTGGCCAAAGTCTTACTCGAGTCAATTCATCATTCATTCTACATAACTCAATGTCTCTCTTGGTCATGATAGTTTCAAATTTGTCAAGAGAGTTTTTCAACTCAATGTTCTCCTTTACAAGTGCAAGATTTACCTTGTTCCTTTTTAACCAATCAGCATAGAGTTCCACGTACATGCTTTGAACATTTTCCATTGTTAGTTCTTCTTCATCCAAATTATCATGTCACTGGAATTTTCAACAACATTTAAAAATAAGGAGTTTGATGCACATTTCCTAATGTTGTGGTCTGATGTTTCCGAACCAGAGGCAACACCATGAGGGTTGACTTGCAGAGACTTATTTATTTTCAAGATGACAGTGAGTGATGTATGATTCTCATCATCAGTATATTCATGATTGATGGGTTACACCTAAAACTTCAACTGGGCCTGAGCCCAATCATGAAGGTCCACTCCAAATATTTTTAAGGCTCAAGCTTATTTAAATATTATATATAGAAGACCCTGAATTCTACAAAAGCCCATAAGAGGCTCAAGCCCGTGAAAAACTTTTCGAATATCTATAAATAGCTCAAATCACCTCATTATTAAGGTACAAACTTTCTTTAGCACTATAACGCTCTACTCTTGATTATTATTCCTTGAGTAATCACTGACTTGAGCATCGGAGTGCCTTCTCCGGGAACCCTCCCGGCTCCTCTGACTTTGTTTTGTGATGTAGGAACGACCCACTGAGGATATCCGCAAGGAACATACAAGGGTTTCTTGATACTCCGAACTTTTCGGAAGCAACGTGTTGGGTACAAGTGATTTTTGGCTACATCAGCTTGGCGCCGTCTGTGGGAAACTTGTTCTTTACGTCATTGAGAGCACATATCACTTAAAAAATGTCCCAAGAAAATAATAACAATGGAAACGCACCACCAAGCATTGCTCTCACCCATGAGCCTTGACTTCACTAATGGAAAACACAGCCACACTCGCAGCAAAGGATGGAGTTGCTCAGTACTTGGAATCCCGTAAGCGCAAAAGCACCAAGAAAAAGGTTCAAAGTGAGGGTTCATCATCTCGTGATACTAATAAAGAAAACCCAAAAAAAACTATGTCTAAAGTGAATGACAAAGATGCTGAGGGGACCAAGAAAAATACTACTCAGAAAGACGGTGAAACAAGTGTTCACACAATTCATGACACCTCTGACGAAAACAAAAACACTAATCCAACCTGAAAGGATGGATCTCGTACATATGTAACTGGAGAGAATTCGTCAGCAATTCTGCCGTCACGTCGAAGCCCCTTCACTGATGACATCCTAGATGAAGCATTACCAAAGGGGGTCAAATTTCCTAGCTTACTTGAGTTCGATGGAACAAGTGACCCCCAAGACCATATTGAAAAGTTCTATGAGAAAGCAGATTTGTATGATATCACAGATGCTGCATACTGTAAGATATTCCAAACAAATTTATCAGGAAGAGCACTCACATGGTTCAATAAGCTACCCTCTGGATCCATTGCCAATTTGGATCAACTTACTGACTGTTTCATCCAGCAATTCTCAATTAACAAGAAATACCCAAAAACAACAGCGTATTTGTTCACCATCATTCAGAAAGAAGGGGAAATTTTGAGAGACTATGTTCGGCAATTTACTCATGCGGTTCACGAAGTCTTACACGTGAACCATGATTTGTTAGCTGGAATAATGCAGCAAAACTTGCGCCATCGAAAATTCAAGGAATCAATAGCGGGAAGACCGCCCAAAAACTTAGAGGAATTACTGGAAAGAGTTGAGAAATATATACGGGTTGAAGAATCTGTAAAGCCACACTACTTGAATAAAATAAAGAGAGAAGAAGATAAATCAAATATTAGAAAGCGATATGATAAGAGAACAGCACAGAGCCCCAGCCTCCAAAATATACCCCTCAATGCACGTCTGACCGACATACTGGTAGTGGCTGAACAACAAGGATTGTTGCGTCCCCCTCGCCCAATGCAGAATAACCCAAAGCGCCAATGTTCGGACAAATACTGCCATTTTCATAAAGATATAGGTCATACTATAGAAGATTGCTTCAGTTTGCGAGCAGAAATTGAAAAACTCATAAAGCGCGGACATTTGGGGAATTTTGTGGACAAGTCCCGCGGTGAGAAGCGAGATGACAGGCGTCGGGACGAACAACAAAAACGTGACTATCAAAAGCGTCATGATGAAATTGGGAAACAACATGAACGAGCTGATGAAAATTTTCCCACTGGAGGAGTAATCGCGGTAATCACTGGGGGGCCTGCTTGTGGCGACTCGAACAATGCAAGAAAATCCCTTCTATGGGCAGCAAACGGAACCAACAATTTATCTAGCCCCACATCCTTGCCGATGTATGAAAGTGAAACCATTCAAGATGGATTATCATTCAGTGACAAAGATCTGAAGAACCCTCGGGGTACCCATAATGATGCTTTAATCATCTCAGCCACAATCTCCAATTTTTGGGTAAAGAAAATTCTAGTGGATTCAGGAAGTTCGGCCGCCATAATTTTTCATGATGCATTCATCAAGCAGGGTATTAGAAATGCATAGTTAACACCAGTAAACACTCCACTAGTCGGGTTTTCCGGAGAAGTAGTTGAAGCGTTAGAAGAAGTAACACTTCCTCTTTCCTTGGGTTCTTACCCCAAACGGTCTACTAAGATGGTGAAATTTCTCGTAGTAAAGTCTTCATCTGCATAAAATGTGATCTTGGGATGACCAAGTCTCAATATCTTCCAAGCCATCGGATCGACCTATCATATTAAGCTAAAGTTTTTGACTCCAGGAGGAGTAGGAGAAGCCATTGGTGACCATCGTCTAGCCAGAGAGTGTCATGCGGTGACACTACGGGGTTCATCAGGAAATCATAAAAGACAAGTTTCTAGTGAGGAAAGAGCACCGAAACCTGGAAAAATTTTGCGTGAAAACGAGATACATTTGGTGGATGAGGAAGCCGAGAGCAAAGAAAGAATAACAGCAACCGAAACTCTAAAACACGTGGAAATCGTTCCAAATGATCCCAATAAAACACTGAAAATGGGGACCGAATTACCTCCTAAATTGGAAGAAAAGTTGAAAATTTTCCTTGGTCGCAACTTGGACGCATTTTCCTAAGGTGATGAGCCTCTACCCGGAATACCTCATGAATATGCGCTCCATCACCTCCGTGTTGATCCAAAAATGAGACCAGTGAAGCAAAATAAAAGAGAATTTGGCCCAGAGAAAAATCGACATATAATTGCTGAAGTGGAAAAACTTTTAGCGGCAAAATACATCAGGCCAGTTTCATACCCAGATTGGCTTGTAAATGTTGTCTTAGTACCAAAACCTGGAGGAAAATGACGTTTGTGCATAGACTTTACTGATCTCAACAAAGCATGCCCCAAAGATCCGTTTTCGCTCCCACGAATTGACTTACTAGTTGATTCAACAGCAGGATGTGAGTTACTCACTTTTCTTGATGCATATCAAGGATACAATCAGATCGGCCTAGCTCCAGAAGACCAGGAAAAAGCAAGTTTCATCACTGATCGGGGAATTTATTGTTATGATGTTATGCCGTTTGGGTTGAAAAATGCTGGAGCTACCTATCAACGTCTAGTAAATACCATGTTCGAACACTTGATCGGGCGTAACATGGAAGTTTATATAGATGACATGCTCGTCAAAAGTACCCAAGCGTCTAATCACTTGGAAGATCTTGAGGAATGCTTCAGTATACTCAGAAAATATAGGATGAAACTTAATCCGGATAAATGCACTTTTGGTGTACAAGGAGGCAAATTTCTTGGTTATATGGTGTCAGAACGAGGAATAGAGGCCAACCCTGAAAAAATCAAAGCAATTTTAAACATGAATCCTCCGAAGAGTGTAAAAGGCATCCAAGAATTAACAAGACGTTTGGCCGCCCTCAACCGATTTATCTCAAGATCTGCAGACAAGGGTTTACCATTTTTCAAAATGCTGAGAAGTGGGAAAAGTTTTCGATGGACAGAAGAGTGTCAGCAAGCATTTGATGAGTTGAAAATACATCTGACCTATCCGCCGCTGTTGGTAAAACCAAACGAAGGTGACACCTTGTTGATTTATCTGGCAATATCTGCGGAGACGGTAAGTGCAGTATTGGTCTCTAAAGTAGGACGTGAGCAAAAACCAGTTTATTATATCAGTCGAACTTTACACGGAGCAGAATTAAGATAATATCGAGAAACTGGCACTGGATTTGGTAACTGCAGCGAGAAAACTACGTCATTACTTTCAGTCTCATCCAATAATTGTACTCACCAATCATCCTCTCAAACAAATTATCTTGAGTCCTGAAGCATCAGGAAGAATGGTTAAGTGGGCTGTCGAGTTGAGCCAATATGGAATTGGATATCGCCCACGTCCGACGATAAAAGCACAGATTCTTGATGATTTTCTATTATATATGACAGTGAATCATGAAGAAAGCTACACCCCGACATGGATTGTTTATGTCCACGGGTCATCAACCTCTACAGAAAGCGGTGCAGGTATAGTTGTGGAGAGCCCACAGGGAGATAAATTTCAATATGCCATCAAATTTCTATTCCCTGTAACGAATAATGAGGCAGAATATGATGATTTCATCATGTGAATTAAATTGGCCCTGTCGGTAGGAGCAAAGAGACTGACGATACACAGCGACTCCCAACTTATCGTCAGTCAAGTTAATGGAAATTATGAAGCGAAGGAAGATAAAATTCTTGGGTATCTCACTCAAGTGAATGAGCTTCTCTCACATTTGGACAACTACGATGTGAAGCAGATACCTAGAATGGAAAATGAGTCAGCAGACCGCCTGGCCAAGTTAGCAAGCTCTTTAGCAAACATTGATAATAGGAAAATAACATTCCTAACATATGTAAAGGAAGAAACTGATGGAATTAATGTTACAATCTTTTGTGCTGACAGCGAAGAACCTAGTTGGAAAGATGAAATAATCGACTATTTGATGCGAGGTAACCTTTCTGCTAACCAAGCCGAAGCTCGAAAACTTAGAGAGAGAGCTGCTCGGTTCACAATCATTGACGGAGAACTGTATAAAAGAGGTTTATCTTCACCTTACCTAAAGTTCCTAACGCCAGCCAAAGGAATAGGTACTCTGTGAAATTCATGAAGGAATATGTGAAAATCACTTAGCCGACAGAGCTCTCGCGGGGAAAGCATTACGCGAAGGGTACTTCTGGCCAACGATGAAGCAAGACACTATTGAGTTAGCGAAACATTGTCACGCATGTCAAGAGCATGCTAACTTCCATCACCAGCCGGCTACAATCTTGCAGCCCCTGGAAAGTCCTTTACCTTTTGCTCAATGGGGAATGGATTTGGTAGGTCCTTTTCCTCCTGCTACCAGACAAAGAAAATTTCTGATAGTTGATGTGGATAATTTCACAAAATGGGTCGAAGCTGAACCATTGACCAAAATATATGAAAGAGAAGTAATAAATTTTTTATGGAAGAATATAGTATGCATATTTTGCATTCCTCAAACCTTGGTTTCAGATAATGAAATTCAGTTCTCTGGAGCGAAAATAAAATATTGGTGCAAGGACTTTCCATCAAGCAGTTCTTCACTTCTGTCGGGAATCCTCAAGCCAATGGGCAAACCGAGGTGTGAGACCTCGGTTCTAAACAACTAATCTCGGATTAAACAATAATAATCATACAATAATCCAAGGTTAAAAGCATAGAAGGAAATTTTTTTTAAAATAAGGAGCCTCGCTCGATCGGTAAGATCTAACCAATCGAGCAAGCAAAGAGTGGCAAACTCTCTGCCGAATAAAACCAGCTCCGCTCGATCGGTAAGATTCAACCGATCGAGCGGGCCACCTTAAACCAAAACAGAAACTAGGCAATTTGTCAATCGATCGATCGGTCAAATCTTACCGATCGATCGGTGACAGTACATAAGCAAAAAATACAGCAAAACTTGATACAACTCAATTCCAAACCTTCAAAACATAATCATGCATTACAATCACAATATCTCCAAATAATACATGAAGTTCTAGAGTTGATCAACCGCTCATAAAGATAGAACATGCATCGGTTCTAGCTATTACAATCCGAATACAAAACATAACAAGTTCGAGTTCTAACATGCTTCAATCTTAAACTAGATAAACATGCTGATTTGACTTCTAAACCGAGTCTCACTACTAACTCTCCCTCTTGATGCTAACCAGGTCTTTGCTGACTTGATCCTTCCCCACCTGTTGCCAAGTACACATACAAAACAAAGCAACAGCCGGATAACTCCGGTGAGAATGATATTCCCAGTAAAAGCAACATAAAAAGTAATACAAGTAATATATCAACAACATACTCTCAAGAAAACAAAATCAAATCAAACGAATGATATGCATGTCTTTAAATCGGGATATCAATTCTGATAAACGAGGTATTGCTGCTCTGCTCTTGGGATCCCGAGGATGAGATCACGTAACAACTCACCGACTCTTCAAATCGAGGTGGTGTCATGTATCCCAATCCCATAGACTTTGGTGCGACCATGAGGAGTATGCTGACACTAGGCGAACCTCTACGCCTAGGCCACTCGCTTAAAGCCCCCAAAATGTCTAACATAAAAAGGGTTGTTCTTCTCGCTAAAATCAAAGGTTTGGCTCAAGATGAATGCATAAGAAACATAAAACATTAAGCCACATGACAAAAGCTCAATTAATCAACAAAATACAAGTTCCACATGCTAGAACAAGTATTGATGCAAGTATGTGATTTAAGGGAAAATCGAGAATCAATTGTCCCGAGTATGCTATCCCGCTAACGATGACTGCTTGTACCTTTCAATGCAAGTAGCTCCAACTCTGGATACGCTACAAAATAGGTTATATCAAAATCTAAACAACCTAAACAACAACAAGGCTCAAGGTAAACTCTTTATCGCTCTTCGTCCAACTCTTCGACGATCGAATGTTGCTAACACAGGGCTCGACAAACTCCAAACGAATCTGTACGGAGGCAAGAAAGATCAACAACGACGATCAAAACTCAATAGCCAAAGTTCTACGATTCAAAACGGTTCAAAATCTCAAAAACTCAAACCGGCGACATAACGGCTATAAACTGATCAAACTGAAAATGCAGACAACAGTACAATATCGATATCAACTCATATCAATGCTCAGACAACAATAACAACTCAAACCCAACCAATCTCAAAACTAGATTTTCGAAAATAGGCTTCCAAAAATCATAACAATTCCGAATGTTGCTCTTTTTCAAAACCGACAGAGAGTAAACGATCAGAACTCTGCCAAGAACAACATACTCGAAACTCAAACGATTCTAACAACATCCGAAAAATAGAATGTATCTGATCGGAGAAAAACTTACGATATAACGAAGCTCTCGCTGCAGTAATCGCTAATCTGCCCTCAGAAATAAATTCCAACGGACGGATCGAGATCAGACTGAAATCACAAAGCTTGGAAACTCAAAGGGGCGGCTTCAATGGAGGAGGAACGAAATGGGGAAGGAGATGGAGTGTTGAGACTAAGTCAACCAAAGTAGATAATATATAAAATCCAATATTTGCATTTTAGTCCCTGAAATTTCCAAAATTTGCAAAATAAACCCTGATCAAAATCAAGTCGGCTCTTAACTCTGTAATCTCCGATTAACTCAAATAAGCTCATTTAAGATAAAATCGGGGCGTTACAATTCTCCCCCTCTTAGAAGAGATTTCGTCCTCGAAATCAATAAGTAACACAACTCATAAGATAGAATAAAGAACTAAAGACAGTAAGAAGAATTCACGTCATCCGAATAACTCAGGAAAACGCTGTCTCATGTCAGATTCTGTCTCCCAAGTCGCTTCCTAGACGCCGTGACGGCTCCACTGCACTTTCACCAACGGAATTAACTTGGTTCTGAGCTGCTTCTCCTTCCAATCAAGGATCTGAATTGGTCGTTCAAAATAGCTCAGAGTTTCGTCTAACTCGGCTTCATCAGGCTGAAGAATATGAGAAGGATCTGGATGATACTTCCGCAGCATAGAGACGTGAAAAACGTCGTGAATACCAGATAAAGACGGAGGAAGTGCAAGTCTTTAGGCAAGATCGCGTATCTTCTCGAGAATCTCATACGGTTAGATGAATCTCGGAGATAACTTTCCTCTCTTTCCAAATCTCAGAACACAACCCAAACCTCGGTTAGAAGCATCACAATAGACTGTGAAACCTCCAGTACCTTTTGGAATAGAAAGAATTGGAGCACTGGTCAGTCTCCTCTTTAGATCAACAAAGCTAGCCTCACAATTTGCAGTCCAGATAAAAGGCGCATTCTTCTGAGTCAGCTGGGTAATAGGCTTGGCAATAGACAAGAATCCCTCGATGAATCGATAATAATAACCAGCTAAACCCATAAAGCTTCGAATCTCAGGTGCTGATGTCGGCCTAGGTCAATTCATAACCTCTTCAATCTTGCTGGGATCGACAGAAATACCATCTCCATAAATAATATGACCGAGAAAGACAACTCGATCCAACCAGAACTCACACTTAGACAGCTTGGCAAACAACTTCTCAACTCGCAAAATCTGCAAAACGATCCTCAAATGCTCTGCATGGTCAGTACGGTTCTTCGAGTAGATAAGAATATCGTCGATGAAAATAATAACAAACTCATCTAAATAACGCTGAAAGATACGGTTCATCAAACCCATAAAAACCGCTGGAGCGTTAGTCAAACCGAATGACATGACTATAAACTCGAAATGACCATACCTCGTTTTGAATTCGGTCTTAGGAACATCTTCCTCTCGGACTCTCAGCTGATAATAACATGACATCAGATCAATCTTTGAATAGAAAGAAGAACTCTGCAGCTGATCAAAAAGGTCATCTATTCGGGGGTAAAGGATACATGTTCTTGACTGTAGCCTGATTCAGTTGACGGTAGTCAATACAGAGCCGCATAGAACCATCCTTCTTCCGAACAAATAGAACAGAAACACCCAAGGAGATACACTAGGTCTGATGCATCCCTTGGCAATCAAATGCTCAAGATTCTCCTTCAATTCTCTCAATTCAATCGGCGCCATACGATACGGAGCTTTGGAAATAGGTTGAGTACCTGAAACTAAATCAATGTTGAATTCGATCTCTCGAATAGGCGGTAATCCATGAATATCTTTCGGAAACACATCAGCAAATTCTCTAACCACTGGTATATCAACCAAATCAGGGCTAAATTTCAGTACATAAACTGCATAAACAAAAAATCCCTCTGCACCTCTCTGTAACAAACGAGTCATAGATAACACTGAAATCAAAGAAATTCTAGATCGAGAACCCTTACCAAAGAATTTCCACTCGTCTACTATTTCAGGTCTGAATCTGACAACCTTGAGAAAACAATCGACTGTTGCCCTGTACTTGGTTAAAGCATCTATACCAACAATACAGTCAAAATCTGACAGCCCAAGTACTATTCAGTCGAACTCTAACAAATTTCCCTCAAAAAAAAGTTCACAGTTCCTGACTAATCTGACAGAAATAATTCCTCCATCCAAAGGTGAAGTAACAGCTACTATAGTAGGCAAGAACTCAGTAGCAAAGCATGCATCAACACAAATTTTTTAGAGATAAAGGAATGGGAAGCACCTGTATCTATCAATACATGAGCAGAATAACAAAAAATCGAACAGTTACCTACTATAACATCGTCCGGTGCTGCCTGGGCCTGATCCTTTGTCAAAGAAAAGACTCGTGCCTGCTGTCTCGGAGGCTGGTTCGCACTAGGGTTACCTCCCTGTCTGTTCTGTTGCTGAGTCTGGAAGGAGTGAATGACAAAAGACTGTCTCTCAGGCTGAGCTGTAGGTCTAGATGAACTCCCACTCTGAGCTCGATCTCTACTACGCTGAGGGCACACCTTAGAAAAGTGTCCCGGTTGCTGACAGGTATTGCAGTTCCCAAAGACTCCTACACACTGATCCGGTGAGTGTCTACCTCCACACTTGTTGCAAAACAAGGAATAAGATCCAGAACTCTGTCCTGAACCGAATTGCTTGGAACCACTGGAACTAAAAGAACTATTCCCATGCTTCTTGAACTGTTTCCCTCTTGCTTTGTAATGATCCCTTATGTTTCCCCCACTGCTTCCACCTTCGTACCTCTGTGGTTGGTTCTGATACTGAGGTGGCTGATTATGATACTAAGACGGTTGATTCTGAGACTGTTTCTGCTGCTGAGGTACCATCTGATTTCCTCTCTGTCTCCACAAACCCGCTTCAGCTCCCTTTGCGTGATTCATGGCATTCGCAAAGTTATCAGGCCTAGCAGTGTTTACCAACGTGAAGATGTCGAGATTCAAGCCGTTGATGAACTGATCGGCTTTGGCTTCTTCACTGCCATCAATGTGCGGTGCAAAATGCAACAGACTATCAAACTTGGCTACGTACTCCTCAATGTTCAAATACCCTTGCCTCAGATTGGCAAACTCGGCTCCCTTGTCCTTTCGGTACGAAACAGGGAAAAACCGCTTATAAAATTCAGATTTGAAAAAAGTCCAATTAACAATTGTACCTCGATTCTCCATGGATCTCTTTATCGTGATCCACCAGTTCTTAGCAACACCACGAAGCTGATGAATGACTAACCTAGTTTGGCGGTCGTCAGAGTAATCAAGGGAATCGAACAACTGATCATTGTCGTCCAACCAGCTCTCGCAATCAACAGGATTCTCTGTACCTAAAAACAGAGGTGGATTAAACGACTGAAACCACTTCAGCAAGGTTTCCATAGGAGTCGCTGTAGCATCCATCTGCTCAGTTTCAGTACTGGCTTGCTCATTCGGAGGAGTAACTGGCGGTGGGTTTCTGTTAGGGGTGCAAACGAACCGAATCAAGCCGAATAATGATAAAATTTTAAGGCTCGAATTCGGCTCGATAAGAGTATATTCGAGTTCAAGCTCGATTTGAAGTTCGATAATTTCAAATATTTTGGCTCGAGCTCGGCTCGAAATGAAGTTCTAGTTCGAGTTCGGTTCGAAATATTCGAACCTATTCGTGAACTATTTGGATATTATGGTTCAAAAAGCTCGAAATGTATATATATTTATTATATAATTATATTATATTAATTAAATATTAAGACTCGCGAACTATTCACGAACTATCGAAAAAAGTAATTTCGGCTCGAGCTCGGATCGAAAAAAAGTTCGAACATGTTCGAATTTGGCTCGAGTTCGATAAGCTCGAATACGAAGCAAATATTTATCGAGCAGGCTCGTAAAGCTCACAAACAGGTTCAGTTCGTTTACACCCCTAGTTTCTATTAATAACTCGACAAGGACCCATCTGATAATCAAAGCTTAGGACACAAGATATCTCAATCGCTACAAATCGGTGCCCTTTCAACCTCTCAGAAAATCGGATACCAGTCAGTAACAGAAACAGTTATATCTCAAGTAGTTCATGCTTTATAAATTAAATTACAAAATCATGTAATTCAATTAATTCTCAAATAATAAAGCATGTTCGCATGGAATTAAATAAACAGTTAAATAACTCAATCACATGCGAGGAGCCAATACATGCGGACTCTATTGGAACACGGTCGTTCTTCGGATCGAAAAAGAAAGTGATACTTGTTGCAGCGGAAGTTTTAAAATTTTGTATGGAACAATTCCATATCATAGGTATCAAATTCCTACGATTAAAATTGATAACATAAAATTTAAACAATGTAAATTTTACCTTAAAATCTCGAAGCGAGATTATGGACACCAACAGATTAATCTGCTCTTGTTGTATATCTCAGGAACTGATGAACGAACAATTCTTCAATCAAGTCCACGAACAGAAGTTTAATCCCTCTGATATACTGCACTAGAAAGTCTATCAGAAGTTTCTACGAAGAGAAATAACAGATTTGATCTGCTAATTCAGAATGCAAATTCGAAATTTGCAGACTGAAATTCTCGAACACAGTAGAGGGGGGGGGGGCCGAATTCCCTAGAGAGAGATCTCTAGGGTTTCGAATTTTTTATGCCTTGATTGTGTCAATTTCTGTACTGCAATAACTTATTTATAATGTGGGCTGCTAACAGCTTAGGGCCCATTAGTCATAAGTTCAAGCCTGACAAGCAAAGCCCGCATGTTCAGAAATTAATATAAAATTCATCGTGACTCATATTGATAAACCAATTTCACCAATGTGCACAGAAACCATTTCTGCATCTTTTAAAGTCAAGACAAATTTTCTGAATCCGAATTCAGTGGTTTCCAAAAATGTCCATCACTATGTCATTTTAGGAAATCTTACTCCCTCTACTCTTAAATAAGAAGTCCTACTTCTTTATCCACTAAATTTAACTCTTTAAATTTAATTATCTCAACGGGGATTAGAAATCCATTACTTGGGTGACCCTCAATGGTTCAGGGATACAGCTAGCCGTGGGCTCACAACTCCTTGTGACTCGGAACAACAATTTCCGACTTGTCCATCGAATCATGGTAAGAGCGTCTAGCAACATCGCCCCATGATTCCCTAGGTATCACTGATAGTGCCTGCAAGAACCAGTAGATTTTGGTTAGCGCACAGTACGGTCCCTTCAACTATATATCCCGATCGAATCAACAACCATTGGTAAATCGAGAGTCGTTCAAGATTTGATAACTATGAAATGCATCTTGAAGATCAAATAGTGACATCGCATGTGCTACTAAGAAACCATTTTTTAAAGCACATCATGTACTCTGGCCAGAGATTTGTCACACTAATATCTCCTCAGATTGCATAGGATATTCACACTCGCAAGTGTGCGGTGAATCCTTGACAACAAAGCATCGACTCCTATATGTGTCGTAACTGTACCCAATCCCAACACTTGATGGCCCTAATAGAGTCGGTAAACGAGTCAAAGCACAATACTAGCATATAGAGTCTCAATGATGTTTCAAGTAATAAGGACTAATGGTGTACAACCAAAACCGCGGACTATATCCACTCGATAAGTGATAACCACTTGGAAAGTCCGAATAGGGAATATCCATTTGCATGCTTCGAACATCTCTATGTTCCATACCTATGAAACATGGTACTCGGCATCGCAAATGCTAGTCTCAATCTCGAGCGATCCTTATCCTTATTTGTGGACGCCTCAATTGACTAGGAACTGTTTAGAATATACAGTGAACATAAGATGTGTTTCATGATAGTGATCTCTCTATATTCACTATCTCATCTTACTTTAGTATATTCAAGGTCTTTATCAAAATAGCAATAGTATATCATTATATAATAATAAGATAAAGTGAACGCCATTTAAAGAACGTATATTATATTAAACAAAGATTGTTTACAAAAAGAGACTCTCAAAGCCCTTAGCCACAAGTTGGATAACGGGGCATCAACTCTTTCAATCTTCCACTTTCCCTAAAGCCAACTAGTCATACTACGTAGTCCCATTGCTTTGCGATGTTTGTCAAATAATGGTCCTGGCAAGGGCTTAGTAAGTGGATCAGCAATATTGTCTGCAGAGGCCACTCTCTCGACAGTGATGTCTCCTCTATACATGATCTCCCGGATGATGTGGTATTTTCTCAGTACGTGTTTGGACTTCTGATGAGACCTTGGTTCCTTTGCCTGAGCAATGGCACCCGTGTTGTCACAGTACACCGGGACTGGACCAACAGCTTCAGGAATTACACCCAACTCTTGGATGAATTTCCTAATCCAAACCGCCTCTTTAGCAGCAGCTGATGCTGCAATGTATTCTGCCTCAGTGGTGGAATCCGCTGTGGTGTCCTGCTTGGAACTCTTCCAAGAGACAGCACCGCCATTGAGCACTAATACAAATCCAGAGGTTGACTTCGAGTCATCCACGTCACTTTGGAAGCTAGAGTCGGTGTAGCCTTCCAATTTCAATTCTCTTCCTCCATAAACCATGAATACATTCTTAGTCCTTCGCAAGTACTTAAGAATATCCTTCACGGCTTTCCAATGCATTTGACCGGGATTGGCTTGATATCTGCTCATGACACTCAGAGCAAATGCCACATCCAGTCTGGTAGATATCATCCCATACATGATACTCCCTATGGCTGACGCATATGGTATGTGTGTCATTTTCTCTATCTCTTCGTCAGTCTTGGGACACATAGACTTGGATAGAGATACTCCATGACACATAGGTAGATGTCCTCTCTTGGACTCATTCATTGAAAACCTTTTCAATATAGTGTCGATGTAGGTAGCTTGAGTAAGTCCTATCATTCTCTTAGATCTATCTCTATAGATCTATATACCTAGAATATAGGACGCCTTACCCAAATCCTTCATCGAGAATCTACCTGACAACTATATCTTTGTTGACTGCAACATCCCTACATCATTCCCAATGAGTAAGATGTCATCAACATAAAGTACTAAGAATGTCACAGCATCCTTAACTACTTTCTTGTACACGCACGGTTCCTTCGGATTCTTGATGAAACCAAAGTCCTTTATTGTTTCATCAAATTTCTGGTTCCAACTTCTTGATGCCTGTTTGAGACCATAGATCGATCTCTGAAGCTTACATACCTTATGCTCACTTCCCATGGATGTGAATCTCTCGGGCTGCATCATATAGATTTCTTCCTTAATGTTTTCATTAAGAAATGTAGTCTTCACATCCATTTGCCATATCTCGTAGTCATACCAAGCTGCTATGGCAATAAGGATTCTTATGGACTTGAACATTGCGACTGGTGAAAAGGTTTCATCATAGTCAACTCCTTGTCTTTGAGTATAACCTTTTGCAACCAATCGTGCCTTGTAGGTCAGTACCGTACCATCAGGCCCAAGATTTCTCTTGTAGATCCATTTACACCCTATTGGAACTATTCCATCGGGAGGATCTACTAAAGACCAAACTTGGTTTGCATGCATCGAGTCTATTTCCGACTGCATAGCTTCAAGCCATAAGTTCGAATCAGCATCAGAAATTGCTTCCTTGAAGTTTCTTGCTACAACTTAAATTGTAATTCACCCAAGTGTAGGTTGTCTGCAAGTAATATACTCGTGAGTACGAGATCGATCCACGGAGAGGATGTTGTAAGTTTAATTTTAGCAATAATATATTATAGATGAAAATATTATTATAAAACTTCAAATACACAAATTATAAAATTGTCAAGGTTTCAAAGGTTCATTGTTGGTTTATTTAAGATTGCTTAATAAAAATAAATAAAAGAAACTAAAATAAAAATAAACATAAAAGAACAATGAAATATTTAAACAAGTATATCATATAATATAGTTCCCACTATATTAATATCAACCGATATTTAATACATGGTACCCATAATATATATATAAATGCATAAATATAAATTGACATAAAAGTAAATGTTAGATCAAATCACAATATTTTATTTAGAACATCCGGCAGAGCCACGCTATCGTCTAAATAAAATATATGACTTTATGTTAGATGCGATAAAGTAAATGTTAGTTGCGGAAAAGTAAAAGTTAGATGCGAGAAAGTAAATGTTAGTTGCGGAAAAGTAAATGTTAGTTGCGATAAAGTAAAAGTTAGATGCGAGAAAGTAAATGTTAGTTCAAATCACAATATATTATTTAGAACAACCGACAGTGTCGCGCTATCGTCTAAATAATATATATGACTTTATTATAAATAGATACATATATTTATAGTATATAATTATTGTAGTATTTATTGTATCATATTTGACAACAAATCAAGGTAACCACATTCAAGGTACCAAGCATTTGATGTAAATAGATAACAACAAATCATCCAAAATTATACCTACAAATAAAGATCAATTAGTAAAAATAAAAATAGAAAAGAAAAGAATATACAAAATATAGACAATCTTACTTGACCAACAATGAAACCTTTTCACCTTGACATAAAAAGATTTAGCTTTCCATGAACATGAAACTCAAGAATAAAGATAAAAGAAATTTCATACTTGAACTTGAGAAACTTGCACACTCAAACTTTTATTCTCACACATACAATATTTATTTTACAAATGAAGAATTCTCTACACTCTTACCCACTACAAAGCTTATACAACACATCTATTTATAGGCCAAATGAGAGCAAGAGTCCAAGGCTCATTAAATGTGAAATAGTAAAGTTGGTGGGTGCTTGTCTCCTTGAATGTCAATACCATGACCCAACTTTAATTGGCATGTTTGATGCCTTAGACCACCGATTCAGCCTTTCTTTTCAACATAGAACACGTAGGATATTTTGTGTAGATGTGTTTGGACAACTCATTCACCCCTTTTGGATAACATATGAAATACTTATGATATTTTTACTCCAAGCTGGTCATAGTAAAAGTAAATCTATCTCCATTTTGATGTTTGATTATTTTGATCATCTTAATGAAGTTTTTGGAATTTCTTGTCTTCTACAAAGTTGAAGATGCCTCTTTTGTGATTCTACAGGTTTTGAGATTACTCCATTATGACCTCTGTAGCTTGAGTAATTTTATTTTTACCAAACCTGCGTAAACCGTAAAATACAACATTTTAGTAAAACATTTAAATATAAACACATAACACTAAAATAATACAACTTCATAATTTTAATTAAACTTAAATTTTAAAACACACTTTTTAACATATAAATAATTACAAATTTTAAGTTTCATCACACCCCAAACCGGCTAATTACTAGTCCCTTAGTAATAAAATATCATAAAATATCATAAAATCACAAGTTAGATTTTTATTCCTTAATATATATTTTAAATTTGCAAACTTTGAAATTTTAAAAACACACTTGTGAGGAGATCATATGTTTATTTATAAATCTCATTATCAACCAATATATCAATATGTAATTGGATGGGCTATACATATATATTTCACACAATATCAAAATATTAAATATATATAATTTCTTTTTTTTACATAAATATTTTCTAAAAACTTTGAGAATAATATAATTAAAAGGATAATAGAAATCATTTTCATAACATGTATATCATTAAGAATATTAATGTAAAAGTCTCAACTCCATATTCTCTCGGGTTAAAGTATTTCATATATAGCTGTTTTTCACTCATGGAGTTGGAAGAAATTATACACTCTTTGAAAATGGCTAGTAAAGCAGACAATCAAATAACCTAATATTGAAAATAAGATAGGATGATTTACAAAGAATAAACCCATTTTTTTTTGTTTTTTTTGTTTTTTTTGTTTTTTGCTTGGCTGCAAAATTGTTTTTACATAATCAAATACCTCCAATAAACTTTGAAAATGTAACATTTTTTTTTTTCAAAGTTTATTTATTTTTTTATTTTTTATGAGGTAAATCTATTACATTAATAATTATAGTAGAGATATTAATACTCTACATCTTTACAATCAAACTTCAAACAACTTTGCAGCCAATTTTCATTTTTCTTTTTTTTTCTTTTTTTTTTTTTCAAAATAGGTTTAATCTAGTAATCAACCATTTCTTAATAATCAATAAAAGCTTATAAGTTGTTTTCTCAATTCTTACCCCTCACTCACAAAATTTATGTGAGTAACTATTGCACTTTTACAAATTAATTCCCTCAATTATACATGTTATTATTTATTCAATCAATATCACTTTAATTATATACTCATAAAAGTTTTAGAAAATATGTATTTGAAAACACACAATTATATATTATTTATAACTTATATCCCATCAATTATATATTTTCTATTAAATTGATAAAAAGAAGAATAAATAAACATCTATACAAAAAAACTTCATTTTCTTAGTAGTTTGCAATTTAAATATATACGAAATATTAAAATCTAATCTATTGTGATAAGATGATAAATAAAAACTAATGCGTGTCAGGAGTTTTTGACTCCTTACTCTGCCATTGAAAAAGAAAAATAAATATTATTATAGAAATATATTTTTTTTTAAATTTTAAATTTTTTTTTTTTTTTTTTTTTTTAGAGATAAACCCTCCCCCAAACTTGAATATGACATTGTTTTTAAATTTTTTTTTTTTTTTAATAAAGAGTACATGATGAAAGAGATATCACCTGGAATTATTGAAGATGAGGAACAAACACAAACCATTTCATGACATGTTGAATCAATGATCCAGTTTTCTTTTCTTACTAGTTGGTTGAGACCAATTGATCTTTGTTATAGCTGAATCAGGTTGATGAACAAAAGCTTGGAGATCATCAATTAATTGGTCTTCATTCGAAGCAGAGATGAGCATCCTTCGTGAATTTTCTGAAATAAAATTTTGTTCCACGGCTACATCGAGAAAAGTCAACAAACCATCATAATAGTTATTAATATTCAACAAGCCAACAGGTTTATTATGGATATTAAGTTGTGCCCAAGAAACAACATGAAAAATTTCTTCTAAAGTACCAAAACCACCAGGTAAGGCAATAAAAGCATCAGAATTTTCTATCATTTTAGTTATTCTCTCGTACATTGATGAAACTTTCAACTCTTCCCCAACCGTAACACCTGTAATATTTCCTTCAGCTAAAGCTGTAGGAATAATACCCAAAACCTGACTACCTCCAAGATGAGCTGCTGTTGAAATAGATCCCATTAACCCAATATTGCCTCCTCCGTAAACCAAGTGAATTTTTCTCTCTGCTAACTTTTTTCCAAGATTAATTGCTGCATCAACAAATATTTCATTCTTTCCAGTATTAGAACCACAAAAGACACAAATATTTTTCAATTTTTGTGAAGAAGATCCTGTCATGTTTTTTTTTTTTTTTTAAAAAAAAAATATAGAGAGAGTTGAGTGATTTTATAAGGAAAACAAGGAATAAGACAGAAATAGGAATACAGATGTGAACAAAATGATGAAAATAGTAAAAAAATAATATATAATAATAACATGCATGCGTATAAACAGTGATGTGATTGTGGCTCACAGTGTTCCTTCAATATTTATGAGTCGAGGGTTGGCTTACCATCCAATTTTCTTATAAATTGGCAAATAGGGTCTTTTTTAGTCAGATTCCCAAGACCATCACCATGACGCTGCGCTTGGAATAGTTTCCATAAATGGAGAAGTTGACCTTGTACATCTCCACTAGAATGCGTCTCAAGAGTCAATGAGATATCATCCAATGACTCTTTACTCAGCCCATTCTTAATGAAATCAATTTTATCTTCTCTATTTGTGGAAACATATCCCAAAGATCTGCATTGTCTATTACAAGTCCATCTGGCACAATTATGACAAACATCTAACCTTTTAGCCCTTCTTTTCTTCGCATAGGTACTTTTTCCTAGTCCAGACATATTTCGAACAAGTAAGAATTTTGGAACTTCACCACCTAATCGAACCTTGGCTTCAATTATAAGACGAATATCCTCCGGGATTCCTTTTTGCATAAGCATTCTCAATCTTTCACATCTGCCTTCATAAATCATTCTCAGAACTTTTTTAGAAACAGATGGAAAATATTTACCAAGTTTTTTGATAGCTTCATCCATAATATATATTTATATATATATATATTCAATTATTTTGGAAAATTGAAATAAAACCGACTGAAAATAGTCACGGAGTACCGTTATCCGCCACTTAACCGGGAAGTGAACTCAATTCTGCAAAAATAAAATAAAAATATAAGTAACAATTAAGTTGGATCATATAAAGGCATAAACTCTTCATTAAGAACTTCATTTTCTATAAACGGTTTAAGTCTTTGCCCATTAACTTTAAATACATTATTATTTTTAGGATTTTCAACATCAACATCACCATGAGGATAGACAAATTTAACAATAAATGGTCCAGACCATCGCGATCTAAGTTTTCCTGGAAACAAATGCAAGCGAGAATTATAAAGTAAAACTTTTTGTCCGATTTCAAAAGATTTTCTCATAATATTTTTATCATGAAATGCTTTTGTTTTATCTTTATAAATCTTTGCATTTTCATATGCATCATTTCTTAATTCTTCTAGTTCATTTAATTGCAATTTTCTTGATTTAGATGCATCATCTAAATTAGTATTAAACGCTTTAATTGCCCAATAAGCTTTATGTTCAATTTCAACAGGTAAATGACAATGCTTTCCAAAAACTAATCTATATGGTGACATCCCCAATGATGTTTTAAATGCAGTTCTATATGCCCATAATGCATCACTTAATCTTAAAGACCAATCTTTTCGATTTGGATTGACTGTTTTTTCCAAAATTTGTTTTATTTCTTTATTTGCAAGTTCAACCTGACCATTCGTTTGAGGGTGATATGGAGTAGAAACTTTATGTGTAATACCATATTTTCTTAACAACGAAGAAAATGATTTATTTATAAAATGACTTCCCCCATCACTTATTATAGCTCTAGGTATTTCAAATCGACTAAAAATATTTTCTTTCAAAAATTTTATCACAACTTTATGATCATTAGTTCTACATGCAATTGCTTCAATCCATTTTGAAACATAATCGACAGCTACTAAAATATAAGTGAATCCAAAAGATAATGGAAATGGACCCATAAAATCTATTCCCCAACTGTCAAATATTTCAATAATCATGATTGGATTTAAAGGCATCATGTTTCGTTTTGAAATTGAACCCATTTTCTGACAATTTTCACAAGATTTGCAAAATGAATGTGTATCTTTGAATAAAGAAGGCCAATAAAATCCACATTGAAAGATTTTTGCAGCTGTTTTCTTTGACGAAAAATGACCTCCACATGCCTCAGAATGACAAAATTTAATGACACTACTTACCTCATTGTCGGGTATGCATCGTCGAAAAATTTGATCAGGACAATACTTAAACAAATAAGGATCATCCCAATAAAATTTTTTGACCTCTTTCAAGAATTTATTTTTATCTTGTGAACTCCAATGAGAAGGCATTTTATTTGTCACAAGAAAATTTACAATATTAGCAAACCAAGGCATAGTAGTAGCATAAAATAGTTGATCATCCGGAAAATTTTCATTTATTGGTATTTCATTTTGAGATGATTCAGAAATTATTCTTGATAAATGATCGGCTACTACATTTTCTTTTCCTTTTTTATCTTTTATTACAAGATCAAATTCTTGTAACAACAAAATCCATCTTATTAATCTCGGCTTAGCATCTTGTTTATTTGATAAATATTTTATGGCAGAATGATCAGTGTAAACAATAGTAGTAGAACCAATTAAATAGGATCGAAATTTATCTAATGCAAACACTACTGAAAGTAATTCTTTTTCAGTTGTTGAATAATTGATTTGAGCACTATTTAAGGTTCTACTTGCATAATAGATCACATAAGGTTTACCTTCTTTTCTTTGTCCTAACACGGCTCCTACAGCATAATCACTTGCATCACACATTAATTCAAATGGTAAAGACCAATCAGGAGGTTGTAAAATAGGTGATGTAGTTAAAAGATTAATTATCTTTTTAAAAGCAGTTTCACATTCTTGAGTCCATTCAAATTGTGCATCTTTTGTTAAAAGATTTGAAATTGGTTTCGATATTATGCTAAAATTTTTTATAAATCTTCTATAAAATCCCGCATGACCCAAAAATGATCGAATTTCTTTGATCGTGTTTGGTGATGGTAGATTAGCAATAACATCAACCTTAGCTTTATCAACTTCAATTCCTTTTTCAGATATGACATGCCCTAACACAATTCCGGATTTAACCATGTAGTGACATTTTTCCCAATTTAAAACAAGATTTTTTTTCTTCACATCTTTTTAAAACTTCTTCCAAATTTTTAAGACAGTTTTCAAATGAGTTTCCAAAAACAGTTATATCATCCATAAAAACTTCCACAAATTCTTCAATCATGTCACTAAAAATACTTAGCATGCATCTTTGAAAAGTAGCCGGGGCATTACATAAACCAAATGGCATTCTTTTAAAAGCAAAAGTTCCGAACGGACAAGTGAAAGTAGTTTTTTCTTGATCTTCTAATGATATTGGTATTTGATAATACCCCGAATACCCATCAAGAAAACAATAATAAGGATTACCTGCCACTTTCTCTAAAATTTGATCTAAAAATGGTAACGGAAAGTGATCTTTTCTAGTTGCATCATTTAATTTTCTATAATCAATGCACATACGCCAACTAGATGGAATCCTAGCTTGTAATAATTCTCCCTTTTCATTTTTTATAACAGTGATGCCTGATTTTTTTGGTACTACTTGTGTTGGACTTACCCATTTACTATCTGAGATTGGATAAATAATTCCGGCATCTAATAGTTTTAAAACTTCATTTTTAACAACTTCTTTCATGTGTGGATTTAATCTTCTTTGTGGTTGTTGATATGTTTTAGCATTTTCTTCCAAGTGAATTCTATGTGTGCAGATTAAAGGATTTATACCTTTTATATCTTGCAAAGTCCATCCAATTGCATTTTTGTGTTTTTTAAGTAGTGTTATTACATCTTCTTCTTGTTTTGGTAAGAGGGTAGAAGATATTACAATAGGATATGTTTGATTTTCACCAAGAAAAGCATATTTTAGTTCTATTGGCAAGAGTTTTAATTCAAGTTTTGGATGATCATTTTCTTTTACTTCTTCAAGTTCATTAATTTCTTCAAATAACTTTGATTTAAAAACATTTTTTGAATCAAAACTTTCCACTAAACAAACTTCAGATTGTTGATTTAAGTTTTCTTGGTGTATATTTTCTTCCACAATTGTTTCTATTGCATTATCATCTTCATCTTCATTAATACTTGGTTGTTTACATAAATTGAACACATTAAGTTCTAAAGTCATATTTCCAAAAGACAATTTCATTATTCCATTTCGACAATTAATTAAAGCATTTGAAGTTGCTAGAAATGGACGTCCCAATATTACTGGAATTTCGTTATGTACTTCTATTGGTTGTGTATCCAAGACAATAAAATCCACAGGATATATGAATTTATCGACTTGAACTAACACATCTTCTACGATACCTCTAGGTATTTTGATTGACCTATCGGCTAGTAAAAGAGTGACAGATGTAGGTTTTAAATCTCCCAACTTAAGCTTTTCATAAACTGAATAAGGAATTAAATTCACACTTGCTCCCAAATCTAACAAAGCTTTTTTAATTTTATTTTTTCCAATAATACATGAAATTGTTGGACAACCGGGATCTTTATATTTCAAGGTAGAATTATTTTGAATAATAGAGCTTACTTGCTCCGTTAAGAATGCTTTCTTCTTTACATGCAATTGTCTTTTCACAGTACATAAATCTTTTAAAAACTTTGCATAAGAAGGCACTTGTTTAATAGCATCTATTAATGGAATATTTATTTTTACTTGTTTAAAAACTTCATAAATATCAGAATCATTTTTTTGTTTTTTATTATTTACTAATGCATGAGGAAAAGGAACATGTTTATTTATTTTATCATCAATTTTCTTATTTTTAGGACTCAAAGCATCATCTTTCTCAAAAGTATCAGGATTTGAATCCTTACTCTTTGAGTTTAATTGATCTTTGTTTTCATCACTATATGGATCATTAACTATTTTACCACTTCTAAGAGTAATAACAGATTTTACTTGATCAAATTTTTCTTGATTTTTATTTTTAGGATTAGGTTGTGGTTGAGATGGAAATTTTCCTTTTTCATGAATATTAAGTGCAGATGCAAATTTTGCAAGAGTTTCTTTCAAATCATTCATAGATTGAATGTTTTGAATATTGATAGACTCTTGATTTTGAATGTATGCATGAATTTCATCTTCAAAATTTTTTCTTGGAGGTGGGATATAAGGAGCATAACCTTGATGATTTTGGTTATTTTGAAAAGGTTGTTGTGAAGGTTGTACATTATTATCGTTCCTCCAACTAAAATTGGGATGATTTCTCCAACCAGGATTGTATGTTTGTGAAAAAGGATCTAATGTTGGTTTTTTAAAATTGTTAACATAATTGGCTTGTTCATGGAGACATTCTTTAAATGAAGGCAAAGTAGGACAATTTTTTGTAAGATGATCATGTGTGTCACATATATGACAAACAATTTCTTGAACACTTTTTAATTGATCACTCTTTTTCATTTCTAATGAATCGATTTTTCTTGCTAAAGATGCAAGTTTAGCTTGAACATCTACATCATCTTTAAGATGATAAATACCACCTCCATTTGTTGAATTATTGGTTTTACTTGGTGGTTCAATTGAGCCTATATTATCCCAATTTTGAGCATTTTCTGCTAATGACTCCAAATATTCCATAGCTTCATTTGGGTTTTTATCTTCAAAAGTTCCATTACACATGAATTCTATCATTTGCCTATCTTTAGGTATTAAACCTTCATAAAAGTGAGAAACTATTCTCCATATTTCAAAACCATGATGTGGGCATGTATTAAGTAACTCTTTATATCTATCCCAACATTGATAAAATGTTTCCCCTTGTTTTTGAGAAAAAGTTGTAATTTGTCTTTTAAAAGAGTTTGTTCTATGGGAAGGAAAAAACTTTTTTAGAAATTGTTGTTGCATTTCTTCCCATGATCTTATTGAACTTGATCTCAAATTTTGCAACCATGTTTTAGCTTTATCTTTTAAGGAAAAAGGGAAAAGCTTTAATCGAACAGTATCCATGCTACAATTTTGATCATTATAAGTGTTGCAAACCTCCTCAAATTCTCTTAAATGCAAATATGGATTTTCAGAATCTAAGCCATGAAAATTTGGTAAAAGTTGAATGACTTGTGGCTTAAAATTGAAATTAGATGCATCAGGAGGAAAAACTAAACAAGATGGTGTACTAGTTCTTATTGGATTCATATGGTGCCTAAGTGTTCTTGGTTGTTCATGTTCTTGATGATGATGATTATTATTATTATCATCTTGATTATTAGAATTATCGTCCATGTTTAAAATATTTTCAGTTACTCGAACAAGTCTACCACTTTGTTTACGACTCCAAACAATCATACAATAAAAAACAACATACTATTTACATAATAACAAAATTAAACTTAATTTATACTCCCCGGCAACGGCGCCAAAAACTTGCTACAACTTAAATTGTAATTCACCCAAGTGTAGGTTGTCTGCAAGTAATATACTCGTGAGTACGAGATCGATCCACGGAGAGGATGTTGTAAGTTTAATTTTAGCAATAATATATTATAGATGAAAATATTATTATAAAACTTCAAATACACAAATTATAAAATTGTCAAGGTTTCAAAGGTTCATTGTTGGTTTATTTAAGATTGCTTAATAAAAATAAATAAAAGAAACTAAAATAAAAATAAACATAAAAGAACAATGAAATATTTAAACAAGTATATCATATAATATAGTTCCCACTATATTAATATCAACCGATATTTAATACATGGTACCCATAATATATATATAAATGCATAAATATAAATTGACATAAAAGTAAATGTTAGATCAAATCACAATATTTTATTTAGAACATCCGGCAGAGCCACGCTATCGTCTAAATAAAATATATGACTTTATGTTAGATGCGATAAAGTAAATGTTAGTTGCGGAAAAGTAAAAGTTAGATGCGAGAAAGTAAATGTTAGTTCAAATCACAATATATTATTTAGAACAACCGACAGTGTCGCGCTATCGTCTAAATAATATATATGACTTTATTATAAATAGATACATATATTTATAGTATATAATTATTGTAGTATTTATTGTATCATATTTGACAACAAATCAAGGTAACCACATTCAAGGTACCAAGCATTTGATGTAAATAGATAACAACAAATCATCCAAAATTATACCTACAAATAAAGATCAATTAGTAAAAATAAAAATAGAAAAGAAAAGAATATACAAAATATAGACAATCTTACTTGACCAACAATGAAACCTTTTCACCTTGACATAAAAAGATTTAGCTTTCCATGAACATGAAACTCAAGAATAAAGATAAAAGAAATTTCATACTTGAACTTGAGAAACTTGCACACTCAAACTTTTATTCTCACACACACAATATTTATTTTACAAATGAAGAATTCTCTACACTCTTACCCACTACAAAGCTTATACAACACATCTATTTATAGGCCAAATGAGAGCAAGAGTCCAAGGCTCATTAAATGTGAAATAGTAAAGTTGGTGGGTGCTTGTCTCCTTGAATGTCAATACCATGACCCAACTTTAATTGGCATGTTTGATGCCTTAGACCACCGATTCAGCCTTTCTTTTCAACATAGAACACGTAGGATATTTTGTGTAGATGTGTTTGGACAACTCATTCACCCCTTTTGGATAACATATGAAATACTTATGATATTTTTACTCCAAGCTGGTCATAGTAAAAGTAAATCTATCTCCATTTTGATGTTTGATTATTTTGATCATCTTAATGAAGTTTTTGGAATTTCTTGTCTTCTACAAAGTTGAAGATGCCTCTTTTGTGATTCTACAGGTTTTGAGATTACTCCATTATGACCTCTGTAGCTTGAGTAATTTTATTTTTACCAAACCTGCGTAAACCGTAAAATACAACATTTTAGTAAAACATTTAAATATAAACACATAACACTAAAATAATACAACTTCATAATTTTAATTAAACTTAAATTTTAAAACACACTTTTTAACATATAAATAATTACAAATTTTAAGTTTCATCATTTCTCGGATCACATCCAATGTCGGGTTCACTTTGATCCCCTTCAAGAAGAAGACCATATCTAATAGGAGGTCTAGAAGTCCTCTCGGATCTTCTAGTAATAGGCGTGTCTTGTGATGATTCTTGAGGTATAGGATCGTTATTTTGTATCTCGGGTTCTTCTCGAATTTCTTCGAGTTCCATCATCTTGCCTTTCTTATCTAATAAGAACTCCTTCTCCAAGAAGGTGGCATTCCTTGAAACAAACACTTTTGTTTCAGTAGGATGATAGAAATAATATCCGATTGAATTCTTCGGATACCCTACAAAATAACATAAGGTGGATCGACTATCCAACTTATCTCCCACTGTCTGCTTCACGTAAGCAGGACATCCCCAAATCCTCAAGTACGAATACTTAGGAGCTTTGCCATTCCATAACTCGTTTGGTGTTTTGTCCACTGCTTTAGTGTGGACGTTGTTCAACAACAATACCGCCGTTTCAAGAGCATAGCCCCAAAACGAAGGTGGGAGCTCAGTGAAGCTCATCATAGATCGAACCATGTCCAACAAGGTTCGATTGCGACGCTCCGAAACACCATTCAGCTTAGGTGTCATAGAAGGAGTCCACTGAGAGAGAATCCCATTCTCTTTTAGATAATCCAAGAACTCGGTAATTAAGTATTCTCCACCTCGATCTGATCGAAGTGCTTTAATACTCTTACCTAGTTTGTTTTCTACTTCAGCCTTGAATTCTTTGAACTTTTCAAATGATTTAGACTTATATTTCATCAAATATAAGTACTCATACCTAGAATAATCATCAGTAAAGGTAATGAAGTAGGTGTGACCAAATTTTGTACCAATACTAAATGGTCCGCAAACATCTGTATGCATCAAATCCAATAGATTTTGACTACGCTCAGGTTTTCCTTTGAAAGGAGATTTAGTCATTTTTCCTTTCAGGAAGGACTCACAAGTAGGTAGAGAGTTAATATCAGACATATCAAACATGCCCTCTCCCACTAGCTTGTTCATCCTCCTTGAGAAAACATGACCTAGCCTAGCATGCTGATAAGTGTATTTTATACACTTAATTTATATATGATTTTAATTATTAATTGTTTGTTTCGAGCAGATTTATGTGGGTATTTTGTTATTTTTGTGTTTACAGTGAATTATGGAATTTTGTGGAGAAAAGAATAATTATTGAATTTATTTGGAGAAATAAATTAAAGAGAAAAGAATTGAGAAAGTTAAGAAGAAAACGTACAGAAGAGAAGAAGAGAAAGAATGAACAGTGTTGGGTTTCTTATTGGGCTTTAAAAGTCGGCGCTTAATTTAGCGCTAAACAGAGAAGTGAGAAGAGCTAACGCGTAATGCTATTGAAGACGAGAGAATTGAGATTTCGAGATCAAGGCGCGCCCGCGCCGTCTATTGAGCGTCTGCCCCGTTGCTGATTTGGAAATTTTAATTATTTCGGGCAATAAATTCTTGGGCTTTTTGTGGGCTTTTGCTGAGCGATATAAACGAGATTTTTTGTCAGACAACTTGAGGAGAGCCGCCACAATATTTTACACGCACATCAGAGAATTGATCGTGATTTGCTGAGGATTTTTCTGGAGCTTAACTGAAGAACGAAGACGGAGTTTGATCGACCGGACACGGCATCGACGACGGATTTGTTTCTTATCTTTTATTTAATTCTGAACATGTTTGGATTTATTATTTATTGTTTTCAGAATTTTATTATGAACTAATTTTTATAGTCTAGAGGTCGGATGGAACCTGGTGTAGACACTTTCATGAATTTTTGATTTTATTGAATTGAATTTCTTCTAAATTAATTGTTTTTTCTAGAATTGATTGTCTTTTCAATTATCTGATCAATAATTGATTTGTTATATTTATTTGAAATCATTGCTCGGGAGAGGGGATTTTGAATAGGACATTAGAAAATACACTGTTAATTATTTATATAGATCGGGAGAGTGTATGATTTTAACAGAGCTTTTAAAAAAGAACATTGGTTTGTGATAGATCACTACGATAAATTCTTTATAGGAATATTGGAATTGAATTGTAGTTGATAAACATTATTTGTTGCTCGGGAGAGGGAAATAATATACGTAAGTGTTCTTGGCTATTAATTGATTGGAATTCATGAAGATTAATTAATTAGGATTGATTGTTGTTGAAACCAGGTGAAATCTATACCTCTAGAATATTTTTCTCTGATTGATTTTTAATCTGAAAGTTGTGTGCGTGCTTTTAAATCTCTTAATTATTTTATTTTTATTGCAAAATTCTTGATTATTGATTTTCTAGATAAAATTTAGACTATTTTAATTACAAGTACTAAATATTTTCATTACTCCCTGTGGGATCGATATCTAAATTAATCACTATATTAAAACTTGACACTCGTACGCTTGCGAGGAATTTGCACAACAAGTTTTTGGCGCCGTTGCCGGGGAGTAAATTTTGATTATTTTTTTAGTCTTGTTATCAATTAGTCTAGATTTTAATTTAGAGTTTTTTATTTTATTTTATTTTGTTACTAATTAATTGTTTCTTATTTTTAATTGCAGTCTATGCAACGATCTCAAAGTGCTAATTCTCTACTGTTTGATCCGGAGATCGAGCGCACTGCACGTGCTTTAAGACAAGCTAGAAGAAAAGAAATTGAAAGAATGGCTGAACAAGAAGCAAATCAAGCTCCCCTAGTGCCTATTAGAGATCACTTCAGACCGACGATCCAGGCTCACTATTCTGGAATTGCTCGAGGAACTATCAATGCAAACAATTTTGAGCTGAAGCCTGCATTGATCAACATGGTTCAACAGAACCAATTTAATGGGAGCGCCACTGCCGATCCTTATCTACACCTACGCACCTTTTTGGAGATAACCGATACGGTAAAAATTAATGGTGTGTCTGAGGATATTATACGCTTACGCTTGTTTCCGTTTTCTCTCAGGGATCAAGCCAGAAGTTGGTTGCAATCACTGCCGCTTGGAAGCATCACTACTTGGGAGGGGATGTCAGAAAAATTTCTTGCAAAATATTTTCCTCCTGCCAAAACCACCCAACTGAAGATCGAGATCAGCACCTTCCGGCAGATGGACACTGAACAGTTATACGAGGCGTGGGAAAGGTATAAAGAATTATTAAGACGTTGTCCTAACCACAATTTTGCAGATTGGGAACAGATCGAGTGGTTTTACAACGGACTGAATGCACCTACAAGGATGAATGTCGATTCTGCTGCTGGAGGTACTATATTTGCGAAGGATCATGTTCAGGCTTATGATATGTTGGAGGAGATGACGGTCAATAGTTTCCAATGGCCATCTGAGCGTATAGGAGTAAAGAAGCCAGCTGGAGTGTATGCAGTGGATCCTCTCACGTCCATCACTGCTCAATTATCTGCACTTACTACACAGGTAGCTTTTTTAAATAAAATTAATGTTGCAGATTCAACTGGAGTTGAAGGATCACCGGCCATAGAGCAAGTCAATTATATAAATCCAAATGGCTACCAAGGATATGGAGGCTATAGAGGTAACCATGTCTCAAATACTTATCATCCTAGCTTGCGTAATCATGAAAATTTTTCGTATGCTAACAATAAAAATGTGCTGAATCCTTCGGGATTCAATACAAACAAAGATGAGGGTAAGCAGTCGTTGGAGGATGTGGTTAGTACTTTTGTGCAGGAATCAGGTAAGAGGATGGCGAGAACTGAGTCTCGACTTGACAGTTTGGAGACGCACATGGCCAACATGGGCGCAGTGTTACAATCCATGGAGACTAGTATTGAGCAGTTGGCGAACGCACTGAAGGACAACAATCGCGGCCAGTTCCCTAGCAATACTGAGGTGAATCCCAAGGAGCAGTGCAATGCCATCGAAGTGCGGAGTGCCAAAGACGTTGGAGTCCAAATTCCTACTGTTGCGGATAAGAAACTTGAGGAAAAAGTTGAGGAGAAAGAGAAGGAGCTTGAATCTGAGCCAAAACCGATGTACAAGCCTTCACTTCCATACCCGCAAAGGTTCAAGAAGAAAGCATTGGACGAGCAGTTCTCCAAGTTCTTGGAGATTTTCAAGAAAATTCACATCAACATCCCCTTTGCTGAAGCTTTGGAGCAAATGCCGAACTACGCAAAATTCATCAAAGAGGCGATGTCCAAGAAAAGGAGACTTCAAGAGAACGAGGTAGTGAATTTAACGGAAGAGTGCAGTGCGGTGCTCCAAAAGAAGATGCCACAAAAGCTTAAGGATCCAGAGAGTTTTGTTATTCCTTGCACTATTGGCTCTTCTTATTTTAATAATGCACTTTGCGATTTAGGAGCTAGCATTAATCTCATGCCTTTGACTATTTTCAGGAGCTTAGGACTTGGTGAGGTGAAACCCACCATGATCGCGTTGCAGTTGGCTGATCGATCTATCACATATCCGCTTGGAATCATTGAAGATGTTTTGGTAAAAGTAGATAAATTTATTTTTCCAGCGGATTTTGTTGTGTTAGATATGGAGGAGGATGCAAACATGCCCCTGATATTGGGGAGACCTTTCTTGGCCACTGCCGATGCCAAGATAGAGGTGAAGAGAGGTGCATTGTCGATGGGTGTGGACGGTGAGAGTGTAATTTTTAATATATTCATGAAGTCATCTAACACCCCTATTGAAAAATTATGCTTGATAGAGCCGGTTATGAAGTTGGAGGGTCGTTCAAAAGCCGACATTGCGGTTGATTCATCGAACGAGAGAGCGCCAAAACCACCAAAGAAGGCCACGAAAAAAGCAAAATTTAAAAGGCGGTTCGTGGAATTTATTTGGCGAGTGAAAAAGAAGGGGAAGATCTAACACCGGTGAAAGTCGGGCTGACGACTTTAAACCAAGCGCTACTTGGGAGGCAACCCAAGCATTTTCTTTTCTTTTATTTTATTTGTTTTTATTTTTAGTTTATTTAATTTTTGTTATTTAATTGTTTTAAGTTTTTTTTTTAATTATTTTAAATTTTTGAGCTTAATTTTTTTTAATTTTCAAAAATTTGTAGGCTCCAGAAATCTCAAATTCGAGCTAGCGGCGCGCCCGCTCCATTTATCGAAGTGCCCGCGCCTTACCTGGATGAAATTGGAGTTGTTTTGCGACTTAAAGGCGCGCCCGCGCCTCCCCTTCGATGCACTGATACACGAACAGCGCATGACACCTGCCTAACTTGCGCCAACAAGATCACCAAGCGTGATAGCTCTTCCACCAACGCAATCGCGCCCCTACAGCACTGCATCCTAGCGCTATCGCGCACTTCATCAGCGCTGCATCCTAGCGCTATCGCGCAATCCAATAGCGCAAGAACTAAGCGCTATCGCGCAATCTAAGGGCGCTGCATTGTGCGCTTTCGCGCTCTCTAACCGCACTCCACCATGCACTATCGCGCAACTTAAGGCCACCGCGGATTAATTCTGATTCAGAGATTTAAAAGCCCACTGCAGTCTGCTCGTTTTCATTCCATGTCTAAATCTCACACTCTCGCATCTTGCCATCATAAATTTTCCCTTGGACAAAACATAACATCTTTGGGATTTTGATCGTGATTACAAGGCAGAGATTCTCAGAATTCGTCTTGCTCCATCTACGCTTGTCGAGAAAGGGGAATTTGGCGAATTTGGAAAATGTTCTTCTTGAACGGTACAAAAGCTGAAATTTTATCTATTACATTTGTTCCGTGATAAATGTCGTGATTTGAAGCTATTGGGTTGTCTGAGTTGTGGTGTAGAGTACGTTTGATGCAGTGAATTTCTATATCATTTTATTCGTGCCTACCAAGTGTTTGTTGAATTGCTTGGGTGTATTTGAATGTTGCTGGAATTGTTTGGAGTTTAGTGCATTGTTTGAGGCATTTGATTTGAGTTGAATTATTGAGTTACAATGCCACCGAAAACCAAAGAAAAGGGTGCAATTTCTTCGTCCTCTGCTGGTTCCTATGATAGACACAGATTTTGGAATGCCATAGCAGAGGAGTATTGTTTTGATGTAATGGAGAGAGGGATGCACAAAGAAAGAGGAATGAGGTTGAGAGAGCATAGTGCGCCGACGTTAATTGAAGCTAAGAGAAGAGGTTGGGAGACATTTGTTAGGAGTCCACCAGATGCTGTTATATCTTTGATTCATGAGTTTTATGCAAATTTGATGGTCAAAGACGTGAATCTGAAAGTTCGAGTTCGAGGAAAATTGGTGCCTTTTGATAAGAGTACAATTAACAGTCTCTATGAAATGCCGGATTTGGACATTTCTGATGATGAGTATGAGGTATTTAAGAATGAGTCATATCCAGAGAATATTGTAATTCAGACTTTGTGTCATGATGGGGCGGAATGGAAGAGGAATGCAAAGGATGAAGCTGTTACATTTCCATCCATCTTTCTTAGACGAGAAGCGAATAATTGGCATGAGTTTGTGGCTGCCAGAATTTTGCCATCTGGGCATACATCTGATGTGACTAAGGTTAGAGCTGGTCTTGTGTACTGCATTGTCACTGGAAAATCTGTTGATGCTGGGAGGGTGATTCAGGAGTCTATTATTGCTGCAGTTAGGGGTCCCTCGACTATCAGTTTACCCCACTCGTCTTTTATTACCCAAATTTGCCGGTTAGCTGGTGTTGTGTGGGATGATATGGAGCAGATTCTTCCAATTCGAGGTCCTATAAGAATTACTGGTGCACTGAGACGGGACAAGAAGAAGAAAGCAGCCAGTACTTCTGAACAGGCAGCTGAACCACCGCAGCCCTCTGAGCCACTACCACACTTTGAGCCGGCACCTTCCCATTTGGAAGGACCTATGTCACTACCGACGCATCCGGCCACTGCGTATTCTACTCGTGATGATTCTACGGCCGTGCTTACTCAGATGAAGAAGCAGTGGAAGATGATGTGAGCACATATGACATATATGCATGACTTCACTGCCGCTCTCGCCCAGAATTATCCGCCCACTGTTGTGCCTTATCCAGCTCCTCCGCAGTGGTCTTCTGATGATACTGCTGCTGCTGCACCTTCTTTCCATGGAGATGATGATGATGACGCCGAGTCCTGATGCTCGGTGTCGAAGGTATGAGTCCCTTGTTCTTTTTATTGTTTTTAATCATTAGGGACAATGATTACATTAAGTTTGGGGGGGTGAATCAATGTTTGATTTAGTTGTTTGGTTGAAAGTTGAGTTTTGAATTTCATAGATAAAATTTTTGTTGAGTTTAGTTGTTTTTGGTTGAGTTGAGTTGAATTTAAAAGGAGTCAAGAAAGAAATGGATGCATGGCTGATGAAATTTTTTTGTTTTGTGCTATAACTGACATCCATGACTGTCTGCCTATCTGACAAATATTTTTTGAAAAAAATGGAACCAATTGGATGAACAATTTTCTAAAAACTCTGTGATTAATACTTGAATCTGATTTTTGAGACATACAGACATAGATATGATTGAGGCATTGTTTGAAATTTTGGGCCTAATTTTCATTGAATTTATCCTTAGTTGCCGATTTGAGCCTACACGTATATTAGTACATTGAGGTACGAGAAATCTGAAATTTGTTGAAATTCATCTTTAACTGCTGATGATTATCTTTTCTGCACTGATTGATATTTGTATGAATTAATTGTGGATTGAGACTTGTCTAGAACTAGTTCAAACACTCTTCGAGGCGAAATACAGGCAATACTGAGATTAGGAATGATTTAGGCGATTTTTCTGAATTCGTTTGAGCCTTTGAAGCTACCTATTATACATGTTATCCCTAGTACCTTGTTTGAGCTTTATTAAAAATCGAATGGCATGCATGTAAACGTGTGATTAAACCCCCATTCGTCATTATTTCAAGGTCCTACATTGACTACCTGAATAACCTATACACTATTTCCTACCTTTAAGGGAGTAATTTGAATGCTAAAATGTTTATGCTCCTAGTTTTATTTGTGAGAAAAAGGATTGGTGTGGTGGATGAATTGAAAAGATGAAAAAAGGTAGTAGAAAAAAGAGTTGAAAAATGTGGTTGAAAAAGTTGTGAAAGAAAGAAAAAATTTGTGAGAGAGTTGTGAAAAAGTTGAGAAATGAAATGAAGGGAAATAAAAGTGGAATTGTGAATGAAAAAGGAGTCGTAATTGAGTATAAATATAAATTACTCCTTATTTTTGAATTCTTATCCTTCATTTGTAGCCATGAGCCAGACCTTACACTATAAGCTGAATAAGTCCTATTGACTGAGTCTCAGTTGCCCAATATACTAGTGGAGAAGAGTTGCGAGAATTTAGCCTATGGACTGTTGATTGATGTTTTTAATGATTATGAATTTTGATTGAAACACGCACACACTATTATTCTTTGCATTTACCTAATTGTGAGTGTTTTTGATTCAATATCTTATATTTGATCCTATGCTATCCTTGAAAAGTTCTCATGATCTATGAATGTTTGAATTGAATTTGGAGAATGGTGTTTTGAACTAGAGTTGCGGAGATTGTGAGTTTATGCGGTTATTATTTTGTTCTGGCTGAAACTTTCAAGTGTTAGTAGGTTGGATATGATTGAATTTGATATTTTTTTGAAATCATTGATGAGGCCATTGTTCCATATTATTTCTTGACTATTCTTGTTGGTTTGATAGAATGAGTTTTTGGAATTCGAATTTTAATAGTTTTGCTCGGGACTAGCAAAAGTCTAAATTTGAGGGTATTTGATAAGTGTATTTTATACACTTAATTTATATATGATTTTAATTATTAATTGTTTGTTTCGAGCAGATTTATGTGGGTATTTTGTTGTTTTTGTGTTTATAGTGAATTATGAAATTTTGTGGAGAAAAGAATAATTATTGAATTTATTTGGAGAAATAAATTAAAGAGAAAAGAATTGAGAAAGTTGAGAAGAAAACGTACAGAAGAGAAGAAGAGAAAGAATGAACAGTGTTGGGTTTCTTATTGGGCTTTAAAAGTCAGCGCTAAACAGAGAAGTGAGAAGAGCTAACGCGCAATGCTATTGAAGACGAGAGAATTGAGATTTCGAGATCAAGGCGCGCCCGCGCCGTCTATTGAGCATCCGCCCCGTTGCTGATTTGGAAATTTTAATTATTTCGGGCAATAAATTCTTGGGCTTTTTGTGGGCTTTTGCTGAGCGATATAAACGAGATTTTTTGTCAGACAACTTGAGGAGAGCCGCCACAATATTTTACACGCACATCAGAGAATTGATCGTGATTTGCTGAGGATTTTTCTGGAGCTTAACTGAAGAACGAAGACGGAGTTTGATCGACCGGACACGACATCGACGACGGATTTGTTTCTTATCTTTTATTTAATTCTGAACATGTTTGGTTTATTATTTATTGTTTTCAGAATTTTATTATGAACTAATTTTTATAGTCTAGAGGTCGGATGGAACCTGGTGTAGACACTTTCATGAATTTTTGATTTTATTGAATTGAATTTCTTCTAGATTAATTGTTTTTTCTAGAATTGATTGTCTTTTCAATTATCTGATCAATAATTGATTTGTTATATTTATTTAAAATCATTGCTCGGGAGAGGGGATTTTGAATAGGACATTAGAAAATACACTGTTAATTATTTATACAGCTCGGGAGAGTGTATGATTTTAACAGAGCTTTTAAACAAGAACATTGGTTTGTGATAGATCACTACGATAAATTCTTAATAGGAATATTGGAATTGAATTGTAGTTGATAAACATTATTTGTTGCTCGGGAGAGGAAAATAATATACGTAAGTGTTCTTGGCTATTAATTGATTGGAATTCATGAAGATTAATTAATTAGGATTGATTGTTGTTGAAACCAGGTGAAATCTATACCTCTAGACCATTTTTCTCTGATTGATTTTTAATCTGAAAGTTGTGTGCGTGCTTTTAAATCTCTTAATTATTTTATTTTTATTGCAAAATTCTTGATTATTGATTTTTTAGATAAAATTTAGACTATTTTAATTATAAGTACTAAATATTTTCATTTTACTCCCTGTGGGATCGATATCTAAATTAATCACTATATTAAAACTTGACACTCGTACGCTTACGAGGAATTTTCACAACACATGCCAAAGGTTTGCCGGGTTTTGATTATCAATTTTCCTTTTATTTGTTGTTACCGGTTTATCAACATAATTAATTGAAACGTCTTTTAATTTTAAGTTATATAGATCATTTTCAAGTTGTTCACATCCAATTAAACATTCATTCTTGTAAATATTGCAAATCTCATTCACAAAATTGCAAGAAAAACCATCTCTATCAAGCATAGAAATAGAAATAATGTTTTTAACCAAATCTGCTACATATAAAACATCTCTAAAAAATAACTTAAAATCATTCTGCAAAATTAAACAAATGTCTCCCACAGCTTTGGCTTCAACTCGAGAACCATTTCTGAGCCTCAGCTGGGTCTCACCCATCCTAAGCTTGCGACTTCTTGTCATCACCTGCAAATCATTGCAAATGTGAGATCCACATCCGGTATCCAATACCCAAGAAGTAGTATTAAGTGAAACATTTATTTCAATATAAAACATACCCTTCGCAGTTCGCAACTGCTCGAGATATTCCTTGCAGTTACGTTTCCAATGACCGGATTTCTTGCAGTGATGGCAAACATCCTTGGATTTTTCACCGTTTGAAGCCTTTGTCTTGTTTTTCTTCTCGGGTCTGGTTTTCTTGGATGGGGCAGAACGTTTCTTACCCTTTGTACTTGGCCCCTTCTTAGCAGAAGAAGAGGAGCCCACCAAGAGAACCGGTTTATCCTTCTTTAAAGTGGCTTCATAAGTTACAAGCATATTGACCATCTCTTCAAGGGAGGCCTCTATCTTGTTCATATTGAAATTCACCACAAAACCGTCAAACGATGAAGGAAGAGAGAGAAGTAATAAGTCCACATTGAGTTCATGCTCCAATACCAATTCAAGCGTTACCAACTTCTGAATGAGCCAAATCACGCGTACCCCATGATCACGGATCGAAGTCCCTTCACGCATGCGACATGTCATTAACTCTTTTACAGTAGCGAACCTTTCAGCTCTCGATTAAGTCCCAAAAAGTTCCTTTAGTTGTACGTGAATGTCAGCAGCATTCACGGTATCCTCAAATCGCCTCTAGAGCTCATCAGACATCGAAGCTTGCATATAGCATTTGGCCCTGATATCATGGTCCCACCATTTATCAAGTTTGGCCAACTCTTCCGGACTTATATCAGCTGGTGCTTCCTTCGGAGGAGATTTTTCTAACACGTAGAACATCTTCTCCGAGGTCAAGACAATCTTCAACTTACGGAACCATTCCGTATAGTTTGCGCCAGTCAGTTTGTTTTGTTCGAGAATCGAGAATAGTGGATTACGCAAATTCATTGTAATGAAATACTGAAAAAAAACAGACAATTATTAGTGATTTGTTTAATAAATATACTAAGACATAAAATATGGCGAAATTTATTTTATGAATCTCACTCCCACTATTTTAACGATTTCACTACCCTCTAGTGAAAACGAGAAACATTTTCTTTAGTGGTAACATGGAGTCCAATTGACAAACTATAGTCCCGAATAATATCAGCCAATCATAATTTTTAAAAGGTAGAGCCCAATTGCTTTCAAAGCAACCTCCATGTTTTTACCTCATGTCCAATAAGGTCCCAATAATATGACGCCATTTATTGTGACACGTCAAGATGACCAATCAATATTAAGTTGTGATGGACGGTCGCCATGTGGATCCCCAATAATATGAGTCAATCCCATGGGAGTTTCACCCAACTTACAACATGTGTCGATCCAATGTACAGCTTTCCGACGAACGGGCCCCCCAATAATATGAGCCAAACCGTATCCGCGGGTAGCATCTCATACATTGATCGTTGATGGAAGGTAGGAACATTTAAACAATGTTTAAATGCCCTTTTTGTTTATCTTGATATTAATTTTAAATCATATTTAAAATGAGGGATTTTAATTTTGAAAAATTTGTCTCATCATTCTAAATTTGTATGCTTGCGGGATTCATACAATTTAGTCTAAACATGCATACAACAATAATATCATATATTATTTTAGGATGATCGATTCCATTACTAATCGACCCGTGGTTGCCAATCACGAGTCTAAGTCCAATCCTAGGTAATATGCAAGTATGCAATGCAATCCTATTACATTGAGCTTCCAATTTACATTTTTTCGGTCTTTATTGTCTGCTGGGCCCACCTTTGTCTTCAAATCTTTATCTCCCACTGAGTCTTATAAATTTACAATAAATTTCGATGACAAGTAGGGGATACATATTTTAGGGGTGGGAACGGGCCATAAAACAGGCCCACTTATATTACATATGACAATTCATATTGGGCCATAAACCAGGCACATTAATAAAACACAACAACAATAATAAAACCAAATGTAAACAACCTAACATACACCTATAATATTGGTCATGGCAATCGATCATCCTTATCCAATAATTTTAATTCCAAATTAATTCATTGGATAACATGCAATGGCAATAAAATTTAAATAGATAAAATCATATTTCATTCATAAAATCTTATTTTATATATAAAATCATATTTTATCTAGTTTATCCATAAAATCATATTTTACATATAAAATCCAATTTTATACATAAAATCATATTTTATTATCAATTGTACCAAAATTAATAATTAAAAATTTAATTTATTGGATTAAATTTATAAATTTCCAAAATTCAAAATTTATCCAGAAATTAATTTTCTTAAAAATTTTGGGCTCAAACAATTTTGACCCATTGCCTCGTGGATCAACTGAAAACAATTTTCAATCGGGCCAAAAACTGGGCCCGATAACAATTAACGGGCTGAAATTCAAAATTTCAAAAAAAATAAAATTTTAATTTTTCTGGGCTGCCCGGAACGATCCCGGGCAGTCCCCGACAATCGGGCCGGGGGCCCAGCCCTTTGCTGGGCCGCATCCGCGGCCCAGCTGCGTGTAGGCACCCTGCGCGCAGGGCAGCGGCCGCCCGCTGCCTTTTCGGGCAGCGGGCAGCCCCCCGGAAACTTAAAATTTTTTTTTTTTCGTTTTATTTTTCTGAAAAATCGAGGCTTGTACAATTGAATAAATTTTAATCGTAAAATCCAAGAACAACCTGGCTCTGATACCACTGTTGGAACACGGTCGTTCTCCGGATTGAAAAAGAAAGTGATATCCATTGCAGCGGAAGTTTTAAAATTTTATATGGAACAATTCCATATCATGGGTATCAAATTCCTACGATTAAAATTGATAACATAAAATTTAAATAATGTAAATTTTACCTTAAAATCTCGAAGCGAGATTATGGACACTAACAGATTAATCTGCTCTTGTTGTATATCCCAGGAACTGATGAACGAACAATTCTTCAATCAGGTCCACGAACAGAAGTTTAATCCCTCTGATAGACTGCACTAGAAAGTCTATCAGAAGTTTCTACGAAGAGAAATAACAGATTTGATCTGCTAATTCAGACTGCAAATTCGAAATTTGCAGACTGAAATTCTCGAACACAGTAGAGGGGGGGGCGGCCAAATTCTCTAGAGAGAGAGCTCTAGGGTTTCGAATTTTTTATGCCTTGATTGTGTCAATTTTTGTACTGCGATAACTTATTTATAATGTGGGCTGCTAATAGCTTAGGGCCCATTAGTCATAAGTTCAAGCTTGACAAGCAAAGCCCGCATGTTCAGAAATTAATATAAAATTCATCGTGACTCAGATTGATAAACCAATGTGCACAGAAACCATTTCTGCATCTTTTAAAGTCAAGACAAATTTTCTGAATCCGAATTCAGTGGTTTCCAAAAATGTCTATCACTATGTCATTTTAGGAAATCTTACTCCCTCTACTCTTAAATAAGAAGTCCTACTTCTTTATCCACTAAATTTAACTCTTTAAATTTAATTATCTCAACGGGGATTAGAAATCCATTACTTGTGTGACCCTCAATGGTTCAGGAATACAGCTAGCCGTGGGCTCACAACTCCTTGTGACTCGGAACAACAATTTCCGACTTGCCCATCGAATCATGGTAAGAGCGTCTAGCAACATCGCCCCATGATTCCCTAGGTATCACTGATAGTGCCTGCAAGAACCAGTAGATTTTGGTTAGCGCACAGTACGGTCCCTTCAACTATATATCCCGATCGAATCAACAACCATTGGTAAATCGAGAGTCGTTCGAGATTCGATAACTATGCAATGCATCTTGAAGATCAAATAGTGACATCGCATGTGCTACTAAGAAACCATTTCTTTAAGCACATCATGTATTCTGGCCAGAGATTTGTCACACTAATATCTCCTCAGATTGCATAGGATATCCACACTCGCAAGTGTGCGGTGAATCCTTGACAACAAAGCATCGACTCCTATATGTGTCGTAACTATACCCAATCCCGACACCTGATGACCCTAATAGAGTCGGTAAATAAGTCAAAGCACAGTACTAGCATATAGAGTCTCAATGATGTTTCAAGTAATAAGGACTAATGGTGTACAACCAAAATCGCGGACTATATCCACTCGATAAGTGATAACCACTTGAAAAGTCCGAATAGGGTAGTTCAATCATTCATCATATGAATATCCATTTGCATGCTTCGAACATCTCTATGTTCCATAACTATGAAACATGGTACTCGGCATCGCAAATGCTAGTCTCAATCTCGAGCGATCCTTATCCTTATTTGTGGACGCCTCAATTGACTAGGAACTGTTTAGAATATACAGTGAACATAAGATGTGTTTCATGATAGTGATCTCTCTATATTCACTATCTCATCTTACTTTAGTATATTCAAGGTCTTTATCAAAATAGCAATAGTATATCATTATATAATAATAAGATAAAGTGAACGCCATTTAAAGAACGTATATTATATTAAACAAAGATTGTTTACAAAAAGAGACTCTCAAAGCCCTTAGCCACAAGTTGGCTAACGGGGCATCAACTCTTTCAGACTCAAACTACCCCGCTCACTCTAGTTCAACCAAGAATCTTATTGCTCTGATACCACTTAATGTGAGACCTCGGTTCTAAACAACTAATCTCAGATTAAACAATAATAATCATACAATAATCCAAGGTTCAAAGCATATAAGCAATTTTTTTTTAAATAAAGAGCCTCGCTCGATCGGTAAGATCTAACCGATCGAGCGAGCAAAGAGTGGCAAACTCTCTGCCCGAATAAAACCAGCTCCGCTCGATCGGTAAGATTCAATCGATCGGGCGAGCCACCTTAAACCAAAACATAAACTAGGAAATTTGTCACTCGATCGATCGGTAAAATATTACCGATCGATCGGTGACAGTACAAAAGCAAAAAATACAGCAAAACTTGATACAAATCAATTCCAAACCTTCAAAACATAATCACATTACAATCACAATCTCTCCAAATAATACATGAAGTTCTAGAGTTGATCAACCGCTCATAAAGATAGAACATGCATCGGTTCTATCTATTACAATCCGAATACAAAACATAACAAGTTCGAGTTCTAACATGCTTCAATTTTAAACTAGATAAACAAGCTGATTGGACTTCTAATCGAGTCCCACTACTAACTCTCCCTCTTGATGCTAACCAGGTCTTTGCTGACTTGATCCTGCCCCACCTGTTGCCAAGTACACATACAAAACAAAACAACAATCGGATAACTCCGGTGAGAATGATATTCCCAATAAAAACAACATAACAAGTAATACAAGTAATATATCAACAACATGATTTCAAGAAAACAAAATCAAATCAAACGAATAATATTCATGTCTTTAAATCGGGATATCAATTCTAATAAACGAGGTATTGCTGCTCTGCTCTTGGGATCCCGAGGATGAGATCATGTAACAACTCACCGACTCTCCCAATCGAGGTGGTGTCACGTATCCCAATCCCCTAGACTTTGGTGCGACCATAAGGAGTATGCTGACACTAGGTGAACCTCTATGCCTAGGCCACTCGCTTAAAGCCCCCAAAACGTCTAACATAAAAAGGGCTGTTCTGCCCGCTAAAATCAAAGGTTTGGCTCAAGATGAATGCATAAGAAACATAAAACATCAAGCCACATAACAAAAGCTCAATTAATCAACAAAATACAAGTTCCACATGCTAGAAGAAGTATTGATGCAAGTATGTGATTTAAGGAAAACTCGAGAACCAACTGTCCCGAGTATGCTATCCCGCTAAAGATGAATGCTTGTACTTTTCAATGCAAGTAGCTCCAATTCTGGATACGCTACAAAAGAGGTTATATCAAAATCTAAACAACCTAAACAACAACAAGGCTCAAGGTAAATTCTTTACCGCTCTTCGTCCAACTCTTCGACGATCGAATGCTGCTAACACAGGGCTCGAAAAACTCCAAACGAATCTGTAAGGAGGCAATAAAAATCAACAACGACGATCAAACTCAATAGCCAAAGTTCTACGATTCGAAACGGTTCAAAATTTCTAAAACTCAAACCGACGACATAACAACTATAACTGATCAAACCGGAAATGCAGACAACAGTACAATATCGATATCAACTCATATCAATGCTCATACAACAATAACAACTCAAACCCAACCAATCTCAAAACTAGATTTTTGAAAATAGGCTTCCAAAAATCATAACAATTCCGAACGTCGCTCTTTTTCAAAACCGACAGAGAATAAACGATCAGAACTCTGCCAAGAACAACATACTCAAAACTCAAATGATTCTAACAACATTCGAAAAATATAATGTATCTGATCGGAGAAAAACTTACGATATAACGAAGCTCTCGCTGCAATGATCGCTAATATGCCCTCAGAAATAAATTTCAACAGACGGATCGAGCTCGGACTGAAATAAAAAAGCTTGTAAACTCAAAGGGGTGGCTTCAATGGAGGAGGAACGAAATGGGGAAGGAGATGGAGTGTTGAGACTAAGCCAACCAAAGTAGATAATATATAAAATCCAATATTTGCGTTTTAGTCCCTGAAATTTCCAAAATTTGCAAAATAGACCATGATCAAAATCAAGTCGGCTCTTAAACTCTGTAATCTCTGATTAACTCAAATAAGCTCATTGAAGATAAAATCGGGGCATTACACGAGGTCACCAACCGGACCATTCTACAGCATCTCAAAACACGCCTAGGCAATGCCAAAGAAAAATGGGTAGATGAGTTGCCAAGTGTTCTATGGGCATATCGAACCACTCCACGCTCTTCAACTGAAGAATCTCCTTTCAACCTGGCTTACGGAGCAAAAGTTGTGGCTCTTGCCGAAATTGGAGAGCAATCATAGCGAGTGAAACAATACACTTCATCTGGGAATGACCAAGCCCTCCGAATGTCATTGAACTTAGTGGTTGAACTAAGAGATGAAGCTTTGACACAAGCCGAGAGATATCGGGTTTGCATGACTAAAGCATATGATGACAGAGTCAAACCAAGGTCTTTCCTAGTCGAAGACCTTGTATTGAGAAAGTCTGACATCTTGAAGTTCGTTGGCAAGCTAGATCCGAAATGGGAAGGCCCGTACAAAGTAAATGATATTGTGAAGATGGGAACATATCGCCTCCAACATTCAGATGGAAGAATACTTCCCAGACCTTGGAACGTGGCCAAACTGAAGAAGTTTTATGCATAAACTGCAACTCTCTCCAATATTAGGATATATTTACCTTTTTTGTTATTAACATATTTTCTTTATGTTTTGCTATTACAATTTTGTTATGCAGTTTTCAACTAATATGATTATTTTGTTATACAAGCAAATTACTTTGTTGAAAGCATATCATATCTCCTCTCCTATACTAACGCTTACTTACGACATAAACGTTATAGATCCTAGCAATCAAAAAAAAAATTTCCCAACAATAAGAGGCTTGGCCAGCCCCATGGGACAATTGAACTTATGATTCTGTAAGAGGTCAACACGAAATAATAATATTACATGTTCCGGGATACCTCACCATGCACCAAGTGGGTTTAGGACTTCCCCATGAGACAAAATCTTGGGAGACTGATCCCCTCCCAAGTACTCCAATATTAAAGCGATAGTATTTTATTCATCAAACAAGTATGCAATAGAAACTTCAAAATGCAAAAGAGATATGATAATCGACAAAATTGAATATAAAAAAGGAATAATTGTTCTTCCTTTGCTCCTCCAACAACTGCTTACGCACTCAAAAAGAGAAAACAAAGTCTAGGACTTCAAAGTCTTTATTACAAATAAAAAAAATTGCTCAAAAGTGGCAAGAAACAATAAATCTAAATTGTTCCTCGGCTCCAAAGAGTAGTCTCCGCTTGGTTGTGACACACACCCCTCGTCGTTATTGATTGTGTAAGGTAGAAATTTGAGCGCAAAGCTCCGATCATCTCCTCGTCACCCAGACCTCCCAATAAATCTCATAAGGGTAGGTCCGAGTCATCCTCAATTCTTCAAGATGCGGTTCTAGGCTTCGGAATTTTAGGGTATATCATCATAATAATTTCCTCTGGAACTAATTTAGTTTTCCGTATTTCTTTGCGACAATCCACTACAACTTTATCATGAATAACGCGCTCGTTGAATTACTTCATCTCTAAAAGCTGTGGACTCTCGATAGCCTACAATTGCTTTTTCTCCAGAACTTCGCAAAAGATTTTTTCCTACTGACGAGTTGAGAAAAGACTCTCCCGTCACCGATTCACGAGAATATTTTCCTTTAATTTCCTCCATCTCCTGGCACAAGACATCATACCTTTTGGTTTTTTCCTCAAGCTCCTTTTGCGACTTGAGAAAATCATCTCGAGCCTTAGTGTTTTTCTCGCTAAGTCTTTTGCACTCACCCCTTAATGACGCCAACTCGTCATCCAATTTCTTCCCGGAATTTTGAAACCTCTCTTCTCGAAATTGAAAAGTGTGAGCAAGCGATAAAATCTGTAAACATTCATAGATAGAGAAAATTATTTACTACGTAAATAATCGTAATAAATAACAGTAAGTAATTAATAATATATCTGGAAGGCAGACGAAGCAAGCGACCGAGTTAGCACTTCGATAGGTTAAGGAAGTAGATGCAACCTATCATGATCTCCAATCAGGTCCGCTCCCGTACTCCAACCAATCTTCGGATCTTTCAAATCCCAAAAAGATCCAGCATTATCTTTATGGTTCACTCCTTCCACGAACAAGTGGCGACCGTCGAGAGCTCCCAGATCAACTACTCATTCGTCATCACGTTTTTTCTTCGGATCTCTTGGATTTTAAACCTTTTTACTACGTGCATCAATGTCGGGTCCAGCTGAAACATCTTTCCTTTTGCCACCAATTTTTCTGTCATGCACATCGGATCTTTTGGATGGTGGGCCAAAGCGGTGAGCATGATTTGAAGGCGCGGGAGACTTCCTCCTCCGGGGAAGCTCTTGAGAACGAGTGATAGCTCGCTCCTTTGTTGAGTCTTTTATTAGCATTTTGAACGCATCTTTCTCATTTTTCTCTATGCACGCGCCAAGTTTATTTTTTCCCCTATAAAAAAAACAAGGAGAATAATACATAAATAAATACAATAAATTCTCAAATTACACCGAGCAAGGTATATTAAATTAAAGAAAAAATACAAATACATGCAAGAGAATGAAAAAGAAAATATCTACAGGAAGCAAACTTTTTGGATCAATCATCTTTTTGAAAAGACCTAAAGAGCGGCATTCAAGTTGCAATTCACGGTGGGTTTTGCTAAAAATAATTCTCCTATGGCCCGGACTCCATACTATGGGAACCCCCTAACCATAATCCCAAACATAAACAAACTTTTTACTCCAATCACTTTTCGGAGATGGACAACGAGATAAAAACTTACAATCTCCCCGAGGTATAAAATAAGTATAGGAACCTGGCATGGAACGACGCACCGAGAAGAGCGCATAAAATAATTCTATAGTCGGTGACATTTTAATTTTGCTCACTCTACGTAGGAAACACGTAAAAGGAATAATCGCACTTGGTGTTAATTGACTTAAACTCACCCCAAGACTATCTACAATTTCTATCAAAAGGGAATGAGGAGGAAGCGAGAAACCAAAATTAAAGTACTCTAGATATACAGTAAAATAGCGCGGAGGCGGTTCGTGGCAAGGATCTCCATTTTTGGGAATCTTAAGAATATTTCTAGAGGATAATTCAAGTTCTTGGCATTGGATTAAAATCTCAGACTCGTCCAAAAGACGCTCGCTCACTCCTCCCGAAGACTCTTGGGAACCATTATTATCGCAATAATTCAAATAACTTAAGGGAGATAGACACTCGTCAATTTCACTGTCATCACCAGACCCCGTGTAGTGACCCTGCATGGAATCACCTACTAACTGACAACTAATAGCATGCATTAAACTTAATACAGCAATATACTTAACAGAGTAAACACGTGCGGAAACTTAACTATAAATTACATATCAGCTTAGTAATATAATTCAGGCTTAAATCTGTAGTGATACAACCAAATCGAAATCTTAAACAGTAAACATTATACAGCTATATCGAATCCTGCTGTATAATAAAATCCTCAAGGCTCCTGTTCCCTAGTCCTGCCTTGAACTACCAGCTCCGTCCATCCTGCGACCTGCCCCATGGAATAGGGTGTCCAAGATAACAACTAGGACGTGAGCGCTACGCCCAGTACATAGACATGAGTAAACATATGTATATAGTGCATGCAACATGATGACTGGTAAAAGATCATCTGAAAAATCATGCTCAGAACCGGCGCCATATGAGTGCTGCCACCGCACGGATCAACCTCTGGGTGCAACCACACTCGTCTAGTACACCAGAGTAGACAGACATAAATGCCCCCGCCGTCGCGGTACTCTCAGTGACAGACTATCGAGTATAGAGCTGAGCGGCTCTATAATCAGGTATAACAAGGTATAGGCTCAACGTGTATATGCACATGACATATGAGTATAGAAGACGGTAAAGCATACATCATGCCATATAATAATGCCAAATAAATGCAACATATAAACATGTATACTCGCTGGCAATCTCAGTCAATGTGTACGTACCTCTAGGCTAGTTCAAGTAAAGTAGATCCTAGGTTCCAAGCCTATATTCAAAAGTTCACCGTATCACTACATAAATTCTATAAGCCTTAACTAAGCTAATAAGTACTCCCAAAACTTAAATAGATTCCCGGACCATACCTTCGTCCGTCGATATCCCTTTGAAGTCGCTAGTCCCGGATGACTATAACCACACCTTGGTTATTCCAGAACCTCTATTATAACCGATAGGGCCCTCAAGTGTATAACTCGCACTATATAACTGAAGAAGGAAACTCGGGAATTCGTAATTGAAAATGAACTCTGAACGGCCCTATTTATAGCCAAATTTCTCGGCCAGGATCGGAACTTCCGATTTCGGGATCGGAGCTTCCGATCCAGCTCATTGCGTGCATGTCTGCCATGCCAGGATCGGAACTTCCGATCTACGATCGGAGCTTCCGATCTGCTCTATGACCGACACTTGTCAAAACTCGCGACTGAGTTATCGATCATTTTTGACAGCTGGGGATCGGAACTTCCGTTCCAGGATCGGAGCTTCCGTTCCGATCGGAGCTTACTATCCGGGATCGGAGCTTACTATCCGGGATCGGAGCTTACTATCCGGCCCAAAATGAAAAAGACCAAATTTTACTTCTGAAGTCCAATAACACTCCGAAATTGGTTAAATACCAACCCTTAATCATGTTTAACATATTATTATCTTAAAATGGTATCTGGGTTACTACATTCTCCCCACCTTTAGATATTTCGTCCGCGAAATAACATCTAAAGACAAATCAAGATAACAATATAAAACATCAAACCATGTCTTATTACAACAACGGTAATTACATCTTACATGGTAATCAAAAATACAAAGCAAACAACTCAGGATATTCTGCTCGCATACGACTCTCAGTTTCCCAAGTTGCTTCTTCAACGCCTCGGCGCTGCCACTGTACCATCACAAGTGGTATAGTCTTGTTCCGAAGAACTTTCTCCTTCCTGTCTAGGATACAGATTGGTCGTTCAAAAAAAGACAGATCTGGCTCTAGCTGAATATCAGTAGACTGAATCACATGAGATTCATCAGCTATGTACTGTTGAAGCAACGACACATGAAAAACATTGTGTATACTGGAAAGAGATGGCGGTAAAGCCAAACGATAAGCAACATCTCCGATCTTCTCCAATATCTGGAAAGGCCCAATGTAACGAGGAGACAACTTGCCTTTCACACCAAATCTCATCACCTTCCTGAAAGGTGATACTCGCAGAAAAACATATTCACCAGGCTCAAACTGAAGTGGCCTGCGGTGAATATTCGCATAACTGGCTTGTCTATCTTGAGCAACTTTGATCCTATGCTTGATCAAATCTACCTTGTCTACAATCTGCTACACCAATTCAGGACCCTCGACTTGCCGTTCCCCGACTTCATCCCAGAATAACGGAGTACGACACCGTCGACCATATAATGCCTCGAAAGGTGCCATATCAATACTACGATGATAACTGTTATTGTAGGCAAATTCAATCAAAGGTAACTGATCCTGCCAAGATAAAAAAAATCCATGACAGAAGAACGTAGCATATCCTCCAGCGTACGAATAGTGCGCTCTGACTGCCCGTCAGTCTCCGGATGATACGCAGTGCTCAAACTCAGAGTGGTACCCAACGCCTGCTGAAAACTACCCCAAAAACGTGAAGTAAATCGCGGATCTCTATCACTGACGATACTCACTGGAATCCCATGTAATCGCACAATCTCCTGGATATATAAGCGTGCCATGCGATCATAAGAATACTCACGGTTATAAGGAATGAAATGTGCTGATTTTGTCAAACGGTCAACGACAACCCAGATAGCATCACATTGACGTGAAGTCATAGGCAAGTGGGTAACAAAATCCATAGTCACGTGCTCCCACTTCCATTCGGGAATCTCAAGATTCTGCAGTAATCCACCTGGTCATCGATGTTCAGCCTTGACCTGTTGACAAACCAAACATCTCGAAACAAATTGATACACACTTCGCTTCATCCCCTTCCACCAGAATCTAGTTCGCAAGTCCTTATACATTTTCATACTTCCAGGATGAACTGATAATCGACTCCTGTGAGCTTGAGATAGAATATCATTCCTGAGCCCGCAACATTAGGTACAACCACTCTATTGGATAGGCACAATAAACCATCTGCCTGAAAATGGAATCCAGATGTATTAACTCCATTGGCTAGACGTGCCAATCGCTGAGTCTTAACATCAGATATCTGAGCATCTCTGATTCGAGAATACAATGTTGGCTCAGATAGAATAGTATACAAACGAATCTCATTCCTCCCTTTCTTGTGCTTGAGCGTAAAACTCAATGAACAACACTCTTGAATCATATGAGATATTTCATTAGTCTGAAGTGCAGACAGTCTCACCTGCCGACTCAAGGCAACAGCAGTAAGATTAGCAGAACCTGGATGATATTTGATTTCACAATCATAATCCTTCAGGAGATCCATCCAGCGTCTTTGTCGCATATTCAACTCTGCCTGAGTGAATAAATACTTCAAACTCTTGTGATCCGTAAATATCTCAAATTTCTCGCCATAAAGATAATGTCTCCAAATCTTGAGCGCAAATACAATGGCGGCTAAATCGAGATCATGCACTGGATAGTTATTCTCATGCGTCTTCAACTGTCGAGAAGCATAGGCAATAACATGTCCATGCTGTGTCAACACACATCCCAACCCCTGACCAGAGGCATCAATATAGACAACATAACCTCCTGATCCATAAGGTAGAGCTAACACAGGTGCAGTAGTAAGACGTCTACGCAGCTCGTGAAATGACTCCTCACAATCCGAGGACCAAATGAAGGCAACATCTTTCCGTGTAAGCTGAGTCAAAGTCCTTGCCAACTGTGCAAAATTCTCGATGAACCGACGGTAATATCCAGCTAGACCCAAGAAACTACGAATCTCAGCAACCGTCGTCGGATGAGACCAGTTCAGCACTGCCTCTATCTTACTAGGATCAACAGATATTCCTTCATTAGAAATCACATGACCGAGAAACACTACCCGATCAAGCCAGAATTCACACTTGCTTAATTTCGCATATAGCTGCTTATCTCGTAACGTCTGTAGAACAATCTTCAAATGCTGTGCATGCTCATCCTTGTCATGAGAATAAACAAGAATATCATCTATGAAGACAATGACAAATCTATCCAGATATTCTCGAAATACCTGATTCATCAGATTCATAAAGACTGCCGGTGCATTCGTCAAACCGAATGGCATCACTAGAAATTCATAATGCCCGTATCTGGTCCTGAAAGCAGTCGTAGATATATCTGAGTCTCGTACCCGCATCTGATGGTATCCAGATCTCAGATCTATCTTAGAATAAACAGAAGTACCCTGTAGTTGATCGAACAGATCATCAATCCGCGGCAAAGGATACTTATTCTTGATGGTGACACGATTCAACTGCCTGTAATCAATACATAATCGCATCGATCCATCTTTTTTCTTGACAAACAAAACAGGTGCTCCCCATGGAGAAACACTCGGACGAATATATCCCTTATCAAGCAGATCCTGTAACTGCTGTTTTAATTCCCTCATCTCTGAAGGTGCCAGACGATAAGGTACACGGGATATAGCCGTAGTTCCTGGTACTAGATCAATACCAAATTCAACCTCTCGAACCGGAGGAAAACCAGGAATCTCATCAGGGAATACGTCAGGAAACTCGCTGACAACCGGTAGCTGATCAATGCCCGTACTACTCATGGACATATCAACTGCATAGATGAGGTAGCCCTCCCCACCTGACTCCAAGACATGACATGCCTTCAGAGCCGAAACAAGTGGCATCGGAGGTCGCGCACCCTCACCATAAAAGTACCAACTATCACCTTCAACGGGATGAAACTGTACCAGACGCTGATAACAATCCACAGTAGCGTGATACAAAGTCAGCATATCTATTCCCAAGATACAATCAAAATCCGTCATCGCTAATATCATCAAATTAGCCGATAACACATTACCCTCAAACTCCAGAAGGCAACCCATCACTAGACGCTTAGTTACTATCTCTTGCTCCAACGGAGTAGATACAACTAAATCCATTTCTAATGATACATAAGGTAATCTATGTCTCTTAACAAAGCGACTAGAAATAAAGGAATGCGATGCTCCAGTATCAATTAATACAAGTGCAGGAATACCACATAACAAGAAGTTACCTGCCAACATGCGATCGCTTCCCTCAGTAGCCTGCTCCTGAGACAGAGCAAACACCTGCCCTTGAGTCTGGGGACGATAACCATAAGAACTCTGTGGTGCTGGCTGCTGACGTGGAACAATAGAATCCTGAGATCCAACCTGTGATCCCGATCCACTAGCAGAACCCATGCGCTGAGGACAATCTCTCCGCAAATGTCCCTGCTGACCACAAATATAACAAGCACCAGTAGCTCTCCGACATGAAGCTGCAGGATGCTTCCCTCCACAGTGGCTACAAAACTCCTCCTTCTTCTTCTTCTTCTTCCCAAAGCGGAACATACCTCGTGAACCACGAGATCCAGATGAAGTAGTAGGAGTAGAAGAAGACGTAGGTCCGGATTGCACAACAGATTGAGCTCGAGGCTCAAAAGATCCACTAGGCTGTGCTGGCATCATCAATTGTGCACGCCTGTTGCTAGTCTCCACAAGACGGCAACGGTTCACCAAAGTCTCAAAAGATACCGGGTCATCACAGACGACAACCTGAGAGTAGATATCTTGGTTCAAACCTTGTAAAAAGATATCGTACTTCGATGCATCACTCTCATTAATATGAGGACTGAAAGGTAGCAGATCAAGAAATCGTTGCTGATATTGATCAATAGTCATTGATCCTTGCCTCAGAGTAAGCAACTCCATAGATCGTGCTTGGCGAACAGCCGGAGGAAAATACAATTTCTGGAACTCCCGACAGAAATCCCCCCAAGTCACCTGTCCTCTCTCAGTACGTGCCTGAGCAGCTTTGGCATCCCACCAAAAACGTGCTCTATCCTCTAGAACGAATTCTAGAACTTCCAATTTCTGCTCCTCAGTACACTCGAAAGCTCGGAACGTGCTCTCAAGTTTAGACATCCAGCTTCTAGCTTGTTCAGGATTCTCGCCTCCCACTAAGGGTTTCGGTCCTACTTGCATGAACTTATTGATAGAGTAGCGACGTCTACCCTCATGATGACGATGTTGATCATCATGATGGCGGTGATGACGATGATGATGACCACCTCCCTGGCCAACACTACCGTGACTCTCGTCAGCCATATCCTGAAAAGAATTGCACATTAAAATCCCAAATGCGCAAGAATTACTCAAGACTAAACTAAATCCCAAGTACTAATCCCAAAATCTATGCATGCTCTGATACCAAAAATGTAGTGACCCTGCATGGAATCACCTACTAACTGGCAACTAATAGCATGCATTAAACTTAATACAGCAATATACTTAACAGAGTAAAAACGTGCGGAAACTTAACTATAAATTACATATCAGCTTAGTAATATAATTCAGGCTTAAATCTGTAGTGATACAACCAAATCGAAATCTTAAACAGTAAACATTATACAGCTATATCGAATCCTGCTGTATAATAAAATCCTCAAGGCTCCTGTTCCCTAGTCCTGCCTTGAACTACCAGCTCCGTCCATCCTGCGACCTGCCCCATGGAATAGGGTGTCCAAGATAACAACTAGGACGTGAGCGCTACGCCCAGTACATAGACATGAGTAAACATATGTATATAGTGCATGCAACATGATGACTGGTAAAAGATCATCTGAAAAATCATGCTCAGAACCGGCGCCATATGAGTGCTGCCACCGCACGGATCAACCTCTGGGTGCAACCATACTCGTCTAGTACACCAGAGTAGACAGACATAAATGCCCCCGCCGTCGCGGTACTCTCAGTGACAGACTATCGAGTATAGAGCTGTGCGGCTCTATAATCAGGTATAATAAGGTATAGGCTCAACGTGTATATGCACATGACATATGAGTATAGAAGATGGTAAAGCATACATCATGCCATATAATAATGCCAAATAAATGCAACATATAAACATGTATACTCGCTGGCAATCTCAGTCAATGTGTACGTACCTCTAGGCTAGTTCAAGTAAAGTAGATCCTAGGTTCCAAGCCTATATTCAAAAGTTCGCCGTATCACTACATAAATTCTATAAGCCTTAACTAAGCTAATAAGTACTCCCAAAACTTAAATAGATTCCCGGACCATACCTTCTTCCGTCGATAGCCCTTTGAAGTCGCTAGTCCCGGATGACTATAACCACACCTTGGTTATTCCAGAACCTCTATTATAACCGATAGGGCCCTCAAGTGTATAACTCGCACTATATAACTGAAGAAGGAAACTCGGGAATTCGTAATTGAAAATGAACTCTGAACGGCCCTATTTATAGCCAAATTTCTCGGCCAGGATCGGAACTTCCGATTTCGGGATCGGAGCTTCCGATCCAGCTCATTGCGTGCATGTCTGCCATGCCAGGATCGGAACTTCCGATCTACGATCGGAGCTTCCGATCTGCTCTATGACCGACACTTGTCAAAACTCGCGACTGAGTCATCGATCATTTTTGACAGCTGGGGATCGGAACTTCCGTTCCAGGATCGGAGCTTCCGTTCCGATCGGAGCTTACTATCCGGGATCAGAGCTTACTATCCGGGATCGGAGCTTACTATCCGGCCCAAAATGAAAAAGCCCAAATTTTACTTCTGAAGTCCAATAACACTCCGAAATTGGTTAAATACCAACCCTTAATCATGTTTAACATATTATTATCTTAAAATGGTATCTGGGTTACTACACCCCGTGGGCGACGAGGGATAAGTATCTCGGTTAGCAACCAACACCGAAAGTACCTTACCTCGTGAAGGATGCCCTGCAATGATTTTTCAAATAACTTTTACCAAAGAGTAATAACACATAAATTAATTAATAAATAATAACAAATAATAGTATCAAATACACGAGCATAATAATTGATTATATATGTTTCTTAATATGCATCGTGTATATATATGTATATATTTGTCTTTCCTATCATCGTCCGGTTATCTTCGTCAACATCATCCACAACCGCCGACCAGCCTTCATCGGTCGACCGCCGCGTAGCCACCACCTTCTTCGGCGAGTTCCTGCCGCTGCACAGGCACCTTCTCTCGCGCATCCTCGGACAGCTCCCTCTCTCGTGGCCACGACACAGCTCCATCGAGCCAGATCGGAAAGTTTACGAACTAACCATGTCTGGAATTCGACGGAAGCCATCGCCGGCTCACCACGTATCCCTTACGACTGAACCAATCAAGCCCAGAATCTGGCTCCGTTTCTACCCGAAAATGCAGACATGACTGGAACTCGATTGTGTGGACTCCGTCACCATCTTCGCGCAGCTACCGCTCCTGCCCTCCCCGACGGACGTGACACCATTGTCGTTCTCAGATTTGGCCCCGTTTCAAACCTAGAAACGCAGCCATGGCTGAGTTTCAACACCCGAGGTACCTCCATCAGCGACGTGACCTCCCCTTCAACACCGATCACCCCCTAGGCCGCCGCTGTCTTCCCGCTTACAGATTAGGAAGCTTTCAAGAAAGCAAAGTTCAAGGCTGTAAGTCGAGAAACATCTCCATCTGCATTGACGACCAGTACACACCACCACCGCCCCACCTCGCAGCCGACGACCACCAGTCGTGGGTTGGTTTGAGGAATTGATGATGAACACGATGATGAGGGAAGATAATAGACAATATCCATAGATAAATATAAACACAAAAGTAACGTGGGATGGTAGGTAAGAGGAGAGAGGAAGAGTACACCATGGTAAAATGATTTGTACCTGCCATATAAATTCCTCTGATTATTTCTAACACCCACGTGAATGCTGCAATAACAAATAAGAAAAACCAAATTGAGTTGGTAAATTGTGATGAAAATATACTGCGGTGAACAATTTATAATCACAGTATTTGATAGAGTTCTACTGGGTTTCTACAATTAATATTATGGCAGGATTTTGATTCACATCCAATTATAATACAATCATTATTCTACCAAGATTTTAATTCCATTGCATCACAGTCCTACTACGGTTTCTCCATCATGGTTTCTCCATATCTGAAGAGCTTTCGGCAGGTCGATCCCTGTAATCTTTGCAGTGGCAAACAATATTCGTTCTCGACAACTAAATTTCTGACAATACTCCGATAAAAAGTTTACTCTCGGTCCTTTCAACACACGCGACACACCCAAGAGTGGGGGGCCTATGATGGGTTACACCTAAAACTTCAACTGAGTCTGAGCCCAATAATGAAGGTCTACTCCAAATTTTTTTGAGGCCAAAGCTTATTTAAATATTATATATAGTAGGCCCTGAATTCTACAAAAGCCCAAAAGAGGCTCAAGCCCGTGAAAAACTCTTAGAATATCTATAAATAGCTCAAGTCACCTCTGTAACACCCTGTTTTTATCTTAAATGAGTTTATTTGAGTTAATCGGAGATTTCAGAGTTCAAGAGCCGACTTGATTTTGATCAGGGTCCATTTTGCAAATTTTGGAAATTTCAGGGACTAAAACACAATTATTGGATTTTATATATTATCTACACATGTTTTGACTTGGTCTAACACTTCATCTCCTTCCCCATCCATTCCTCCTCCATTGAAGCCGATGCTTTAAGATTTTAAGCTCCTAGATTTCAGTCCAAGCTCGATCCGGCCGTTGGAATTTATTTCTGAAGGCAGTTTAGCGATCACTGCAGCGAGAGCTCCGTTATATCGTAAGTTTTTCTACGATCCGATACATTCTATTTTTTGGATGTTGTTAGAATCGTTCGAGATTCGAGTATTTTTTTTCTTGACAGAGTTTTGATCGTTTATTATCTGTCGGTTTTGAAATAGAGCGACGTTCGAAATTGTTATGATTTTTGGAAGCTATTTTCGAAAATGAAGTTTTGAGATGTGTTGGGTTTGACTTATTATTGTTGTCTTAGTATTGATATGAGTTGATATCGTTATTGAACTGCTGTCTGCGTTTCTAGTTTGTTCAGTAGTAGCCGTTATGCCGTCGGTTTGAGTTTTTGGAGATTTGAACCGTTTTGAGTTGTTGATATTTGGCTTGTGAATTGATGGTCGTTGTTGATCATCTATTGTCTCCGTATAGATTCGTTTGGAGTTTTTCAAGCCGGTGTTAACAGCTGTTGATCGTCAAGAATTGGACGAAGAACGGTAAATAGATTACCTTGAGCCGTTGTTGTTGTTTAGGTTGTATAGTTTTTGATACAATATTTTGTTGTAGCTTATCCAGAGTTGGAACTTCTGCATTGAAAGGTAAAAGCAGTCATCGTTAGCGGGATAGCATACTCGGGACAGTTGGTTCTCGAGTTTCTCTTAAAATCACATACTTGCATCAATAATTGTTCTAGCATGAGGAACTTGTATTTTGTTGATTGAATGAACTCTTATTATGTGGCTGATGTTTATGTTTTGTTATGCATTCATCTTGAGCCAACTTTGATTTCAGCGGGCAGAACAACCCCTTTTTGTTTAGACGTTTTGGGGGCTATACTGTGAGTGGCCTGGGTGTAGAGGTTCACCTAGAGTCAGCATACTCCTTATAGTCGCACCAAAGTCTAGGAGAGTGGGATACGTGGCACCACCTCGATTGGGAGAGTCGGTGAGTCGTTACGTGATCTCATCCTTGGGATCCCAAAAGCAGAGCAGCAGTCCCTCGTTTATCAGAATTGATATCCCGATTTAAAGACATGCATAACATTCATTTTGATTTGATTATGTTGTCTTGAAAGCATGATGTTGTTATATTAATTGTTACTTTTATGTTGCTTTTACTGGGAATATCATTCTCACCGGAGTTATCTGGCTGTTGCTTTGTTTTGTATGTGTACTTGGTAACAGGAGGGGCAAGATCAAGTCAGCGAAGACCTGGTTAGCAACAAAAGGGAGAGCTAGTAGTGGGACTCGGTTTAGAAGTCGTGTCAGCATATCTATCTAGTTTATGTTAAAACATGTTTAGATCTCGAACTTCGTTGTTTATGGTGTATCGATTATGCGAGCTTTATGGTTGCATGTTCTAGCCTTGTGCGTAGTTGATCAACTCCAGAACATCATGTATTAATCGGAGAATTTGTGATTGTAATGCATAATTGTATTTTGAATGTATTGGACTTGAGTTTCTAGCATGTTTTCTGCTGTTTTTGCTTCAGAACTGTCACCGCTCGATCGGTGAGATCTTACCGATCGAGCGGAGGTCTTTTTGCTGAGTTTCTGTTTCTGGAATTGCTTGCCCGCTCGATCGATTGAATCTTACCTATCGAGCGGCGATGGTATTCTTCGGGCAGTGAGTTACAAATTCTTGCTCGCTCGATCGGTTAGATCTTACCGATCGAGCGAGGCACTATTCATTTCAAAAAAAAAAAATTTATTGCTTTCAATCTTGGATCTTGTATGCTTAATTATTGTTTAACTCGGATTAAATGTTTAGAACCGAGATCTCACAACCTCATTATTAAGATACACACTTTTTTTAGCACTATAACGCTCTACTTTTGATTATTATTCCTTGAGTAATCACTGAATTGAGCGTCGGAGTGCCTTCTCCAGAAACCCTCCTGGCTCCTCTGAATTTGTTTTGTGACGTAGGAACGATCCACTGAGGATCTCCACAAGGAACATACAAAGATTTGTTGATACTCCGAACTTTTCGGAAGCAACGTGTTGGGTACAAGTGATTTTTGGCTACATCAATGATCTTCATCAACTTCATAATCACTCAGAGATGCAGACATTCATTTCCTCAATCTATTAGCACACTCATTTGCATAGTGACCATAACCCAAGCACTCACGACATTGTACTGATTCAATATTCTTGGGATCAACCTTTTACTTCAACTTGTTCAACTTATTCAGACCTTGAGAGAGAGATGGTCGTATAGAGGTTTGGATTTCTGTTCACTTTTTTTGTTATCTCTTATTTTCTTCAGTCAATTGCCAAATTTCTTATTGATCAGAGATATAGACTCTTCGCAAAGATCTGATTCATTAACTTCTTGCGAGATTTGCAGCAGGTCCATAATGTTCCTGTCAAAAAGAAAAAAATCCAGAATCAAATCTTAGTGTCGACAAGAGAAGACTCTGATACCAGATGAAAGGTATCGCAAGACATAATAGAAAAATTCAAAAATTTTAACACGGTGATGTCCAATGATGATAGAAACATCAGAGACAACTTCGATCAATGCTTATTAAGTTTTCATTAAAATACTTAAGCACAAATAATTACGCACCAGAAATAAATAGTAAAATATTAAATAGTTATCACAAAAATTACTTTGAACAAGTGCAAGCACTTGTGCGATATCTCATGGAAAAAACGATTACTAGAACAAAGTAATATTCAATTATAAAAATCAATATTTTCCTATAAAATTCAGATCTCTCAACACGTTGAGAAATCTAAACAATACTCTAAACTCAATGCTAGATCGAAAACAAACAAAAGAGTGTAAAGGAAAATATCAAATATCTCAAACAATTTGAGATATTAAAACCACACACTAACAACTACAAAACAAGTATAGAAAATCAAATGGTGTAGTAAGAGAGTTAAAGCCGCAAGTAAAAGTTTCAATGATTTTCACTAGGCAGTGACAACGATGTTGTGTGAAAACACAGACAACACCAGACAACGACAAGGATTCTTCCACCTGAAAATTTAGATCTTCAATTGCTTGGTTTTAGAAATTGTTTCTAATTCTCTGTCTATTCTCTGTGATTATCGCATGTTCTCTCTGTTCTATCAATAATTTTACGCAGAAATTTTCACCCCATAAATATATGATATTGTTTCCGTTTGATAGAATCCTATAAGATAGAAACAATTATTTAAATCAGAAGTGAGATATAATCATCAACTTAAATAAAAGATAATAATATTTATAATTAAGGATAATAAGGAGTCTAAGAAAGACAAAACATATCAAATAAATTTTAATTAAAAAGAAAATAATTGAAGGGATTTTATGTCTTTTACGACAAGACATATTTTCCTTTCAATCTTCCCTTTTTGTCTTTCTGGACAAAACAAAGCATAATGATTAACAGTTTCTTCTCCGTAAAAAAACTTAGGTTCCCCTAAATGTGATCATGTCAGGTCATGGCGTTGTCACCTGGTGTTGGCAACACGGGAGAAACAACATCAACAGATAGTAAATAAAATCTTTGTTAGAAATAGTTAAATGAATAGAGAGCGAACAAATTTTTTTCAATTAATCAGAGCAAGAAGACACTACAAAATCAGAACCAAGGGACAAAACACAAAAAAAAGTAAGGCTAAGAAAACCCAAGTGTCTTATTCTTCTTCATTTTGGGCTGTGTCAGATGAATCAACATTTTCTTGCTTTGCTCCAAATGTTCCAGCTTCATCTCCAAGTCCAACTTCATTTCCAACATCATCTCTCCTTTTTTTGTCCAGAAACATCAAGGAGAAGATTATACTAAATAACCAGCTAACACTTTTGTGTGAAATTATAGTTTTAGCATTCAAAACATCAATCAATGCTTAATAAGTTTGAATTAAAACACTTAAGCACATGTACAAATAATTACACAGCGGAAATAAATAATAAAGTAATGAATAGTTATCACAGAAATTATTGTGCATAAGTGCAAGCACTTGTACGATGCCTCATGGCGAAAACGACGACTATAACAAAGTAATATTAAATTATAAAAATCAACCCTAATAATTCCTATAAAATTCAAATCTCTCTACAATTTGAGAAATCCAAACAACACTCTAAACTCAATCCTAGATTGAAAAGAAAAACAAATGAGTGTAAAGGAAAATATCAATATCTCAAACAAATTGAGATATTAAAATCACACGCTAACAATTATAAGACATGTATAGAAAACCAAATAGTGTAGTAAGAGAATTAAAGCCGCAAGTAAAAGCTTCAACGATCTTCACTAGGAAGTGACCACGATGTAGTGTACCGATGTTGAGTGACAACACATACAACACCAGACAGCGGCAAGGATTCTTCCACCGAAAAATTTAGATCTTCAATTGCTTGGTTTCAGAAATCTTTTCTAATTCTCCGCGTCTGTTCTCTGTGATTCTCGCTTGTTTTCTCTGTTCTCTCTATAATTTTACGCAGTAATATTCACCCCATAAATAGATGATATTGCTTCCTTTTGATAAATTCCTACAAGATGAAAACAAATCTTTAAATTAGAAGTGCGATATCAATCATCAACCTAAATAAAATATAATAATCTTTATAATTAAGGATAATAAAGAGTCTAAGAAGGACAAAACATATCAAATCAGTTTTAATTAAAAGACAAAATAAATGAAGGGATTTTATGTCTTGTATGCAAAACATATTTTTCTTTCTGTCATAATTTTTGAAATTGCTTGTATTCTCGAAAAAAGGTTTCTTTAATGTAATGCTAAATAATTAATGGACAAAACTATTGCATCAAGTCTTGCTTGCAATTTATAACTGTGTCATTCGTTACAGGCATGCTTTAGAGTCTTAAATTACATGCAATTACAAATATAATTTGTCTATGTAAGATATTTATAATATGATTATTAGATTTTTTTATATAAAGACTATTAATGCTGGTTAACTAAATTTAAATGAGCTCAATATATAAGTAATGCATAGTTCAAACTTCTCTTGTCCTTGTTGCAGGATGCATCCTGAATATATAAGTCACACTTTCTGGTATTACACCTTTGCACAGAAAATATGGAAATCAATAGAATTATGGCCCACAGTTAAGACTTTCAATAAGGGATATTTTGGTGACTTGTTTCAATGGGTACTTGAGCATGGAGTAGGTGATGCATTTGAAATCTTTATCTGCACATGTTGGAGCATCTGGAATGAAAGAAATACCCTGGGTTTCCAAGGTAAGAACCAATCTTTCAAAGATGTCTTAGCAAGGGTCAAAAGGATTAGTGAGAACTATCGGTTGTTAATTCCACTTGTGGCATCTCAGGGATTAAGTACAAATCCAAATCATAAATGGCAACCACCACCTACTGGAGTTATTAACATCAATGCGGACATTGCGGTCATTCCATATTTGGACGTATTTGGAGTGGGGTTCGTAGGTAGAGACAACCAGGGTAATATTTTATTTGTTGAAGGAAAAGTGCTAAAAGAAAATTTCACTCTTCATCTTGCTGAGTTGCTTTCTGTTAGAGAGGGGCTTGTGAATGTTATCAAGCTTGGATGGTCTAAGATTATTATTGAAACAGATGCACTTAATGTTGTTCAGATATTGCACCAAAACAACATTTTCTCCATGGAACAACCTTTTGTGGATCAGATTTGTGGCCTCCGTTCTAGTTTGAAAGCATTTTTTTTTTCAATACTGCTCTAGAATTTCCAATCTAGTTGCATATGAATTGACTAGAATTAGCTTAATTTCTAGCAGAAACTTAGTTTTTTATCATGCAATTCCTCTGTGTATCAATCATTCTGTAAAAATCGATCTGATGTTTGTTTAATGAAATTTGAATCATTTTAAAAAATAATAATAAAATAAATAAATAATAAACCCAGACTACAAATTTGGTATCACCAATTAAAGTAGTCCACTATATATGATATGATCCTACATATCCAATCCACACATGAGCATTAAGTTACAATGGAGACCAAAAAACATCCCATTGCCAAAGATCATATTGTAAATTTAGAACTAGCATCTCTTACTGATGAATCTTGTAAATTTAGATTTAATTAAGAAAATATATGCATGGAAAAGGGATTTGTGATTGATATTAATTAACTAGATGGGAAAATAAAATTTTGGTCATGTAAGTTGGCTTGTTTTGGATTTTAGCACTGTAATTTGTCAAAGTTTGGTTTCGACCCTGCAACTCCGAATTTTTTTTTTTGATATTTTTTTTGTCCGAAAGTACTAACTTCAATAAATATTGCTTACCCGGCGACGCATGTGAGGATAATAAAACTTATATTTCATGTATTAAAATCTAACTAAGCAAAATGAAAAGCATTTTCATATATTAAAGTCTAACTAATGAGAAATATATGGTAAAGAGAGCAATTTCTCCGATGGGAGGTGCAAGTGGCAGCTATAAAGAGAAAAGAGGCAAAGGAGTCGTAGCTATATATTAGAATATATTGTATATTTATTGTATATTATGTTTTTTTATTATCTTGTAATCTTTTATTATTTGTAATCTTTATCTTTCTTTAGTCTTTATTGTTGTATAAAAACATCTTATGTAATCATTGTTGAGATATATGAAAATATTATTCTCTCATTAGTTTCTACATGGTATCAGAGATCAGGCCCTCCGTGTGTGTTGGACCTCCTATAATTGGGCTACTTATAGTTAGGTCACCCCTTCCAGCCACGACACTATCCTCCGCCCGCTCTAACAGCTCCTACCACCGCCCACCGTCTGTCGCCGTCCCGCAACCCACTGTCGTCAGCCACCATCCTGGCTCCTGCTCTCTCGGCCGCCGCCGAATCCCAACCAGTCGGCGCCTGGTCAGCGTGCACCGCGCCAGTATCTTGGGCGCTGCCAGCTCTGCAGTCGTCAGGGCCACTCTGCTCGACGTTGTCCGGATTTTTAGTATCTGCCAGCTTTTGCACCTATGCATGAGCCTCACCCTGGCCCGCCTGCCTCCCATGCTGCTGCCTACACGCTTATCCCATCCTCTCCATTTGACTAGATCCTTGATTCTGGTGTCACTCACCATGTGACGTCTGATCCCTATGTTGGCTTTGATGGTTTTGTTGTTGGTGATGGTGTTGGCCTTCCCATCACTTACACATGTTGTCTCTTACCTCCATCTACTTCATGATCCCTGAAGCTCACACATTCCCTTTGTGTTCCTTCCATTAATAAGAAACTTTTATATGTCTCTCAACTTTGAAAATCTAATGTTGTTGTTGTTGTTTTCTCTTCCACTGCCTTTCAGGTGAAGGATCCTCAAACTGGGGCCATTTTTCATTAGGGTCCACTTAAGGGCAGTTTTTACTCCTGGTAGGCATCCACGCCTTCTCCACTACTTGCATTCTCATCCTCTGTCGTGTCCTTGTCTTTCTGGCACAGTCGTCTTGGTCACCCGTCTGATCGAGTCTTACGTCAGTTAGTTGTGTCTAAGTCATTATCATCTTTTAGTTTTCCGTTGCGTCAATTTATTTGTAATTCCTGTCAGTGCAATAAAATTCATAAATTATCCTTTCATGACTCATCTCTTTCTTTGCAATTTCCACTTGATTTAATTTTTTCTGATTTTTGGACTTCGCTAGTTCTTTCCTGCGATGCTTATAAATGCTATGTTATATTTGTTGACCATTACAGTAAATATATATGGCTTTATCCCATAAAATGAAAATCGGATGTTCTTTCTGTATTTCGATGTTTTATATCTCTCATCGAAAAATGGTGTAATCGTCCTATTATCACCTTATACACTGACAATGGTGGTGAATTCTTGGCCCTCAAAGAATTTCTTGATTTGCACAGTATTTCTCACCTAACCACACCCCCTCACACTCCTGAGCATAATGGCTACTCCAAAATTCATCACCGTCATGTTGTCAAAACAGGTCTTGCCCTTCTTCACCATGCATCGGTACCTACTCGTTTCTGGCCGTATGTCTTTGCCACTGCAGTTTATCTCATTAATCGGCTACCTAAATGCAACCTTTCCTACAAATCCACTTTTGAATGTCTTTTTGCTGCTTCTCCTAATCTCTCCAAGCTCCGTATATTTTGGGTTTGTGCTATCCTTGGCTTCGCCCCTACGCTCCGCATAAGCTCTCCCACCGCTCTTATTCCTGTGTCTTCCTTGGTTACTCCCTTATCCAGTGTGCATATATGCGTCTTGAGTCTTCCTCTGAAAGAATCTTTGTCTCGCGTCATGTTGTTTTTGTTGAGTCTGAGTATCCTTTTGCTAGTGGTAGCGTGGTGCTGGTGCTGGTTCTCCTTCTGCAGTTCTTTTTGGTAGTGTCCCTGTGGAGGATTCCTCGTCTGGCAATTCTTCACCTCCCTGTCCTCCTGCGTCATATCTCGTTCCACCCACCTGCTCCATCCCGTCTCCACCCATCGCCGAACCCCGCCCCACTACCCCTCGGACTCTTGCGCCACCTCTTGAACCAGCCACAGCCACCCCACCCATACCCTCGACCTCTCATCCTATGGTTACTTGCTCCAAAAATAATATATTCAAGCCCAATCCTTTCTTTGCCCTCACTGTTGTCACTGACAACACTCCATCTGAGCCATCCTCGCACACTATATCTCTCAAGGATCCCCGTTGGCGTGCCGCAATGTCTGAGGAGTTTGATGCTCTTCTTCGCAATGGCACCTGTAATATTGTTCCATCTGTCTCTTCTCAGAATATGGTCGGCTGCAAATGGGTGTTTCGGATTAAGCGGAAACCTGATGGCTCTGTTGACCATTATAAAACTCGCCTTATTGCAAAGGGATTTCATCAGCATCCTGGACTTGACTACACTGATACTTTTAGTCCTGTGGCAAAACCCACTATAGTTTGCATTCTCTTATCCCTTGCCGTTTCCTATGGGTGGTCTCTCTGTCAGATGGATGTCAATAATGAGTTTTTGCAGGGTCAAATCGATGATTGTGTGTATATGGCACAGCCGCCTGGTTTTGTTGATCCTAATGTTCCCTCCTATGTCTGCAAGTTGAACAAAGCCATTTATGGTCTTAAGCAGGCGCCCTGCGCCTGGTACACAGCCCTTCGGTAATTTTTAGTCATTCTTGGCTTTATTGCCTCCCGTGTTGACACATCTCTTTTCATTTACTATTCTCGGGGTGTTACTATGTATCTTCTTGTCTATGTTGATGACTTTATTCTCACAGGAAATACTGGCACCATCCAGGACTTCATTGATCAGTTAAGCCTTCGGTTCTCTGTCAAGGATCTTGGCTCATTGTCTTATTTTCTTGGTGTTGAAGTGGATTCCTACTCAGGGGGCCTCCGTCTCTCTCAGAAAAAGTATTAGCTTGATATCCTTACACGAGTTAACATGGCAGACTCAAAGCCAGCGTAGTCTCCTATGGCTTCTTCCCCTACGCTCCACCAGTCTGATGGCTCGCCCATGACGTGTAAGAGTGGGTGCCCAGTGAGCCAACTGTGTGGCTATGGGCTTTGATGACTCTTTGTATAAACAATCTTTTGTTTAATATTATTTACACTTTTATTAATGGCAATGACTTTATATTACTTCATATTGTTATATTGTGATATACTATTGTTGTTTTGATAAAGACCTTGAATATACTATAGTGTATGTAAGATGTGGTAGAACATGGGGATGTCTATCATGAAATACATCTTATAGTCACTGTATATTCTAAAACCGTTCCTAGTCGATTGAGCCGTCCGATAATAAGGATAAGGATCGCTCGAGTTTGAGACTAGCATTTGCGATGCGGAGTACCACGTTTCATTGGTAGGGAACATGGAGATGTTCGAAGCATGCAAATGGATATTCATAGGATGAATAATCGAACTACCCTATCCGGACTTTCCAAGTGGTTATCACTTATCGAGTGGATAAAGTCCGCGGTTTTGGTTGTACACCATTAGTCCTTACGACTTGAAACATCATGGAGACTCTATATGCTAGTGCTGTGCTTTGACTCGTTTACCGACTCTATGGGGGTCATCAGGTGTCGAGATTGGGTACAGTTACGACACATATAGGAGTCAATGCATTGTTGTCAAGGATTCACCACATACTTGCGAGTGTGGATATCCTATGAGATCTGAGGAGATATTAGTGTGACAAATCTCTGGCCAGAGTACTTGATGTGATTTAAGAAATGGTTTCTTAGTAGCACATGCGATGTCACTAATTTGATCTTCAAGATGTATTGCATAGTTATCGAATCTTGAGCGACTCTCGATATACCAATGGTTGTTGATTCGATCGGGATATTTGGATGAAGGGACCGTACTGTACGCTAACCAAAATCTACTGGTTCTTGTAGGCACTATCAGTGATACCTAGGGAATCATGGGGCGATGTTGCTAGGCGCTTTACCTTGATTCGTTGGGCAAGTCGGAAAGTGTTGTTCCGAGTCACAAGGAGTTGTGAGCCCACGGCTAGCTGTATCCCTGAACCATTGAGGGTCACACAGTGTAATGGAGTTTTAATCCCCGTTGAGATAGTTAAATTTAAAGAGTTAAATTTAATGAACTAAGGAGTTGGACTTCTTAAATAAGAGTAAGGGAGTAGGATTTCCTAAAATGACATAGGGATGGACATTTTTGAAAACCACTGAATTCGGATTCAGGAAAATTTATTTTGACTTTAAAATGTGCAGAAATGGTTTCTGTGCACATTGGTGAAATCGGTTCATCAATCGGAGTCACGATGAATTTTATATTAATTTCTGAACGTGCGGGCTTTGCTTGTCGGGCCCTAGCTTATGACTAATGGGCCCTAAGGTGTTAGTGGCCTGCATTATAAATAAGTTATTGCAGTACAGAAATTACACAGAACAGCTCATTATTTTTGAGAAGCAAAAATCGAAAACCCTAGCCTCTCAAAGTAATAATCGGCCGACCCCTCCCATACTCTGCCCGAGAAATTCCGGTCTGTGATTTTGAATTGCAGTCAGGAATAACGAATCAGATTCGTTTAATCTCTTCGCAGAAAAACTTCTGATAGATTTTCTAGTGCAATCTGTCAGAGGGATTTAAACCTCATTCGTGGACCTGATTGAAGGAGTTCATCAGTTCCTGAGAGATACAAGAAGCGCAGAGAAATCTGTGTGGTGTCCAATAATCTCGCTTCGAGATTGAAGGTAAAATTTAATTAATTGTTATTTGAATTTTACACACACAATAATTTAATCGTTGAATGGTTGATACCCACACCATGGAATTGTTCCATGATAAAATTTTTAAACTTCCGCTGCACCGGGTATCAATCGTGATTGATCTGAGAGCCGGGTTTTCCAACAGTGGTATCAGAGCCAGGTTGCTCAGATCAAACGATTGAATTAATCAATTGTACAAAATTTTTGAGTCTCGGTTTTTGAAACAAAATAAATATTTTTAAATAAAATTTTTTTTTTTTTCGGGGCAAAACCCGGGCAGCGATTGGATCGCTGCCCGGAGGGGGCGGCGATGGTCGCTGCCCCCGGGGGAGGCGCACGGCGCCGCCCAAAGGGGGTGCACGGCGCCGCCCAAAGGGGGTGCACGGCGCCGCCCAGGGCGGCGACCGTCGCCGCCCAAAGGGGGCGCACGGCGCCGCCCAGGGCGGCGACCGTCGCCGCCCAAAGGGGGCGCACGGCGCCGCCCAGGGCAGCGCTCGCGCTGCGCTGGGCAGCAATTGTTGCTGCCCTAAGGGGGCAGCCGGGCTGCCCCCGGCCCGCGCCCCGGGTGCGGGCCGGCCCGGGAGTGTCCCGGGCGGCCCGCGGGAAAAATTAAATTTTTATTTAAAATTAATTTTAATGTGATAAAATTTTATTTTTGGTCCGGTCAAAAATTGTTTTTGATTGGTTCACGAGATTTCGGATCGAATTGTTCGAGTCCGTAAATTTTAAAATTGATTTTTGGATAAATTTGAATTTTTGGAAAATTTTAATGTTTTATCCGTAAATTGAATTTTGAAATCAATTATTTTGGTACAATTGATGATAAGATATGATCTTATGATATATTGAGTAAAATATGATTTTATTTGTAAAATTGGATTTTATAGATAAAATATGATTTTATTTGATATAGAGATAAAATATGATTTTATATGTGAAATGAGATTTTATATATAAAATATGATTTTATCTTGTTTAAATTTGAATTGCCACTGCATGTTATCCAATAAATTAATTTTGAATTAAATGTTATTGGATAAGGATGATCGATTGCCATGACCAATTTTGTAGGTGTATGTTAGGAATTTACATTTTGTTTTTATTGTTGTTGGTTTTATTAATGGGCCTGGTTTATGGCCCGATATGAATGTCATATGTAATAAAAGTGGGCTTGGTTTATAGCCCGTTCCCACCCCTAAAAATGTATCCCCTACTTGTCATTGTTATTTATTGTAAATACATTAGATTTAGTGGGAGATCAAGATTTGAAGACGGTGGGCCCAGCAGACAATAAAGACTGAGGAAATGTAAATTGGAAGCACATGTAATAGGATTGCATTGCATACTGCATATTACCTAGGATTGGACTAAGACCCGTGATTGGCAACCACGGGTCAATTAGAAATGGAATCGATCATCCTATATAATATTTGATATTATGATTGTATGCATGTTTAGACATAATTGCGTGAATCCGGCAAGCATGCAATAAATTAAATATGATGAGACAAATATTTTTATAATTAAAAATCCCTCATTTTAAATATGATTTAAAATTTATATCAAGATAAATAAAGGAAATTTAAATTTGTTTAAATGTTCCTACCTTCCATCAACGGTCAATGTATGTGATGCTACCCGCGGATACGGTCCGGCTCATATTATTGGGGGGGCCCGTCCGTCAGAAAGCTGTACATTGGATCGACAAATGTTGTAAGTTGGGTGGAACTCTCATGGGATCGGCTCATATTATTGGGGGATCCACATGGCGACCGTCCATCACAACTTAATATTGATGGGTCATCTTGACATGTCACTTTAAACGGCGTCATATTATTGGGCCCTTATTGAACATGAGGTAAACACATGGGGGTTGCTTAGGAAGCAATTGGGCTCTACCTTTTGAGAATTATGGTTGGCTGATATTATTCGGGACCATAAGTTTGTCAATTGGACTCCATGTTCTCACTAAGGAAAAAGTTTCCCGTTTTCACTAGAGGGTGGTGAAATCGTTAAAATAGTGGGAGTGAGATTCATAAAATTAAATTCGCCTATTTTATGTCTTAGTAAATTGTTAAACAATCATTGATATATGTCTGTTTTTCTTTTCAGTATTTCATACAATGAATTCGCGAAATCCATTATTCTCGATCCTCGAACAAAACAAGTTGACTGGCGCCAACTATACGGAATGGTTCCGGAAGTTGAAGATTGTCTTAACTTCGGAGAAAATGCTCTACGTGTTAGAGAAAGCACCTCCGAAGGAAGCACCAGCTGACATAAGTCCGGAGGAATTGGCCAAACTTGATGCATGGTGTGACCATGACATCAAGACCAAATGCTATATGCAAGCCTCGATGTCTGATGAACTCCAGAGGCGATTTGAGGACACCGTGAATGCTGCTGACATTCACGCTCAACTCAAGGAACTTTTTGGGGCTCAATCGAGGGCTGAAAGGTTCGCTACTGTTAAGGAGCTAATGACATGTCGCATGCGTGAAGGGACTTCGGTCCGTGATCATGGGGTACGAGTGATTTGGCTCATACAGAAGTTGGCGACCCTAGATTTGGTGTTGGAACATGAACTCAATGTGGATTTATTGCTTCTGTCTCTTCCTTCTTCATTTGATGGATTTGTGATAAATTTTAATATGAACAAGATAGAGGCCACCCTTGAAGAGATGGTCAATATGCTCGTTACATATGAATCCACACTTAAGAAGGATAAGCCAGCTTTCTTGGTGGGCTCCTCATCTTCTGCTAAGAAGGGGCCAAGTATGAAGGGCAAGAAACGTTCTGCCCCACCCAAGAAAGTCGAGCCCGAGAAGAAGCAAAAGACAAAGGCTTCAAACAATGGAAAATCCAAGGATGTTTGCCATCACTGCAAGAAGCCGGGTCATTGGAAGCGCAACTGCAAGGAATATCTTGAGCAGTTGGGAACTGCAAAGGGTATGTTCTATATTGAAATAAACATGTCACTTAATACAACTTCTTGGGTATTGGATACCGGATGTGGATCTCACATTTGCAATGATTTGCAGGTGATGACAAGAAGTCGCAGGCTTAGAATGGGTGAGACCCAGCTGAGGCTCGGGAATGGTTCCAGAGTTGAAGCTACGGCCATTGGAGATGTTTGTTTGACTTTGCAGAACGGTTTTAAATTATTATTAAGAGATGTTTTATTTGTGCCAGATTTAATTAAAAACATTATTTCTATTTCTATGCTTGATAGAGATGGTTATTCTTGCAATTTTGTGAATGGGATTTGCAATATTTACAAGAATGAATGTTTAATTGGAAATGGACAACTTGAAAACGATCTATACAACTTAAAACTAAAAGACGTTCCAGTGAATTATGTTGATAAACCGGCGACAACAAACAAAAGGAAAATCGATAGTCAAAACCCGGCAAACCTTTGGCATGCTAGGCTAGGTCATATTTCCTCAAGGAGGATGAACAAGCTAGTGGGAGAGGGCATGTTTGATATGTCTGATATTAATTCTCTACCTACTTGTGAATCCTGCCTAAAAGGAAAAATGACTAAATCTCCTTCTAAGGGGAAACCTGAGCGTAGTCAGAATCTGTTGGATTTGATCCATACAGATGTTTGTGGTCCATTTAGAGTAGGGACTCAACATGGCCACACCTACTTCATTACCTTTACTGATGATTATTCAAGGTATGGGTATTTATATTTAATGAAATATAAGTCTGAAGCATTTGAAAAGTTCAAAGAATTCAGGGCTGAAGTAGAAAACAAGCTAGGTAAAAGTATTAAAGCACTTCGATCGGATCGAGGTGGAGAATACTTGAGTACCGAGTTTTTGGACTATCTGAAAGAGAATGGGATTCTCTCTCAGTGGACTCCTCCTATGACACCACAGCTTAATGGTGTATCGGAGCGTCGTAATCGAACTTTGTTGGACATGGTTCGATCTATGATGAGCTTCACTGAGCTTCCACCTTCGTTTTGGGGCTATGCGCTTGAAACGGCGGTATTGTTGTTGAACAACGTCCACACTAAAGCAGTGGACAAAACACCATACGAGTTATGGAATGGCAAAGCTCCTAAGTATTCGTACTTGAGGATTTGGGGATGTCCTGCTTACGTGAAGCGGACAGTGGGAGATAAGTTGGATAGTCGATCCAGCTTATGTTATTTTGTAGGGTATCCGAAGAATTCAATCGGATATTATTTCTATTATCCTGCTGAAACAAAGGTGTTTGTTTCTAGGAATGCCACCTTCTTGGAGAAGGAGTTCTTATTGGATAAGAAAGGCGAGATGATGGAACTCGAAGAAGTTCGAGAAGAACCCAAAATACAAAATAACGATCCTACACCTCAGGAACCATTGCTGGACACGCCTGCACCTAGAAGATCCGAAAGGACTTCTAGACCTCCAGTTCGATATGGTCTTCTTCTTGAAGGGGATCAAGATGAACCCGACATTGGATGTGATCCAAGAAACTTCAAGGAAGCAATTTCTGATGCGGATTCGAATTTATGGCTTGAAGCTATGCAGTCAGAATTGGATTCGATGCATACAAACCAAGTTTGGTCTTTAGTAGATCCTCCCGATGGAATTGTTCCAATAGGGTGTAAATGAATCTACAAGAGAAAGCTTGGGCCTGATGGTAAGGTATTGACCTACAAGGCGCGATTGGTGGCGAAAGGTTATACTCAAAGGCAAGGAGTTGACTATGATGAAACCTTTTCACCAGTTGCAATGTTCAAGTCCATAAGAATCCTGATTGCCATAGCTGCATGGTATGACTATGAGATATGGCAAATGGATGTGAAGACTGCTTTTCTTAATGGAGACATTAAGGAAGAAATCTATATGAAGCAGCCTGAGGGGTACACATCCATGGGAAGCGAGCATAAGGTATGCAAGCTTCAGAGATCAATTTATGGTCTAAAACAAGCATCAAGAAGTTGGAACCAAAATTTGATGAAACAATAAAAGATTTTGGTTTCATCAAGAACCCGGAGGAACCTTGCGTGTACAAGAAAGTAGTTAAGGATGCGGTGACATTCTTAGTACTTTATGTTGATGACATCCTACTCATTGGGAATGATGTAGGGATGTTGCAGTCAACAAAGATATGGTTATCAGGTAGATTTTCGATGAAGGATTTGGGAGAGGCATCCTACATTCTTGGGATACAGATCTATAGAGATAGGTCTAAGAGAATGATAGGACTCACTCAATCAACCTACATCGATACCATATTGAAACGGTTTTCAATGGATGGGTCCAAAAGAGGACATCTACCCATGTGTCATGGAGTTTCTCTATCCAAGTCTATGTGTCCCAAGACTGATGCAGAGATAGAGAATATGACACATGTACCATATGCGTCAGCTATAGGTAGTATCATGTATGGGATGATATCTACCAGACCGGATGTAGCATTTGCTCTGAGTGTCACGAGCAGATATCAGTCTAATCCTGGTCAAATGCATTGGAAAGCCGTGAAGGACATTCTTAAGTACTTGCGAAGGACTAAGAATATGTTCATGGTGTATGGAGGACGAGATCTCAAATTGGAAGGCTATACCGACTCTAGCTTCCAAAGTGATGTGGATGACTCGAAGTCAACCTCTGGATTTGTGTTCATGCTCAATGGCGGTGCTGTCTCTTGGAAGAGTTCCAAGCAGGACACCACAGCGGATTCCACCACTGAGGCTGAATACATTGCAGCATCAGCTGCTGCTAAAGAGGCCGTTTGGATGAGGAAGTTCGTCCAAGAGTTGGGCGTTATTCCTGAATTTGTTGGTCCAGTCCCGGTGTACTGTGACAACACGGGTGCCGTTGCTCAAGCAAAGGAACCAAGGTCTCATCAAAGATCCAAACACGTACTGAGGAAATACCACATAATCCGGGAGATTGTGGAAAGAGGAGACATCATTGTCGAACGAGTGGCCTCTGCAGACAATATCGCTGATCCGCTTACTAAGCCCTTGCCAGGACCATTGTTTGACAAACATCGCGAAGCAATGGGTCTACGTAGTATGACTAGTTGGCTATAGGGCAAGTGGGAGATTGTAAGAGTGGGTGCCCAGTGAGCCAACTGTGTGGCTATGGGCTTTGATGACTCTTTGTATAAACAATATTTTGTTTAATATTATTTACACTTTTATTAATGGCAATGACTTTATATTACTTCATATTGTTATATTGTGATATACTATTGTTGTTTTGATAAAGACCTTGAATATACTATAGTGTATGTAAGATGTGGTAGAACATGGGGATGTCTATCATGAAATACATCTTATAGTCACTGTATATTCTAAAACCGTTCCTAGTCGATTGAGCCGTCCGATAATAAGGATAAGGATCGCTCGAGTTTGAGACTAGCATTTGCGATGCGGAGTACCACGTTTCATTGGTAGGGAACATGGAGATGTTCGAAGCATGCAAATGGATATTCATAGGATGAATAATCGAACTACCCTATCCGAACTTTCCAAGTGGTTATCACTTATCGAGTGGATAAAGTCCGCGGTTTTGGTTGTACACCATTAGTCCTTACGACTTGAAACATCATGGAGACTCTATATGCTAGTGCTGTGCTTTGACTCGTTTACCGACTCTATGGGGGTCATCAGGTGTCGAGATTGGGTACAGTTACGACACATATAGGAGTCAATGCATTGTTGTCAAGGATTCACCACATACTTGCGAGTGTGGATATCCTATGCGATCTGAGGAGATATTAGTGTGACAAATCTCTGGCCAGAGTACTTGATGTGATTTAAGAAATGGTTTCTTAGTAGCACATGCGATGTCACTAATTTGATCTTCAAGATGTATTGCATAGTTATCGAATCTTGAGCGACTCTCGATATACCAATGGTTGTTGATTCGATCGGGATATTTGGATGAAGGGACCGTACTGTACGCTAACCAAAATCTACTGGTTCTTGTAGGCACTATCAGTGATACCTAGGGAATCATGGGGCGATGTTGCTAGGCGCTTTACCTTGATTCGTTGGGCAAGTCGGAAAGTGTTGTTCCGAGTCACAAGGAGTTGTGAGCCCACGGCTAGCTGTATCCCTGAACCATTGAGGGTCACACAGTGTAATGGAGTTTTAATCCCCGTTGAGATAGTTAAATTTAAAGAGTTAAATTTAATGAACTAAGGAGTTGGACTTCTTAAATAAGAGTAAGGGAGTAGGATTTCCTAAAATGACATAGGGATGGACATTTTTGGAAACCACTGAATTCGGATTCAGGAAAATTTATTTTGACTTTAAAATGTGCAGAAATGGTTTCTGTACACATTGGTGAAATCGGTTCATCAATCGGAGTCACGATGAATTTTATATTAATTTCTGAACGTGCGGGCTTTGCTTGTCGGGCCCTAGCTTATGACTAATGGGCCCTAAGGTGTTAGTGGCCTGCATTATAAATAAGTTATTGCAGTACAGAAATTACACAGAACAGCTCATTATTTTTGAGAAGCAAAAATCGAAAACCCTAGCCTCTCAAAGTAATAATCGGCCGACCCCTCCCATACTCTGCCCGAGAAATTCCGGTCTGTGATTTTGAATTGCAGTCAGGAATAACGAATCAGATTCGTTTAATCTCTTCGCAGAAAAACTTCTGATAGATTTTCTAGTGCAATCTGTCAGAGGGATTTAAACCTCATTCGTGGACCTGATTGAAGGAGTTCATCAGTTCCTGGGAGATACAAGAAGCGCAGAGAAATCTGTGTGGTGTCCAATAATCTCGCTTCGAGATTGAAGGTAAAATTTAATTAATTGTTATTTGAATTTTACACACACAATAATTTAATCGTTGAATGGTTGATACCCACACCATGGAATTGTTCCATGATAAAATTTTTAAACTTCCGCTGCACCGGGTATCAATCGTGATTGATCTGAGAGCCGGGTTTTCCAACATGACGATGCCACTGTGTATCGTCAGATGGTTGGTAGTTTACAGTATCTCTCGTTTACTCGCCCGGATATTTATTTTGCTGTGAACAAGCTGTCTCATTTTATGCACTCTCTTTCCTCTATGAATTGGGTGGCGGTCAAGCGGCTCCTGCTGTGAGACCCCTGTCCCACATGTGAAAATTTAAAGGTTTAAAATGGGCTACAATGGACTTCTATAGCAACTTGGGTTAATCATTTTCGTAAAGCGAGGACGAATACGAAGTAGTTGCTATAGGGGCTCATTGTGCAGTCGTGCAGGCATGGGCCTGGTCCCGGGGCGTGACAGAATGGTATCACAACCAGGTTACCAGCCGGCAGACCCCGGGAAATAAGTGCTATGCGGGACAAAGTGCTACGTGCATGGGAGCCACATCTTGAACCTGCGGGGCAAAGTGCTACATGACGAGAGCCACCTCTTGAACCCGTAGGAGCCACCTCTAGATTCCCGGTGCTGGTGGATCGAGAGTTCAGGTCGCGATGAGGACGTAGCGTTCTGAAGAAGGGGTGATTGTGAGACTCCTGTCCCACATGGGAAAAATGAAAGGTTTAAAATGAGTTTAAAATGGGCTACAATGGACTTCTATAGCAACTTGGGTTAATCATTTTCGTAAAGCGAGGACGAATACGAAGTAGTTGCTATAGGGATCCATTGTGCAGTCGCGCAGGCACGGGCCTGGTCCCGGGGCGTGACACCTGCGCTACCTCAATGGTACGTGTTCTTATGGTCTTCTTCTCCAGCGTCACAATTCTCTATCACTTCATGCTTACTGTGATGCAGACTGGGCCGGTGTTGTTGATGATCGCACGTCCACTGGTGCTTATATTGTGTTTCTCGGTCCCAATCCTATTTCATGGAGTTCTAAAATGCAGGGCTCTGTAACTCGATCCTCTACGGAAGCTGAGTATCGTGTTGTCGCCTCTGCTGCTGCGGAGGTACAATGGGTTGGCTATCTTCTTGCTAAACTTGGTGTTGTTCGTGCGTCCTCTCAGGTTCCTATCTATTGTGACAACGTCGGTGCTACCTATTTATGTTTCAATCTTGTGTTTTATTCTTGCATGAAGCACATTTCTTTGGATTATCATTTTGTACGTGAGCTGGTTCAGAGCCACAAAGTTCGTGTTTCTCATGTCTCGTCCTCTGACCAGCTGGCTGATTCCTTAACAAAGCTGCTCTCTGGTTCTCTTCTGCGTCTACTATGTTCCAAGATTTGTGTCTCTATGATTTCACCATTTTGAGGGGACCTATTGAAATATATTGTATATTTATCGTATATTATGTTTCCTATTATCTTGTAATCTTTTATTATTTGTAATTTTTATCTTTCTTTAGTATTTATTGTTGTATAAAAACATCCTATGTAATCATTCTTGAGATATATAAAAATATTATTCTCTCATTAGTTTCTACAATATATATTTCTACGGCCAAGAACAATTTTCATTATATAAATTGCGACGGTCACATATTTCTTTAACTTATTAGATATAAAGGTGAAATGTTATAATTTTTAAGGTAGATAGTTGATTAATAAATGATTTTCATAGAAGCATTTAAATAAAATAACAAAGATAACAATATTAGAGATTAATATAGAATATGTTATATGTTCAAGTCTCGTCGGTTGTGCGGACAGTTTCATTACATTATTGTAATTGTGTATTATAATATTGATATAATCTTGTACTTATATTACAAAAAAATGATTTTCATACCAGTGTTTAAATAAAATAACAAAGATAGCTATATTAGAGATTAATAGAGAATATGTTATATGTATATGAAATAAATCTCTTATTCGAATTAACTCATGAAAAATATTACTTTTTTATACTACAAAAATTATTTTATAAGTATTCGAACAACGGAGACGGAGACGGAGACGGAGACTGTAGTGACCCTGCATGGAATCACCTATTAACTGGCAACTAATAGCATGCAATAACTTAATAAAGCAAAATGCTTAACAGAGTAAAACGTGCGGAAACAAAATCCATAATTTACATATCAGCTTAGTAATAAATCCAGGCTTAATACTGTAGTGATACAACCATATCAAAAACTTAAAATAAATATTATACAGCTATATCGAATCCTGCTGTATAATTAACTCCTCAAGGCTCCTGCTCCCTAGTCCTGCCTTGAACTACCAGCTCCGTCCATCCTGCGACCTGCCCCGTGGAATAGGGTGTCCAAGATAACAACTAGGACGTGAGCGCTAACGCCCAGTACATAAACATGAGTAAAATATGTATATAATGCATGCAACATGATGACTGGTAAATGGTCATCTGAAAAGTCATGCTAAGTACCGGCGACATATGAGTGCTGCCACCGCACGGATCATCCTTTGGGTGCAACCACACTCGTCTAGTACACCAGAGTAGTCAGACAAACATGTCCACGCCGTCGCGGTACTCTCAGTGACAGACTATCGAGATATAGCTGAGCGGCTCTATAATCAGGTATATCAAGGTATAGGCTCAACGTGTATATGCACATGACATATGAATATAAAAAACGGTAAATCATATATCATTCCATATAATAATGCCAAATAAATGCAACATATAAACATATATACTCGCTGGAAATCTCAGTCAATGTGTACGTACCTCTAGGCTAGATCAAGTAAACTAATATCCTAGGTTCCAAGCCTAAATTCAAAAGTTCACCATATCACTACACAAGTTCTATAAGCCTTAACTAAGCTAATAAGTACTCCCCAAACTTAAATAGATTCCCGAACCATACCTTCGCCCGTAGATAGCCCTTTGGAGTCGCTAGTCCCGGATGACTATAACCACACCTTGGTTATTCCAGAATCTCGATTATAACCGATAAGTCCCTCAAGTGTATAACTCACACTATATAACTGAAGAAGGAAACTCGGAAATTCGTAATCAGAAATGAATCTGAAGCCCCTATTTATAGGAAAATTTCCGGTCATGTTCGGACCCTCCGAACTCGGTTTTGGATCATCCGATCCAACTCACTGCCTGCATGCGAGACACGTCGAGTTCGGATCGTCCGATCTCCCCTTTGGGCCGTCCAAAGTGTCCAATGCTTGACACTTGTCAAAAAATCTCGGCTGAGTAATCCTGCCTACTTGGCATAGGTGAAGTTCGGGTCGTCCGATCCTAGTTCGGATCGTCCGAACTTGCCTTAACTCCGAAATCAACAAGCCATCTTCGGAGCCCTCGAGTTGCTGAGTTCGGATCGTCCAAAGTCCTCTTCGGACCGTCCGAACTGACTAAAATATTGAAAGTCCAATTCTTAACTCTGAAGTCCGATTGAACCCTGGAATTGGTTAATTTCTAACCCTTAATCATGTTTAACATATTATTATCTTAAAATGAAATCTGGGTTACTACATTCTCCCTACTTTTAGATATTTCGTCCGCGAAATAAAATCTAAAGACAAATCAAGATAACAATATGAAACATCAAACCATGTTTTATTACAACAACTGTAATTACATCTTTACATGGAAATAAAAAGTACAAAGCAAACAACTCAGGATATTCTGCTTGCATATAGCTCTCGGTTTCCCAAGTTGCTTCTTCAACGCCTCGACGCTACCACTGTACCATCACAAGTGGTATAGCCTTGTTCCGAAGAATTTTCTCCTTCCTGTCTAGGATACAGAGTGGTCGTTCAACAAAAGACAGATTTGGTTCTATCTAAATATCAGTATGCTGGATAATATGAGATTCATCAGCTATGTACTGTTGAAGTAACGACACATGAAAAACATCATGTATACTGGAAAGAGATGGCGGTAACGCCAAACGATAAGCAAAATCTTTAATCTTCTCCAGTATCTGGAAAGGCCCAATGAAACGAGATGACAACTTGCCTTTCACACCGAATCTCATCAACTTCCTGAAAGATGATACTCTTAGGAATACATATTTACCAGGCTCGAACTGAAGTGGCCTGCGGTGAATATTGGCGTAACTGGCTTGCCGATCTTGAGCAACTTTGATCAGCGCATCTTTGAATTTTTTAGCTCGATCTCTCGTAAATGGTCCTCTTGGCATCTCCAAAGGATCCTTAGACATTTGATCAGCATGCGAGCCATCCATGATCGCATCATCCTTCCCTTCTTGAAAAGGATTTGTCCTCAAATCTTGATCATCACCTACATCAAATGGAGACAAATCAGAAACATTGAAAGTAACACTGTCTCACCTGGCAAGTCCAATTTGTAAGCATTTTCATTGATCCGCTCCAAGACTTGGAAAGGTCCATCGCCTATAGGTAGCAACTTAGAACGCCGCTTCTCCGGAAAACGCTCCTTCCGCAAATGCAACCAAACCCAATCACCGGGTTCAAACACGACCTTCTTTTTACCTTTGTTTGCTTGCTTTGTGTATTGTAAGTTCTTTTTCTCGATGTTTGCTTTCACATTCTCATGAAAATTTCTCACAAACTCAGCCTTTTCCTTTCCATATATATTAACCCTTTCACTCATAGGTAACGACATCAAATCCAACGGGGTCAATGGGTTAAAACCATACACAATTTCAAAAGATGAATAATTCGTAGTAGAATGCACACTACGATTATAAGCAAATTCAATAAATGGCAAACAATCCTCCCAATTTTTCAAGTTTTTTTTAATGAAAGAACGCAACAATGTCCCTAAAGTTATATTAACTACCTCAGTCTGTCCATTAGTTTGTGGATGACAACTAGTAGAAAACAACAACATAGTTCCAAGTTTACACCACAATGTTTTCCAAAAGTAACTCAAAAATCGAATATCCCGATCAAAAACAATAATTCTAGGCATGCCATGTAATCTCACAATCTCATTAAAGAATAAATCTGCAACATGCGAAGCATCATCAGATTTATGACATGCAATAAAATGTGCCATTTTTGAAAACCTATCAACCACAACATAAATAGAATCCCTCCCCTTCTTAGACCTCGGTAACCCAAGAACAAAATCCATAGAAATGTCTACCCATGTTTCTTTAGGTACTGAAAGTGGAGTATATAACTCATGTGGTTGTGATCTAGACTTTGCTTGCTTACAAGTCACATACCGCTCACACATTCTCTCAACATCATGCTTCATATGCGGCCAATAAAAATGTTCATACAAAATTTGATATGTCTTAGCCACACCAAAATGCCTTATTAAACCACCACTATGCGATTCTCTAACAAGTAACTCCCTAATTGAAGATTTAGGAATACACAATTTATCCTCTTTAAACAAATAGTCATCATGCAAGTAAAATTTATCCTTTGGACCATGCATACATTGTTGGAAAACTGGCGTTCTCAGATCAATCATGATTGATACCCGGTGCAGCGGAAGTTTAAAATTTTATCATGGAACAATTCCATGGTGTGGGTATCAACCATTCAACGATTAAATTATTGTGTGTGTAAAATTCAAATAACAATTAATTAAATTTTACCTTCAATCTCGAAGCGAGATTATTGGACACCACACAGATTTCTCTGCGCTTCTTGTATCTCCCAGGAACTGATGAACTCCTTCAATCAGGTCCACGAATGGGGTTTAAATCCCTCTGACAGATTGCACTAGAAAATCTATCAGAAGTTTTTCTGCGAAGAGATTAAACGAATCTGATTCGTTATTCCTGACTGCAATTCAAAATCACAGACCGGAATTTCTCGGGCAGAGTATGGGAGGGGTCGGCCGATTATTACTTTGAGAGGCTAGGGTTTTCGATTTTTGCTTCTCAAAAATAATGAGCTGTTGTGTGTAATTTCTGTACTGCAATAACTTATTTATAATGCAGGCCACTAACACCTTAGGGCCCATTAGTCATAAGCTAGGGCCCGACAAGCAAAGCCCGCACGTTCAGAAATTAATATAAAATTCATCGTGACTCCGATTGATGAACCGATTTCACCAATGTGCACAGAAACCATTTCTGCACATTTTAAAGTCAAAATAAATTTTCCTGAATCCGAATTCAGTGGTTTCCAAAAATGTCCATCCCTATGTCATTTTAGGAAATCCTACTCCCTTACTCTTATTTAAGAAGTCCAACTCCTTAGTTCATTAAATTTAACTCTTTAAATTTAACTATCTCAACGGGGATTAAAACTCCATTACACTGTGTGACCCTCAATGGTTCAGGGATACAGCTAGCCGTGGGCTCACAACTCCTTGTGACTCGGAACAACACTTTCCGACTTGCCCAACGAATCAAGGTAAAGCGCCTAGCAACATCGCCCCATGATTCCCTAGGTATCACTGATAGTGCCTACAAGAACCAGTAGATTTTGGTTAGCGTACAGTACGGTCCCTTCATCCAAATATCCCGATCGAATCAACAACCATTGGTATATCGAGAGTCGCTCAAGATTCGATAACTATGCAATACATCTTGAAGATCAAATTAGTGACATCGCATGTGCTACTAAGAAACCATTTCTTAAATCACATCAAGTACTCTGGCCAGAGATTTGTCACACTAATATCTCCTCAGATCGCATAGGATATCCACACTCGCAAGTATGTGGTGAATCCTTGACAACAATGCATTGACTCCTATATGTGTCGTAACTGTACCCAATCTCGACACCTGATGACCCCCATAGAGTCGGTAAACGAGTCAAAGCACAGCACTAGCATATAGAGTCTCCATGATGTTTCAAGTCGTAAGGACTAATGGTGTACAACCAAAACCGCGGACTTTATCCACTCGATAAGTGATAACCACTTGGAAAGTCCGGATAGGGTAGTTCGATTATTCATCCTATGAATATCCATTTGCATGCTTCGAACATCTCCATGTTCCCTACCAATGAAACGTGGTACTCCGCATCGCAAATGCTAGTCTCAAACTCGAGCGATCCTTATCCTTATTATCGGACGGCTCAATCAACTAGGAACGGTTTTAGAATATACAGTGACTATAAGATGTATTTCATGATAGACATCCCCATGTTCTACCACATCTTACATACACTATGGTATATTCAAGGTCTTTATCAAAACAACAATAGTATATCACAATATAACAATATGAAGTAATATAAAGTCATTGCCATTAATAAAAGTGTAAATAATATTAAACAAAAGATTGTTTATACAAAGAGTCATCAAAGCCCATAGCCACACAGTTGGCTCACTGGGCACCCACTCTTACAATCTCCCACTTGCCCTATAGCCAACTAGTCATACTACGTAGACCCATTGCTTCGCGATGTTTGTCAAACAATGGTCCTGGCAAGGGCTTAGTAAGCGGATCAGCGATATTGTCTGCAGAGGCCACTCGTTCGACAATGATGTCTCCTCTTTCCACAATCTCCCGGATTATGTGGTATTTCCTCAGTACGTGTTTGGATCTTTGATGAGACCTTGGTTCCTTTGCTTGAGCAACGACACCCGTGTTGTCACAGTACACCGGGACTGGACCAACAAATTCAGGAATAACGCCCAACTCTTGGACGAACTTCCTCATCCAAACGGCCTCTTTAGCAGCAGCTGATGCTGCAATGTATTCAGCCGCAGTGGTGGAATCCGCTGTGGTGTCCTGCTTGGAACTCTTCCAAGAGACAGCACCACCATTGAGCATGAACACAAATCCAGAGGTTGACTTCGAGTCATCCACATCACTTTGGAAGCTAGAGTCGGTATAGCCTTCCAATTTGAGATCTCGTCCTCCATACACCATGAACATATTCTTAGTCCTTCGCAAGTACTTAAGAATGTCCTTCACGGCTTTCCAATGCATTTGACCAGGATTAGACTGATATCTGCTCGTGACACTCAGAGCAAATGCTACATCCGGTCTGGTAGATATCATCCCATACATGATACTACCTATAGCTGACGCATATGGTACATGTGTCATATTCTCTATCTCTGCATCAGTCTTGGGACACATAGACTTGGATAGAGAAACTCCATGACACATGGGTAGATGTCCTCTTTTGGACCCATCCATTGAAAACCGTTTCAATATGGTATCGATGTAGGTTGATTGAGTGAGTCCTATCATTCTCTTAGACCTATCTCTATAGATCTGTATCCCAAGAATGTAGGATGCCTCTCCCAAATCCTTCATCGAAAATCTACCTGATAACCATATCTTTGTTGACTGCAACATCCCTACATCATTCCCAATGAGTAGGATGTCATCAACATAAAGTACTAAGAATGTCACCGCATCCTTAACTACTTTCTTGTACACGCAAGGTTCCTCCGGGTTCTTGATGAAACCAAAATCTTTTATTGTTTCATCAAATTTCTGGTTCCAACTTCTTGATGCTTGTTTTAGACCATAAATTGATCTCTGAAGCTTGCATACCTTATGCTCGCTTCCCATGGATGTGTACCCCTCAGGCTGCTTCATATAGATTTCTTCCTTAATGTCTCCATTAAGAAAAGCAGTCTTCACATCCATTTGCCATATCTCATAGTCATACCATGCAGCTATGGCAATCAGGATTCTTATGGACTTGAACATTGCAACTGGTGAAAAAGTTTCATCATAGTCAACTCCTTGCCTTTGAGTATAACCTTTCGCCACCAATCGCGCCTTGTAGGTCAATACCTTACCATCAGGCCCAAGCTTTCTCTTGTAGATCCATTTACACCCTATTGGAACAATTCCATCGGGAGGATCTACTAAAGACCAAACTTGGTTTGTATGCATCGAATCCAATTCTGACTGCATAGCTTCAAGCCATAAATTCGAATCCGCATCAGAAATTGCTTCCTTGAAGTTTCTTGGATCACATCCAATGTCGGGTTCATCTTGATCCCCTTCAAGAAGAAGACCATATCGAACTGGAGGTCTAGAAGTCCTTTCGGATCTTCTAGGTGCAGGCGTGTCCAGCAATGGTTCCTGAGGTGTAGGATCGTTATTTTGTATTTCGGGTTTTTCTCGAACTTCTTCGAGTTCCATCATCTCGCCTTTCTTATCCAATAAGAACTCCTTCTCCAAGAAGGAGGCATTCCTAGAAACAAACACCTTTGTTTCAGCAGGATAATAGAAATAATATCCGATTGAATTCTTCGGATACCCTACAAAATAACATAAGCTGGATCGACTATCCAACTTATCTCCCACTGTCCGCTTCACGTAAGCAGGACATCCCCAAATCCTCAAGTACGAATACTTAGGAGCTTTGCCATTCCATAACTCGTATGGTGTTTTGTCCACTGCTTTAGTGTGGACGTTGTTCAACAACAATACCGCCGTTTCAAGCGCATAGCCCCAAAATGAAGGTGGAAGCTCAGTGAAGCTCATCATAGATCGAACCATGTCCAACAAAGTTCGATTACGACGCTCCGATACACCATTAAGCTGTGGTGTCATAGGAGGAGTCCACTGAGAGAGAATCCCATTCGCTTTCAGATAGTCCAAAAACTCGGTACTCAAGTATTCTCCACCTCGATCCGATCGAAGTGCTTTAATACTTTTACCTAGCTTGTTTTCTACTTCAGCCCTGAATTCTTTGAACTTTTCAAATGCTTCAGACTTATATTTCATTAAATATAAATACCCATACCTTGAATAATCATCAGTAAAGGTAATGAAGTAGGTGTGGCCATGTTGAGTCCCTACTCTAAATGGACCACAAACATCTGTATGGATCAAATCCAACAGATTCTGACTACGCTCAGGTTTCCCCTTAAAAGGAGATTTAGTCATTTTTCCTTTTAGGCAGGATTCACAAGTAGGTAGAGAATTAATATCAGACATATCAAACATGCCCTCTCCCACTAGCTTGTTCATCCTCCTTGAGGAAATATGACCTAGCCTAGCATGCCAAAGGTTTGCCGGGTTTTGACTATCGATTTTCCTTTTGTTTGTTGTCGCCGGTTTATCAACATAATTCACTGGAACGTCTTTTAGTTTTAAGTTGTATAGATCGTTTTCAAGTTGTCCATTTCCAATTAAACATTCATTCTTGTAAATATTGCAAATCTCCATTCACAAAATTGCAAGAATAACCATCTCTATCAAGCATAGAAATAGAAATAATGTTTTTAATTAAATCTGGCACAAATAAAACATCTCTTAACAATAATTTAAAACCGTTCTGCAAAGTCAAACAAACATCTCCAATGGCCGTAGCTTCAACTCTGGAACCATTCCCGAGCCTCAGCTGGGTCTCACCCATTCTAAGCCTGCGACTTCTTGTCATCACCTGCAAATCATTGCAAATGTGAGATCCACATCCGGTATCCAATACCCAAGAAGTTGTATTAAGTGACATGTTTATTTCAATATAGAACATACCCTTTGCAGTTCCCAACTGCTCAAGATATTCCTTGCAGTTGCGCTTCCAATGACCCGGCTTTTTGCAGTAATGGCAAACATCCTTGGATTTTCCATTGTTTGAAGCCTTTGTCTTTTGCTTCTTCTCGGGCTCGACTTTCTTGGGTGGGGTAGAACGTTTCTTGCCCTTCATACTTGGCCCCTTCTTAGCAGAAGATGAGGAGCCCACCAAGAAAGCTGGCTTATCCTTCTTAAGTGTGGATTCATATGTAACGAGCATATTGACCATCTCTTCTAGGGTGGCCTCTATCTTGTTCATATTAAAATTTATCACAAATCCATCAAATGAAGAAGGAAGAGACAGAAGCAATAAATCCACATTGAGTTCATGCTCCAACACCAAATCTAGGGTCGCCAACTTCTGTATGAGCCAAATCACTCGTACCCCATGATCACGGACCGAAGTCCCTTCACGCATGTGGCACGTCATCAACTCCTTAACAGTAGCGAACCTTTCAGCCCTCGACTGAGCCCCAAAAAGTTCTTTGAGTTGCGCGTGAATGTCAGCAGCATTCACCGTGTCCTCAAATCGCCTCTGGAGTTCATCAGACATCGAGGCTTGCATATAGCATTTGGTCTTGATGTCATGGTCACACCATGCATCAAGTTTGGCCAATTCCTCCGGACTTATGTCAGCTGGTGCTTCCTTCGGAGGTGCTTTCTCTAACACGTAGAGCATTTTCTCCGAAGTTAAGACAATCTTCAACTTCCGGAACCATTCCGTATAGTTGGCGCCAGTCAACTTGTTTTGTTCGAGGATCGAGAATAATGGATTTCGCGAATTCATTGTATGAAATACTGAAAAGAAAAACAGACATATATCAATGATTGTTTAACAATTTACTAAGACATAAAATAGGCGAATTTAATTTTATGAATCTCACTCCCACTATTTTAACGATTTCACCACCCTCTAGTGAAAACGGGAAACTTTTTCCTTAGTGAGAACATGGAGTCCAATTGACAAACTTATGGTCCCGAATAATATCAGCCAACCATAATTCTCAAAAGGTAGAGCCCAATTGCTTCCTAAGCAACCCCCATGTGTTTACCTCATGTCCAATAAGGGCCCAATAATATGACGCCGTTTAAAGTGACATGTCAAGATGACCCATCAATATTAAGTTGTGATGGACGGTCGCCATGTGGATCCCCCAATAATATGAGCCGATCCCATGGGAGTTCCACCCAACTTACAACATTTGTCGATCCAATGTACAGCTTTCCGACGGACGGGCCCCCCCCAATAATATGAGCCGGACCGTATCCGCGGGTAGCATCACATACATTGACCGTTGATGGAAGGTAGGAACATTTAAACAAATTTAAATTTCCTTTATTTATCTTGATATAAATTTTAAATCATATTTAAAATGAGGGATTTTTAATTATAAAAATATTTGTCTCATCATATTTAATTTATTGCATGCTTGCCGGATTCACGCAATTATGTCTAAACATGCATACAATCATAATATCAAATATTATATAGGATGATCGATTCCATTTCTAATTGACCCGTGGTTGCCAATCACGGGTCTTAGTCCAATCCTAGGTAATATGCAGTATGCAATGCAATCCTATTACATGTGCTTCCAATTTACATTTCTTCAGTCTTTATTGTCTGCTGGGCCCACCGTCTTCAAATCTTGATCTCCCACTAAATCTAATGTATTTACAATAAATAACAATGACAAGTAGGGGATACATTTTTAGGGGTGGGAACGGGCTATAAACCAAGCCCACTTTTATTACATATGACATTCATATCGGGCCATAAACCAGGCCCATTAATAAAACCAACAACAATAAAAACAAAATGTAAATTCCTAACATACACCTACAAAATTGGTCATGGCAATCGATCATCCTTATCCAATAACATTTAATTCAAAATTAATTTATTGGATAACATGCAGTGGCAATTCAAATTTAAACAAGATAAAATCATATTTTATATATAAAATCTCATTTCACATATAAAATCATATTTTATCTCTATATCAAATAAAATCATATTTTATCTATAAAATCCAATTTTACAAATAAAATCATATTTTACTCAATATATCATAAGATCATATCTTATCATCAATTGTACCAAAATAATTGATTTCAAAATTCAATTTACGGATAAAACATTAAAATTTTCCAAAAATTCAAATTTATCCAAAAATCAATTTTAAAATTTACGGACTCGAACAATTCGATCCGAAATCTCGTGAACCAATCAAAAACAATTTTTGACCGGACCAAAAATAAAATTTTATCACATTAAAATTAATTTTAAATAAAAATTTAATTTTTCCCGCGGGCCGCCCGGGACACTCCCGGGCCGGCCCGCACCCGGGGCGCGGGCCGGGGGCAGCCCGGCTGCCCCCTTAGGGCAGCAACAATTGCTGCCCTGGCGGCGCCTGGTGCCGCCGCTGGGCGGCGCCGTGCGTCGCCCTGGGCGGCGCCGAGCGCCGCCCTGGCAGCGCCGAGCGCTGCCCTGCGCAGCGCCCAGCGCTGCGCTGGGCAGCGCACAGCGCTGCCCTGGGCGGCGCCGTGCGCCCCTTTGGGCGGCGACCGTGGGGCGGCGCCGTGCGCCTCCCCCGGGGGCAGCGACCATCGCCGCCCCCTCCGGGCAGCGATCCAATCGCTGCCCGGGTTTTGCCCCGAAAAAAAAAAATTTTATTTAAAAATATTTATTTTGTTTCAAAAACCGAGACTCAAAAATTTTGTACAATTGATTAATTCAATCGTTTGATCTGAGCAACCTGGCTCTGATACCACTGTTGGAAAACTGGCGTTCTCAGATCAATCACGATTGATACCCGGTGCAGCGGAAGTTTAAAATTTTATCATGGAACAATTCCATGGTGTGGGTATCAACCATTCAACGATTAAATTATTGTGTGTGTAAAATTCAAATAACAATTAATTAAATTTTACCTTCAATCTCGAAGCGAGATTATTGGACACCACACAGATTTCTCTGCGCTTCTTGTATCTCCCAGGAACTGATGAACTCCTTCAATCAGGTCCACGAATGGGGTTTAAATCCCTCTGACAGATTGCACTAGAAAATCTATCAGAAGTTTTTCTGCGAAGAGATTAAACGAATCTGATTCGTTATTCCTGACTGCAATTCAAAATCACAGACCGGAATTTCTCGGGCAGAGTATGGGAGGGGTCGGCCGATTATTACTTTGAGAGGCTAGGGTTTTTGATTTTTGCTTCTCAAAAATAATGAGCTGTTGTGTGTAATTTCTGTACTGCAATAACTTATTTATAATGCAGGCCACTAACACCTTAGGGCCCATTAGTCATAAGCTAGGGCCCGACAAGCAAAGCCCGCACGTTCAGAAATTAATATAAAATTCATCGTGACTCCGATTGATGAACCGATTTCACCAATGTGCACAGAAACCATTTCTGCACATTTTAAAGTCAAAATAAATTTTCCTGAATCCGAATTCAGTGGTTTCCAAAAATGTCCATCCCTATGTCATTTTAGGAAATCCTACTCCCTTACTCTTATTTAAGAAGTCCAACTCCTTAGTTCATTAAATTTAACTCTTTAAATTTAACTATCTCAACGGGGATTAAAACTCCATTACACTGTGTGACCCTCAATGGTTCAGGGATACAGCTAGCCGTGGGCTCACAACTCCTTGTGACTCGGAACAACACTTTCCGACTTGCCCAACGAATCAAGGTAAAGCGCCTAGCAACATCGCCCCATGATTCCCTAGGTATCACTGATAGTGCCTACAAGAACCAGTAGATTTTGGTTAGCGTACAGTACGGTCCCTTCATCCAAATATCCCGATCGAATCAACAACCATTGGTATATCGAGAGTCGCTCAAGATTCGATAACTATGCAATACATCTTGAAGATCAAATTAGTGACATCGCATGTGCTACTAAGAAACCATTTCTTAAATCACATCAAGTACTCTGGCCAGAGATTTGTCACACTAATATCTCCTCAGATCGCATAGGATATCCACACTCGCAAGTATGTGGTGAATCCTTGACAACAATGCATTGACTCCTATATGTGTCGTAACTGTACCCAATCTCGACACCTGATGACCCCCATAGAGTCGGTAAACGAGTCAAAGCACAGCACTAGCATATAGAGTCTCCATGATGTTTCAAGTCGTAAGGACTAATGGTGTACAACCAAAACCGCGGACTTTATCCACTCGATAAGTGATAACCACTTGGAAAGTCCGGATAGGGTAGTTCGATTATTCATCCTATGAATATCCATTTGCATGCTTCGAACATCTCCATGTTCCCTACCAATGAAACGTGGTACTCCGCATCGCAAATGCTAGTCTCAAACTCGAGCGATCCTTATCCTTATTATCGGACGGCTCAATCAACTAGGAACGGTTTTAGAATATACAGTGACTATAAGATGTATTTCATGATAGACATCCCCATGTTCTACCACATCTTACATACACTATGGTATATTCAAGGTCTTTATCAAAACAACAATAGTATATCACAATATAACAATATGAAGTAATATAAAGTCATTGCCATTAATAAAAGTGTAAATAATATTAAACAAAATATTGTTTATACAAAGAGTCATCAAAGCCCATAGCCACACAGTTGGCTCACTGGGCACCCACTCTTACATACATGACGCATAAGTCTCACCAAAATCAACATCACTCACATACAAATCTTTCACATGCTCAAACCCCAAAAATTTAGAATCTAAAGTAGTTAAGAGCACGTACCTTCGTGACAATGCATCCGCCACCACATTCTCCTTACCTTTCTTGTACTTGATTACATAAGGCAAAGTTTCTACGAACGCTACCCATTTGGCATGTCTTTTATTCAACTTTTGTTGTCCCTTGAGATGCTTCAAGGACTCATGATCCGTATGAATCACGAACTCTTTTGGCCTCAAGTAATGCTGCCATATCTCGAGTACCCTCACCAACGCATAGAACTCCTTGTCGTAGGTAGGATAATTCAAAGACGCTCCATTCAACTTCTCGCTGAAGTACGCCACTGGCTTTCCCCCTTGCATCAAAACGCCTCCAATCCCTACACATGATGCATCACATTCAATTTCAAACATATTAGTAAAATCAGGTAAAACAAGTAAAGGAGCATTAATCAATTTTTGCTTAATGATATTAAAAGACTTCTCTTGCTCCTCGCCCCAATGGAATGAAACATTTTTCTTGATGACCGCAGTCATAGGTGCCGCCAATGTGCTAAAATCCTTCACGAATCTCCTATAAAAACTCGCAAGACCATGGAAACTTCGAATTTGACCAATAGAAGTAGGTGTTGGCCAATCTCGAATTGCACTTACCTTTTCTTCATCAACTTTCACACCTTGTGAACTCACAACAAAACCAAGAAACACGAGTTCTTTTGTACAAAACACACATTTCTTCAGGTTAGCATATAAATTTTCGGCACGCAATGTGATTAAAACAACTCTCAAGTGTTCCACATGATCATCTAAGTTTTTGCTATATACCAATATATCATCAAAATAGACAACCACAAACTTCCCAATATATGCACGCAAAACATGATTCATTAAACGCATGAAAGTACTAGGTGCATTAGTCAAACCAAAAGGCATAACCATCCATTCATACAACCCATACTTTGTTTTAAATGCAGTTTTCCACTCGTCTCCCTCTCTCATCCTAATTTGATGATAACCACTTTTAAGATCAATCTTGCTAAGCACACAAGCACCATGCAATTCATCTAACATATCATCAAGTCTAGGAATAGGATGCCTATATTTAATGGTAATGTTATTTATAGCTCTACAATCAACACACATACGCCAAGATCCATCCTTTTTCGGTACTAACAATACAGGTACAGCACACGGTGACATCGACTCACGCACAAAACCTTTATCTAAAAGCTCACTTACCTGTCATTGCAACTCCTTAGTTTCCTCCGGATTGCTCCTATAAGTTGGACGATTCGGCAATGCACTCCCGGGTACCAAATCAATTTGGTGCTCAATTCCTCACAAAGGTGAAAATCCTTGAGGTAGCTCCTCTGAAAATAAATCATCAAACTCCTGTAATAGAGAAACAACAACGCTCGGAAGATCTCCGGCTATATCACTTGTGTTAAGGAGTACCTCCTTATAAATCATCAACACAAGTGGAATTTGAGAATTCATAACATCTCTCAACTCACTCTTTTGGGCTATATATATATATATATATTTTTAGCCTCTTTTCGCTCAATTTTTTTTTCATCTTTTTTTTTTCTAAGGTCATCTCACTCTTTTGTTCACTCTTTTTTTCGGCCTCATCCTTCTTTTTCTTTTTCATTTGATCCTTCAACACTTGCTTTGGAGTCATAGGCAACAATACAATTGACTCTTTTTTCATTAAAAATGAATATTTATTTTTAAAGCCATCATGAACCACTCTCCTATCAAACTGCCATGGTCTACCCAATAAGATATGACACGCTTGCATAGGGACCACATCACACAAGACCTCATCAACATATTTGCAATAAGAAAAGGGCACCACAACTCGGCTATTAACTCTCACCTCCGCACAGTCATTAAACCATTGCAATTTATATGGTTGAGGATGCTTCAAAAGAGACAACCCCAATTTTTTCACAAGTTCGCAACTCGCTACATTGGTGAAACTACCCCCATCAATGATAAGACTGCATACCTTTCCCTTTACAAAACAACAAGTATGAAAAAGATTTTCCCTCTGGCTCTCTTCCTCTTCTCTAGGTTGTGCATGTAACGCTCTCCTGCTCACCAATAACTCACCAACAACAGCCCCAAACCCATCATCATCATCAGGATCTACTAACGCAGGCATATTCTCATAATTTTCCTCCTCACTCTCTGACTCCACATCACCACAAGCATTAATAATCATCAATTTCTTATTTGGGCATTGGATAGAAATATGAACAATACCTTGACACCTAAAACATTTAATATCTCTAGAATGAGTATTAGAAGTTTCAGATGTACCTTTAACCACTTGCCTTGGTCTCTCCGATCTGGTGTCAGGTTTTGGTTTGGACACCTGCTTGTTGTCCTCCCGTTTTGCAACGTTTGGACGCCAAGAAGTCGACGATCCTCCACCTGAAGGAAATCGGCCAGCTCCTCTTCTCTTGAGTTGTTGCTTCACCTTCATGGCCGTCTGCACCATCCCATCCAAATCAAAACAGTTACAAAGTTCCAGTTGGTCTTGGATTTCTCTATTCAAACCGCACAAAAATTATTCCATTGTAGCTTCATTATCCTCCTCAATGTTGGTCCGGATCATCGTGGACTCCAATTCCTTGTAGTAATCCTCCACGCTCCTTGGACCTTGCTTCAAAGTTTGTAAACGCCTGTACATTTCACGATAATAATGGTTAGGCACAAACCGCTTCTTCATGACACGCTTCATCTCTTCCCATGTCTCAATAGGCGGCTCTCCACATCTCCTTCTAGTGGTCATTAATTGATCCCACCAGATTAATGCATAATCTACAAACTCAACCACTGCCAACCTCACTTTCTTAAGATCAGAATAGTGATGGCAATCGAATAAAAACTCCACATGCTTCTCCCATTTCAGATACGCCTCCGGATCAGATTTTCCATGAAACGCTGGAATTTTCATCTTAATACTACTGATATTCCCATCCTCCTTACTACCCTCCGTATATTTTTACTCGCACCGCTTCTCGCCTATGTCTACCCCCATGTACTCTTCTCTCTTCATCTCAATTCTCATCAAAACTTTCCTCATCGTCTTCAAAATAATTCCCCTTCCGACTTTTAATTTTTTTTCCACTACCACTACTCTCCTCTAATTTATTCATCCGCTCATGAAGAGGCTCTAACTCCGACCTCATCACCCTAGTCAACTGCCCCATCAACGCATCCATTTGAACCTTGGAAATTCCTTGGTTCACACTCTCACTAACATCTTTATTGGGATTCATGGTACCTGCAAGAAAATCGTTAGTAATAAACTGCCTCACACAAATTCTCACAGTTCACTCCAAATGAATCACTCAGTCACTCCTATTTTTTTTCACTCAAATTTATGGAGAGGCTTTGCTTTGTAGAATAAAATTCAAACCTTCAAGTTTAAAACTTTTAGACGCTTGAAAATTGACCCACAAAGATTGCACAAACACAAGTAGGGAATTTTATGGACAACTTGACTCTGACTCGCTTCAAGGATGAATAAAGATAAAGGAATTGGCCACAAGTTACTTTTCTTCACCTTTTTTTTCTTTTCTCAGATTTTTGGTCCCACTATATTTTTTTTGACCGATTTTTCTTTTCTCTCCTTTTTTTTATATAACTTGTAGCACAAGACACGAGACTTGGATAACAAGTTTGAAAGAAATGACACAGAAATTTGATAAAGAATAGACTCAGATGAAGAACAACGGATGAAGAACGAAGAACACGAAGAACACAAAGAACAGAGATAGATGAAGATAGATACTTACTTGATTCAAAACCTGGCTTTGATACCAAATGATATGAATCTTGATGTGTAAGATTGGAAAACACGATTACAATTTGAATCGCACCCTCTAATCAATAAACAAAAGATCCAAAGTTTTTTGCCCAATCTTTGAAACAAGTAAAATTGATAAGATTTTGGATTTTCACCTTTAATCGACGGTATGATTAACAACAGAAATCACGACAATTGAAACCAAAAAAAACCTTCAGATAACTTGTATCTGACAATCTTCAGTAAGAAACAATCAACAAACGCTTCCAAGTAATTAAACCGGAAAAAGTTTGATTTGAAAAGCCAAAGCAAAGTTTTGAATAAAATTCTAGAGAGAATTTCAATATTTTGTGTATAAACTGAATCTGAATTATTATTAATGAAATAAACAAAAGTATTTATAGTTTACAATCAAAAAATAAAAGATAATGCAAAATATAGCCTAAAGATATCAAAGATGTCATCTAGAAAGTTTCCTAGTATTATTAAAAGACTCAAAATATAAAAAATAATGCAAAAATATCAAAAAGTCTCGCACACACATAAACATTCCAAACTGTGTGTAAAACTCCGAGGCGCGGGCGCGCGTGGACAGGCATGGGCGCGCATAAGACTCTGTCCAGAAATCTTGAAAACACTCGGCTCATGCGCGGGCGCGCGTCAGACAGGCGCGGGCACGCATAACGTTCTGTCTTCAATCTTCAAAATTGATAGGCATCGCGCGGGCGCTCGTGGACAAGGCGCGGGCGCGCATGCGTCTTGGGTTATGTCACCTATTTTTGTGTTTTCTTTGACATTTTCTCCGCTCTCTTGACTTTTTTGGACTTCAATAACATTGTAACATCCTTCAAAGTGATCTTCAAGCATTACAATGCCTTCTTGACAATTCACCATCAATGATTGAAGCGCATCTTTGAATTTTTTAGCTCGACCTCTCGTAATTGGTCCTCTTGGCATCTCCAACGGATCCTTAGACACTTGATCAGCATGCGAGCCATCCATGATTGCATCATCAGCACTGCCTCTATCTTACTAGGATCAACAGATATTCCTTCACTAGAAATCACATGACAAAGAAATACTACCCGATCAAGCCAAAATTCACACTTGCTCAATTTTGCATATAGCTGCTTCTCTCGTAACGTCTGCAACACAATTCTCAGATGATGTGCATGCTCATTCTTGTCATGCGAATAAACAAGAATATCATCAATTAAGACGATGAAATTTTTTTCAGATATTCTCGAAATACCTGATTCATCAGATTCATAAAGACTGCCGGTGCATTCGTCAAAACGAATGGCATCACCAAAAATTCATAATGCCCGTATCTGGTCCTGAAAGCAGTCGTAGAAATATCTGAGTCTCGTACCCGCATCTGGTGGTATCCAGATCTCAGATCTATCTTAGAGTAAACAGAAGTACTCTGTAGTTGATCGAACAGATCATCAGTTTGTGGCAAAGGATACTTATTCTTAATGGTGACACGATTCAGCTGCCAGTAATCAATACATAATCGCATCGATCCATCCTTCTTCTTGACAAATAACACAAGTGCTCTCCACGAAGAAACACTCGGACGAATATATCCCTTATCAAGCAGATCCTGCAACTGCTGTTTCAATTCCCTCATCTTTGACGGCGCCAGACGATAAGATGCTCGGGATATAAGCGTCGTTCCTGATACTAGATCAATACCAAATTCAACCTCTCGAACCGGAGGAAAACCAGGAATCTCATCAGGAAATTCATCAGGAAACTCGCTGACAACCGATAGCTGATCAATACCCGGACTACTCGTGGACATATCAACTGCATAAATGAGGTAGCCCTCCCCACCTGACTCCAAGACATGACATGCCTTCAAAGCCGATACAAGTGGCATCGAAGGTCGCGCACCCTCACCATAAATGTACCAGCTATCACCCTCATCCGGATGAACTGTACCAGACACTGATAACAATCCACAGTAGTGTGATGCAAAGTCAGCATATCTATTCCCAAAATACAGTCAAAATCTGCCATCGCTAAAATCATCAGATTAGCAGACAACACATGACCCTCAAACTCTAGAAGGAAACCCATCACTAGACGCTTAGTTACTACCTCCTGCTTCAGCGGAGTAGATACAACTAAATCCATGTCTAATGATACATAAGGTAATCTATGTCTCTTAACGAAGCGACTAGAAATAAAGGAATGCGATGCTCCAGTATCAATTAAGACAAGTGCAGGAATACCACATAACAAAAAGGTACCTGCCAACATGCGATCACTTCCCTCAGTAGCCTGCTCCTGAGACAGAGCAAACACCTGCCCTTGAGTCTGTGGACGGTAACCAGAAGAACTCTGTGGTGCTGGCTGCTGACATGGAAAAGTAAAAGCCTGAGATCCAACCTGTGATCCCGATCCACTAGCAAAACCCATACACTGAGGACAATTTCTCCGCAGATGTCCCTGCTCACCACAAATATAACAAGCACCAGTAGCCTTCCGACACGAAGCTGCAGGATGCTTCCCACCACAGTGAGTGAAAAACTCCTCCTTCTTCTTCTTCTTCCCAAAATGGAACGTACCTCGTGAACCACGAGAACCAGACGAAGTAGTAGTAGAAGAAGAAGACATAGGTCCAGATTGCACAACAGATTGAGCCCTAGGCCCAAGAGATCCACTAGGCTGTCCTGACATCATCAACTGTGCCCGCCTATTGCTGTTCTCCACTTGACGGCAATGGTTCACCAAAGTCTCATAAGATGTCGGATCATCACAGACGACAATTTATGAGTAGATATCTTGATTCAAGCCTTGCAAAAAGATATCATACTTGGATGCATCACTGTCACTGATATGAGGACTGAAAGGTAACAGATCAAGAAATCGTTGCTGATATTGATCAATAGTCATTGATCCTTGCCTCAGAGTCAGCAACTCCATAGATCGTGCTTGACGAACAGCTGGAGGAAAATACATTTTCTGAAATTGCTGATAGAAATCCCTCCAAGTCACCTGTCCTCTCTAAGTACGTGCTTGAGTAGCTTTGGCATCCCACCATAAGCGTTCTCGATCCTCTAGAACAAATTCTAGAACTTCCAGTTTCTGCTCCTCAGTGCAATCAAAAGCTCGAAATGCACTCTCGAGTTTAGACATCCAACCTCTTGCCTGTTCAGGATTCTCGCCTCCAACCAAGGGTTTCGATCCTACTTGCATGAACTTATTGATAGAGTAGCGACGTCTACCCTCATGAGGACAATAACGATCATCATGATGGCGATGGTGACGATGATGACCACCTTCCTGGCCAACACTACCGTGACTCTCATCAGCCATATCCTGAAAAAAAATTGCACATTAAAATCCCAAATGCACAAGTATTACATAAGACTAAACTAAATTCCAAGTACTAATTCCCAAAATCTATGCATGCTCTGATACCAAAAATGTAGTGACCCTGCATGGAATCACCTACTAACTGGCAACTAATAGCATGCAATAAACTTAATAAAGAAAAAATCTTAACAGAGTAAAACGTGTGGAAACATAATCCATAATTTACATATCAGCTTAGTAAAACAAGTCCAGGCTTAATACTGTAGTGCTACAACCATATCAAAAAACTTAAAAGAAACATTATACAGCCATATCGAATCCTGCTGTATAAATAACTCCTCAAGGCTCCTGCTCCATAGTCATGCCTTGAACTACCAGCTCCGTCCATCCTGTGACCTAACCCTTGGAATAGGGTGTCCAAGATAACAACTAGGACGTGAAAGCTAACACCCAGTATATAAATATGAGTACACGTATATATATGATGCATGCAACATGATGACTGGTAAAGGGTCATCTGAAAAGTCATGCTCAGTACCGGTGCCATATGAGTGCTGCCACCGCACGGATCATCCTCTGGGTGCAACCACACTCGTCTAGTACACCAGAGTAGTCAGACAAACATGTCCCCGCCGTCGCGGTACTCTCAGTGACAGACTTTCGAGTATAGAACTAAGCGGCTCTATAATCAGGTATAACAAGGTATAGGATCAACGTGTATATGCACATGACATATGAATATAGAAAGCGATAAATCATATATCATGTCATATAATAATGTCAAATAAATGCAACATATAAACATGTATACTCGCTGGCAATCTCAGTCAATGTATATGTACCTCTAGGCTAGTTCAAGTATAGTAGGATCCTAGGTTCCAAGCCTATATTCAAAAGTTCACCATATCACTACACAAGTTCTATAAGCCTTAACTAAGCTAATAAGTACTCCCAAAAATTAAATAGATTCCCGGACCATACCTTCGTTCGTAGTAAGCCCTTTGATGTCGCTGACTCTGGATGACTATAACAACTTCTTTGTTATTCCAGAATCTCACTATTACCAATTGGGCCCTCTGTATTACGCTTACTATAAACTGAACAATCGGAATACATGATTTATATCTAATTTCTAGTCTGAATGGCCTTATTTATAGGCAAAATCTGTCGGATTTCGGAGCCTTCGAACTGGGGTTCGGACCCTCCGAACCTGCATGTATGACACTTGTCAAAAATCGCGGATTAGTCATCTAGCATTGCCGTTTGGGGGAGTTTGGAGCCTCCGAACTAGCTGAGTTTGGAGCCTCCTAAGAGCTGGGTTCGGATCCTCCGAACTTGGTATCTGAGTTCGGATGCTCTGAACTCATTTCGGTGCCTCCAAACTGTCTGAGACCCTCGGGACCCTTTCTACCATTTTCGGACGTTCCGAAGCTGATTTTCCACTTATTTTCACAAAATAAGGAATCCTTAATCATGTTTTGCCACTTTTAAAATTATATGCCATATCATAGCATGTAAAGTGGAACTTGGCTACTACCTTTATATGTAGCGCTCCATCTGGTGATTCTGAAGTCCTATTAAGCCATGGAATTGGTTAATTACTAACGCTTAATTTAACATATCATTATCTTAAAATTAAATCTGGGTTACTACATATCAAGTACCATCCAGGCACTTCTAACCCAGTTGCGGATGCTCTTAGCCGCAAAGTGTACGTTAGTTTGCTTCGTACCAGCTCGGTTGCGCAAGTAGTAGAGGAATGTTGTTCCTTGGGTTTTACTTTTCGGCATAGGAAGGAGCAGCAGGGAGTTTGTGTTTCGTCAGTACTTGCCGAACCAGCCTTGTATACTCGTATACGTGAGTCGCAGGCCATTGATCTGAAGACGCATAAGTTAGCCCGTTTGGCTCAGGAGGGGAATACTTCTGGTTTTCATTTGCAGGGTGATGGTCTGTTGTGTCTCTCTGGACATGTGGTAGTTCCTGATGATTCCACATTACGAGAGGAGATTCTGTCTCAAGCTCACTGTAGTAGATTTTCTGTACATACTGGTAGCATGAAAATGTACAAGGATCTACACACGAGGTTCTGGTGGAAAGGAATGAAGCGCAGTGTTTACCAGTTTGTATCTCGATGCCTTGTATGTCAGCAGGTCAAGGCAGAGTTTAGACGAACCGGAGGGTTATTTCACAGCTTAGAGATTCCTGATTGGAAGTGGGAGCATGTGATGATGGATTTTGTCATCCACTTGCCTGTGTCTTCCAGGAACTGTGATGCTATATGGGTTGTTGTTGATCGATTTTTGAAGTCCGCGCATTTCTTGCCTTACAATCGGGACTTTACTTTCGATCGGATGGCACGTTTGTATGTGCAAGAGGTTGTTCTTTTTCATGGAATTCCATTGAGTATTGTCAGAGACAGAGATCCGAGGTTTACCTCTAGGTTCTGGGGTAGCTTCCAGTGAGCTCTTGGAACTACTCTGAGTTTGAGTACAGCTTACCACCCGGAAACCAATGGGCAGAGTGAGAGGACTATTCGTACCCTCGAGGATATGCTTCAAGCGACAGTGATGGATTTTGGTCTAGCGTGGCATGACCACTTGGTTTTAGTGGAGTTTTCTTATAACAACAGTTACCACAGCAGCATTGGCATGGCACCATTTGAGGATCTTTATGGACGTCGTTGTCGTACACCTCTGTTTTGAGACGAGGTTGGCGAGCATCAGGTTGAGGGTCCTCAGATGATTCAACAGATGACCGATACAGTGGAAGTGATCCATAAGAGGATTAAGGAAGCCCAGGATCGACAGACTAGATACGCTAACACTCACCGCAGACCGTTACATTTTGAGGTGTAGGGGAACATGTGTTCCTGCGAGTTTCACCTTTTCGAAAGGTAATGAGATTTGGACTCAAAGGCAAGTTATCACCGAGATTTATTGGTCCGTTTGAGATTCTTGAGAAAGTTGGAGACGTGGCTTATCGTCTAGCCTTGCCACCATATCTTTTCAGTATCCATGATGTGTTTCACGTGTCTTTGTTGAGATAGTACGTGGCAGATGAGTCGCACATCTTGCATCCGACTGAGGTGCAATTGGTTCAGGATTTGTCCTACGTGGAGAGACCTCTCAGGATTCTTGATAGGAAAGACAAGGTGTTTCGCAATAAGAGCATACCTCTAGTGATGGTGCAGTGGCATCGTAGAGGGACTGAAGAAGCAACTTGGGAGCTAGAGAGCCGGATGCGAGCTGAGCATCCAGAGTTGTTTTGAGATTTTGTACTTTCTTGCATCGATTTTGTACTTGTTCAGTTGTAATAAAGAACGTTCGTGTTAAGTTTGTACTTTTCCTCTGACTTTAATTTCGAGGACGAAATTCCTTAAGTAGGGGAAAGTGTAGTGACCCGTATCCAGAATTAATGATTAACGAGTAATTAATCACGTGATCATGTTAAGATTAATTAAAACATGATTAAGGAAGTTTTGGTTGGATTAACGGACTTCAGAAATGGATCCAGAGCACTAGAAAATGATCCGGAGGGTCAGGCCGAACGGAAGCAATGTTCTGGAATGGAGGCAACGTTCTGGCAGCTGATGTCATCCGTCAAAAATATTACATCATTGATTACGCACTTGATGTGACATCGAAAGCAACGATGGTGATCGGAATCAACGTTCGTCAGGCGGAACGGACGCAACGTTGAGAAACAGACGTTCCGTTCCGTGTCTATAAATAGAGGGTCCGAGAACTCATTTCGCGCACCTCTCTCCTCTCTTCTCTCTCGATTCCTAGGCTTTCTAACTCAGATCTAGGGAGATCTATGCGTCCTATCAGGATTCCGGAAGTGGCTTAGCGATTCAGGTGTCGTAGCGAAGCTGTGGCCTAGTTTCGAGGCTATCGACAGCAAAGGGCTGACGACGGACGCAGGTATAACTTTGGCTTCCTAAAAATATTTAGGAGTATGCAATAGCTTAGTTAAGGCTTTTAGAGCTTTATTATTTATGCATGAGTATTTGCATTGTAGTAGCAGTAGACTGAGCTAGTAGGCTTGGAGTCTAGACCAGCGGATCTAGGTTTTGACCAGCAGTTGTTAGAGGTACGTAAGTACTGACTGAGATAGCTGGCATGATATATTTGCATGTATGTTGCATGAGTATGTGCTATATATTTTATCATGTTTTATCATGTTTTACCGCTTAGCACATGCACGATTTTACGTATGACTGCATTCCGCGAGATGTGAGTCATTGAAAGTTTTTATAGGGAACAGTGATCTCATGTTGGACTCGAGTCGAGTATGATAGTTTCCATATGGTACTTGTATCCTGTTTTGGATTCGGGTCAGGATGGGGTTGGCTCAACCCTGATATAGAATATACGAGTACCTCGCGGAGTAGCTCTCTAGCCGATACTGTATATTCCTGGCGCCATGAGAAAGTGTTTTACCTGGGATTTTAAATCATCTTTGTGCGCATATTTGTACTTATATCATTGCTTATGTATTGAGAGTTGTCGTTCACGCCCCGTGTTTGGGTATTGTGGTGTACCTTGTGGCGGGGCAGGTTTGAGGCTGGACGGTCCAGGTGGCACTCAGCAGGATTGAGGACCTGAGAGTGTGAGGTTTTAGAGGGTAGGAATTTGTTATCATGAACCTTCGGTTTGGTTGTATAATGGTATTTATACACTTTTGTTATCATCAGTTGTATTTTGCCGATTGGATTTGTTGTACTTTAAATTATCCGCTCCTTACGCTTTTAGTATTTATTGCATGCGCTTTATTAAACTCTGATTAGGTAGTGGATCCGGGTAGGGTCGCTACACACTTTGTACTTATTTTTGTACCTGTACAAAAAGTGTGTGATAACCAAAACTTGAGGGAGATATGGTGCCCCCCGAGCATTCATAGAATTGAGTTCTCGATTAATGGTTCGTTGTAATGACAAAAAAATGTTGAAAATCTGGAATCTAATTACTGTTGTACTTAAGATTTTGAGGAGTTCTTTTTCACACTTCCTCCTCTCTATTGGGTGGTGAAGTGTATCTCTTAACATTGTTTCTGGAATTGGGGTTCACCGAGCAGGGTTATCACCATCTTGAAAGTTCCCAATGGATCCTCGGGCTTCAATGGATTTCGAGATACCATCCGAATCTCCTTTCTCATGGAAGACATGTTCACAGTGGTTTTCATATGTGTTTGCCACAGTGATTCCACTTACCCAGAGTTTGTTCATATCTTCCATCATGTTTCTCATCGTGGTCAACAAGCCTTTGCTGACCTCCTTCATTTGTTTCATGGCATTCTCCATCATCAAACCTATCTCCTCCATGTTCTTTGTGGTAACAGAGTTAGAATGTGCAGAAGGAACTACCACTATTTCTGGTCCACCATGTTCCTCGATTTCCTCAATAAAAAAAGACCGAGGAACCCATATTTCATTTTCTGGAGCATAACCATATGAACCTGAAAATTATGAGCACCATACTCTCCATGTTCCCAAGAACCTGAAAAAAAATAATTAGAATTGAAAACATTAGAATATGTATCTACTTCATACATCCAATTGTCCCTTGACTGCATTTCCTTCCAATTTTTTCACAAACTTTCTGGAAAAATATGCTCTTTAACATCCGTCGAGTCCCACTGGGCGTGCCAAAATTATGTTTGCACATAAAAATTGGCAAATTTTGTGTGAGTGCAGGCGTGCCAGACACGTGAGTGCCAAATGAAAATAAGAAACAAAAATAAAAATCTAACTTCTAAAAATCAAGCAAAAATATGAGTTCCGGTTTCATTGTTGGTCTCAATTCCACCGGTTATATGCCAAAGAACATAAGAAATTGTGAAAAAAAAATCATTAATAGCAATTGAAACTTTAACACTACTACTAAAAATTCGAAAATTACAAGTGTTTGCCATAAAACAAAATAAACAATGTTGCTGGAAAGCTCGAGGAACTACAAAATATGACTAAAAATATGTGGGGACCTCGGGTTGCTAATCTCATCTTAGGGCAATAAACGATTAATAAGCAATTAATCATAGCCAAAAAAAAAAATATTCAAACCAATAGCTAAAATTTTTTTTTTTTTTAAAACACAGTGTCTCGCTCGATCGGTGAAACTTGCCCGATCGAGCGAGCGCAACATAAAAACTCTCGGCCTGCAACATTTTTGGTCTCGCTCGATCGGTGAACTTTTACCGATCGAGCGAGAAAGAAAATTGATTTCTCTGCTTTGGAAAATAAAGGCCTCGCTCGATCCGGCATATTCTACCGATCAAGCGAGCTACTCTGCTTCAGAATGCTGCAGACTTCATTTGCTGATAAAAACAACCATTCCAACTATGAAACATGGTATATCAAATCTCAAACATCCATATACTCTTTCAACATGATTCTATATATTTACATGCATTCAAACTAATATCAAGTGGTCTAGAATACATGAATTCTCAAGTAAAAATCTATACTTGACATAAACAACCTATATAAAGGTTCTTGCTCTCTAACATGTATAAGTAATACAAGTACGAGTCTTTCTGCTAAACCCGAGTCCTCACTTGTAAAAACTCTTCTTGATGCTATCCAAGCCAACTCTAGCTTGATTATGCCCCCAACCTGATGCAATGCACACATACAAACAAAACAACAGCCGGATAGCTCCGGTGAGAATAAATCTCAGTATGAATAGCATGCATATACATCATTTAAGCATATAAACTAATTCACATCTTGAATACCATATAATAACATAACATGCTAGCATTTATAAACGCATAATCTAAACCATAGAAATCTCTAGGTTATTGCATAAATGCAATGCATGTGCCAAAGGATAGGCTAGCAAAGCTGATATCAATAAAGCTTGGTTCTTTGGGATCCCGAGGAATAAAATAGCTCTCAAACTACCGACACGCCCATTCGAGGAAGCATCAAGTATTTTACTCCTTTGACTTTGGTGCAACTATAGTGAGTCTTCTGGCTCTGAACATAAATCCATATTCTGTGCCATGAGTCAAGCTGACTCTAGAAATAAATCTACATTTCATGCCACTCACTACAGCTCTCCAAACGTCATCTGCACTCTAGGCGATGGCTGCCCTCTGTGTTATTAAGGCTGGAGTTCAAGATGAATGCAACATAAGCTATATGCATTAAAAGCTATAAAACACCTTGAACACTTGCTCAATAACCAATTAAGCAAAACAAAGCAGCTAATCACATAAAGATAGCAATAAATCTGCAAGCATCTCATAAAACATGTAAAACATGTTCAATACAGCAAATAATACAAATTAGCTTACACAGGTAAACATTTACATAAATGTTCTGGGAAATTCAAGAAAATAGCTATTCTGAATAATCTATCCCATTTATGTAAACGTAAACCATAACATATATAAAAACAGGCAAATATGTGATTTTAGGCAACTCGATAAGCAAAACAATCTCGAGTTATTCTGCCCATCTTATTAATGTCTATTCATACCTGCATTTCTGATTCAAATAACTGACACTCTGTCAATTCTTGATCAACTACAAGCTGTCCAAATCTGACATCAAATTCTGCTTATTTCAATCAGTGCTACTTGAAGGTATTCTTGATTCAACTTCAAATACTTCAAGTCATTCGAACTAGAACTCGTCAATTCAACTTCGATAATCTTCAAGTCAAATCTGAAATAATGTATAACATATCTAAACATCAATTTCCAATCTGAATCGATGTTTCTTTAAAGCTGATACATTTCAAATCTGACTAATACAATCGGAATTCAAACCGACGTCGCAACTATTCGACTTCGATAATTCTTTCGATTCAAATATCATTCTAAACTCAATTGCATATTCAATTCATCCACTAAACACTTGAGGATGAGCTTTAGACATTGATAATACATATCAATTCAAAATCTTAAACCGGCGGCGTAACGATATGATTTCGGTCTATCCAAAAGCTTAAACATCATTTAGACAATCATATCAATCACATATCATCACCACTTCTAGCAGCAAATAACGTGAACATCATCCCCTAAAAATCAGAATTGCTATAATTCTTTCAATATTCCAAAACATGTCCAAACGACGATTTTTTCTCGATCCGTCTTAGATATACTATCGTCGTATATGCTAGAACATGTTTATACAATCAAATCTTAATTCTAACAACAACATAAAATTCAAACATGGTAGAACTTCATAAAACTTACGTCAAAACGTAGCACTCGAAGCTGTGATCGCAAATATACGATCAATCGGAAATTCTACCGGGCGGATTGAATTTAATCGGGACTCGAAAAGGCAAAAATGGTTGAAACCCCTTCCTTTTCCCTTCTCTCGTTTTCTTCTGAAGTTTGGGCTGAAATCTGCCCATTTCCTACAGATTACACGTTTTTATATGGCAAGTTGCAAGCAAAATTGCACTTTGGTCCCTGAACGTTGGCCTAATTGCAATTCAGTCCCTGAACAAGCGATTTAATTCAATTTCAATCCTAAATAATTTAAAAATATTAGAATTCAAGTCTAAACTCTAAATATTCTCAAATTAAATATTCTTGAATTAAAATTAAATCATTTCGGACATTATTGATATTTATCATCTTGGAATTCACATCTTAAATTCCATAAATATCAATTGCAAATATTTTTAATCTTTTAATTTAAGAATTCCGGATAATAAACTTTTTAAAATCCAAAAATCCTTAAATTAAATATTTCTGACCCGAAATTGCAATTCCACATTTCTTAACTTCTTCAAATAAATATTTTCTCATATCCGGAATTTAAATCTTAAATCCCGTCATTAAGAACTTAATATTTACGGGCCTTACAAAATATGTACTGAAAATCTAGAAAAATACAAGAACAATGATGAAATTTTGAAAATGTGCAGAAATATGCTAAATAATTCGAGCTTTTGGAGCTTGGAATTGTTGGATTGTTGGTTGTCGATTGTGTTCTGCATGAATGCCTCATTTATATGTTGGTTCCTGAGTCAGTTCCTCAATTGCTCACCTCCATTAGCCCACTACTTGCAACACTAACAGCCCCACTAACAGCTCCACTAACTCTTAACTGCTTTGACTTGGTCTTCCCCTCTCTCTTTCTCAACTTGGTTCCTCGAGTGCCGAAGCTTCCCTGAGTGCCCAACTTCACTATCCCACTACTTGTAACTATTTTGACTTGGTCTTCTCCTCTTTCTCTGCTCGGTTCCTCGAGAGTCGATCCGGTTCCCCGAGTTCCCAATTGCACCTTCCCACTACTTGCATTGTGGTTCTTGAAAGTTGTTGACAAATTCTTTGCAGTTCCTGTAACTTTGTTGGCCTTTAATTCATCAAAACCTATCATTAAAAATTTTTAATTGATTAAATGATAAATTAATGACACAAATTAATTTATTGGTCAAATAAATATATATAATTTGATTGAGTTCAAATAATTTCCACAAATACTATTATCTATGGGCATCCGTAGTCATAAACCTTTACAAAGGGTTTATACTATGTCACATCACGATCACATCAAAAGTTAAAAATCTCACACATTTTTAAAACTTCTCTTCGTTATCATAAACCTCTTCAATTATATTTTTATGGGTCCCACTATCAACTTACTATCTCCAACTATATTTTTTATTCAAAATTTCATTTTTATTTATAATTTAATCTGTATATATTATTAATTCATATGTTCAATTAAAAATTTATGATATACTAAAAAACTATAAAAATTAGTATGTACTAATTAATTTGGATCATGTGAAATTTATTTTAATAATCCGTTCTTACCTTATCCAATTTAAATTTTAAAATAGTGTAGATAAATTAAAATTAAAAAAAGTAATTAAAAAAAATTAAAAAAAAAAAAAAAAAAAAAGACAGTTGCTGCTGCTGACGCACGCGTCTCAATGGAGGAGTGCGCAACTTTCAAATGTGTAAAAAAATTTTAAAAAAAAAATTTAACACGGTCCCAAGATTTTGGGACGGGTTTATAAAAAATTTAAAAAACCCCATCCCTGCAATTGGGGTGGGGTTTTCAGTGGGAGGTTTATATTTCAGATGCTTTAAGTACTAGGATATGAATATTTTAATTCAATATAGACTTGACAAAAAAAGTTATTTTTATGAATTGTTTAAATTAATTAAAATAAAGTAATTAAACAAAAACACATTACAACTATAGAATTTGAATTTCTCTTAAACTTATTCTTTCTTCTTTTTTTTTTTTTGAAATTAATATCTTAAACTTATTCTTACACTTTATATTTTTTAGAAAAAAAATGGCCAATATCGTTTATATAGCTAACCACTTGTGATGTAGCTCAAATCTGTATCATTCTAGAGATCTCTCAAGAGCAAAGGTGTCAAAGAATATGCCCGGACACATAACCACTTAACGTGTCCTCCTCCATTCAGTATATATTATATTTAATTTTTTCCCCAAAACCTTGTCCGCCCGAATCCTTATATAAGAAGAATTAATTTGAGTGACCAGAACTATCAGTACTACTGTAAATCTTTTGTTTTGTTTTGTTGGGAGAAAATCATATATATATATCATGGCACATGCAACATTTGTTCCCCATGAAGAACAGGTTGAATCATTTAAATTGCGGAGTGGCAACAAAATACCAGCTGTAGGCTTCGGCACTTGGAAAACTGATTCCCCTCGCCAATCTGTTTACACAGCCATAGTTGAGGTAGCGTACAGCTAATTAATCATGATAATAAATAATTAATATTCTGAGCTTTATATATTTTGCAAGTGTTAATTAATTAATGTTGAGTTGATTTCATTTTTTGGCTGCAGGCTGGTTACAGACACGTGGATACTGCCACGGAGTATGGTGTTCATACGGAGGTTCTAATTTTCTAGCTTCATCTGTATTCTTAAGTTGATGACCACTTTCAAAGTTTATGCTTGCATACCCATTTCGTTCTTTTTTTTTTTTTTTTTTTTATAATCCACAGGTGGGAGAAGGAATCGAGGAAGCCATTCATGCAGGGGTAGAACGAAAAGATCTGTTTGTGACTTCTAAATTATGGTAAAATTACATGTTCACATTTGATATATCATATACAGATTTTTAAAAATATTTATGCAATATGTATGTACATGTAGGTGCACTGATATGACTCATGAAAGAGTTAGGCCTGCTCTCCAAAAGACACTTGAAGAACTGAAGCTTGATTACCTTGATCTTTATCTGGTACGTACTTTATAATTTACACACACACTCTCTCCGGAAGTTAATTGAGATTCTATATATATAAAAAATAATATATGGTAAAACTTGTAATATGATGAACCTGAATAATTTGTTATAGATTCATTGGCCATTTCGCCTGAAAGATGGAGCGAGCAGGCCTCCCAAAGCAGGGGAGGTTTTGGATTTTGATATGGAAGGTGTTTGGAGGGAAATGGAGAAACTGGTGAAAGATAATCTTGTTAGAGACATTGGAATCTGCAATTTCACTCTCAAGAAACTCCACAATCTACTGAGTTTTGCAGAGATAAAGCCTTCTGTTTGCCAGATGGAGATGCATCCTGGATGGAGGAATGATAAAATGTTGGAGGCTTGCAAGAAACATGGGATCCATGTTACTGTAAGATTTAATTACACCAACTTCCTGTGGTAAATTAAACTAGGCAACTCTCTAATTTGGATGAGCACGTACGTTTGCAGGCATATTCACCATTAGGTGGAAAGGATCTGATACAGAATCCATATGTGGATAAGGTGGCGAAGAAACTAAACAAGAGCCCAGCGCAGGTTCTTGTGAGATGGGCGATCCAGAGAGGGACAAGTGCCATCCCCAAATCTAATAGTCCCGAGAGGATCAAGGAGAACGAACATGTGTTCGGGTGGCGAATTCCTGACGAGGACTTCAAAGTTCTCAGCAGCTTCCCTGATCAGAAGCGCACTTTGGACGGCGATTTCTTGCTCGTGAACGAGACAGATGGACCTTACAAAAGTGCAGCTGAGCTCTGGGACAACGAGATTTGAAGAGAGTATGTGAGCTCAAACTGTGGAGGAGGATGGGATCAAGAAAACTTTGAATAAATTTTCTGAAGCTCTTTAATTCGTATGGAAAACGAATATGGAGTGTGTATATTATGGCTACTTTTTAACGTGATTTTCATACAAGTCATGTTTTTGTTGCACAATCTAATCTAATAAAGGGTACTTATCTCTTATAATAACTAGATTGGGTTATTTATGAAAGGAATTTTATTTCTTGATATTTTCGGCCTTTAATTAATTGGATATTATAATATTTTGCTTTAATTTTGCTTTTTAGACAAGATAAAATATATGGTAAATATCTTATATATATCGATTATGTTAAAGATATATTTGTCAAGTTTAAATCATGTCTTGATAAAGTGATTATTTAATATAATATAATTTAATATTATAAAGATAAGATGATTATTTGATATAATATAATTTAATATTATAAAGATTTGATTTGCAAGATTTGATAGAGTTTATTTTCTACTAAAAGATAGTTGCTTATTCTTGTAGAACTTAATCTAAGGAAATCCTCAAGATTTGAAAGCTAATCTATAAAAGGGGATTTCACGCAAAAGATGTGAAGAGGCTTCAGACGATAATACACTGCGCATACTCTAAAGAATTTTATTGAAAAATTTGAAGAACTCTGAAGCAAGGTTTGTAACCATCGTTGTTGCATGTCCTCGTGTTGTCGTTCGTGTTGAAGACATCAGAGACAACACTGTGGAAACTGTGTTATTGAAGATCTTTTCTGTCTCTTCAATTTAGGCTACGGGAGTTGCATCCAATTTCTTTTATACTCTGTTGTATTTTAGGATGTAAGTTTGATTTCTCAACTTGTTGAGAAATTTAGGATTTAATGACTTTTCGTAAAATTACTATGATTGCTTTGTAAGACTGATCTTACGTTTACTAGTAATATTTAGCCCTAAGGCACCCGCACGAGTTTTTATACTCGTGCAAAATTATTTACTTGTGTTTTATTTACGCTTTAAATTTCCGCTGCACTGTGTTGTCTGTGGTGTTACAACACAAAGGACAACACTGCCTATTTTACATAACTAACCACGTACATCGTTTCTTTCACGTGGCATCAGAGCCACCACTTGACTTTACTAAGTGAGTTCCTGGTTTGTGTTACAGGTTAGTTATGGACACTCCGTACACAAGTGCAATTCGTCCACCTATTTTGGATGGAACAAATTACGGCCCTTGAAAATTGAAGATGAGCATGTACATTCAATCTATTGAGTCCAGGGCTTGGCAACGTGTTCTTGACGGTTGGTCACCACCTATGAGAGATGATGATGTACCAGGACCAAAGCCAAGATCACAATGGACAGCCGAGGAGAATACTGCGGCTATTTATAACGCTAAAGCTCTTAATGCTATGTTTGTTTCTGTTGATATGAATATGTTTAATCTAATTGGTACTTGTACTTATGCTAGGGATGCTTGGGAGAAACTGCAAACTCATTGTGAAGGCTCGGCAAGTGTTAAGAAGACAAGGATGCGTCTCATAACTTCAAAATTTGAAAAAATGAGGATGTAAGAATCAGAGACCATCATGGAATATAATGGAAGATTGAATAGACTTGCAAATGAAGCATCTGTTCTTGATGATCCTATTTTGAACGAGAGACTTGTATCCAAAGTGCTTCGTTCTGTTCCCAAAAGATTTCACACCAAGGTTTGTGCGATAGATGAATCCAAAGATACATCTATAATGGGTTTGGATGAGTTAATAAGTTTTCTTCGCACATATGAGATGGAGTTGGAAGCCGAAGATGACTCCAAAGGTAAGTCTATTGCTTTTCAGGTTTCTAATGATGTTTACAATGATTTTTCTGAAGTTCAACATGAAGTAAAGGAATCTGATCTTGAAGAGAATTCAATTTCTTTGATCTCGAAAAAGTTCACTGATTATCTCAAGGTAATGAAAGAAAAAAAGGATGTGAAAGGTGCACAACCTTCAAAATTTCCTAAATTGCCTACTTCAGAGAAGCCTCAAAAACCTGCTGCTACTCGGGGATCTCGATAAAGGTATGAAGGTAAGGTTCAGTCCTCAAGTAAAAATTTTGATAATGCTCAATCCAGGGAATGTAAGGGATATGGCCACTATGCTTATGAATGCGCAAATCGCCTTCGGAAAGATATGAATATTTCTCTAAGTGGTGATGATTCGGAAGAAGAACAAGAAAAGGTTGAACAGGCAGATCTCATATCTTTTACTGCTTTACTGGAAAGTAAGAAAAATTTTCAGATCAATCCACTTGGTGTTGGCTTCGGTGTTGCAACACCTGGACGCAACACAGTTCAAAAATCTGTTTGTTTTGTAGCTTCTAGCCTTGACAATTCCAGTGAAGAACAGGTAGCTGATCCTTATACTCTGGAAGGTATTCAAAAACTCTATGAAGAGTTATACTGTGATTGGAACAAGAGGAATCAGTTGAACACAACCCTCACAAAAGAGAATACTGAATTGAAAGCTGTTGTGGCTAGATTGGAAGTTCTCATGAGTAAGAAAGATCTGGAATTAGGGTTGCTGAATTCTGAACTTGAAAGAGCAAAAACAACACTTGATAAATTTAATTCCAGTTCAAGCAAACTTGATTCCATTTTGACTATGGGTAAAAATGATAAGTTTGGTCTTGGTTTTAAAGAAAGTGTTTTTGAAACTGGTGAATCTTTCAAAACACCAGTGTTTGTGAAGGAAGGTAATGATTCCTTGAACCATCCTTCAACTGCTTCGAAAGGTAAGAAACTCATTGTTGAAAAGAATGTTTCTGTCCCTAAACCAAAACAATGGAAGCGTCCTTTTGTATGTCACTATTGTCATATCAGGCCCTTTTGTTGAAAGTTGAAAAATGACTATGTGGTGTGGGAATCTAAGCAGGTGTTTCCCCCCGTGTTTTCCAACACCAAGAGCAACACTGGCAGAAAGAGGCCCACTGTGAAGAATGTTTGGATATAAAAGCCTGATGTTAGATGTTTTGTTATTTATACTTCCTTGAAAGCTAACACTGCAGGTAATTGGTATTTTGATAGTGGAAGCTCTCGGCATATGACAGGCTTGAAAGATCACCTCACGGACTACATTGAACAGAATGGTGGTAGAGTGACCTATGGAGGTGGTGCAAAAGGAAGAATTGTTGGCAAAGGAAAACTCAATGTGGAAGGGTTTTCAAAGCTTCATAACGTCTTACACGTTGAAGGACTTAATGCAAATTTAATTTCAATTAGTCAACTGTGTGATGATGACTTGCATGTGAAGTTTGATAAAAATACTTGTGAAGTTTTTGATAATTCTAACTGTTGTGATATGACAGGTACAAGATCAGTTGATAATTGCTACCAACTCGGTGAAGAATTGGCATGTAGACACTAAAATGTTGATGAGTTTAGTCTATGGCACCAAAAGCTTGGACATGTGAATTTCAAGACCTTAAAGAATCTGAGTAAATTTGACGCTGTCAGAGGTCTTTCCAATCTAAAGTCTGGTGTTCCATATGTTTGTGGTGCATGCCAAAAAGGTAAGCAAACCCCTGTTGCGCACCCCGTGTTACAACATTGTGGGACAACACGGTGTCTTGAACTTTTGCACATGGATTTGATGGGTCCCATGGAAGTCGAAAGCTATGGAGGTAAAAGGTATTCCTTGGTATGTGTTGATGATTTTTCTCGTTTTACATGGGTAAGGTTTCTTAGAGAAAAATCAGATACTTTTGATATTTTTAAGAAGTTTTTTACAAAGATTACTAACCTACATACTTTGACTGTAGCAAGGATCAGAACTGATCATGGAAAAGAATTTGAGAACTCATCTTTTTTCTTTTTTGTGTGATAAGAAGGGCATCTCACAGGAGTTCTCTGCCCCAAAAACTCCTCAACAAAATGGAATTGCCGAAAGGAAGAATAGGACGTTGCAGGAGATGGTTAGGGTGATGATGAGCTCAAAAAATATCTCCAATAGATTTTGGGCAGAAGCATTAAACACAATATGTCATATTTCCAATCGTGTGTATTTGAGAAGTGGTTCTTCGATGACTTCTTATGAAATTCTCATGGGAAAGAAGCCAAATCTCACTTATTTTCATATCTTTGGCTGTGTATGCTATGTTTTGAATGATAAAAATCACCTATCAAAATTTGATTCCAAAAGTGATAAGTGTTTGTTCCTAGGTTATTCTACAAATAGTCGTGCATATAGGATGTATAACCTTAGAACCAGAATAATTATGGAATCTATTAATGTTTTTTTTTTATGATGGTGCAGATCTCAAAGGAAAAACTGCTGAAGATGATATTGAAGGCTTGCTGGAAATTCCTCACAAAGAACACAGTGTTGTTCCTGATGTTACAACACCAAACACAACACTGGTTTCTCCAGAAACTGTTCATGAGGAAAATTTCCAAAATATTGAGGAAGCTGAGATGATTACTGAAAAGGACATTCCAAGCAAGATACAGAAGAATCATTCATCATCACAGATTATTGGAGATGTTCATGGAACAAGGAAAACCCGTGCTAAGGACAAAATTGACTACCGCAAGATGGTTGGGTTAGTATGCATGAGTTCCGTGTACTCACAGGTAATGCATTCCTGTTTTGTTTCCAATATTGAACCCAAGAATGACAATGATGCTTTGAATGATGAATTTTGGGTAAATGCCATGCATGAAGAACTTGAACAATTTGTCCGAAATGATGTGTGGTTTTTGGTTCCACCTCCTGATCATGGTAATGTCATTGGTACAAAATGGATTTTTAAAAATAAAACTGATGAATCAGGAAACATCATTAGGAACAAAGCAAGGCTGGTTGCTCAAGGGTATACTCAGGTTGAGGGGGTTGATTTTGATGAGACTTTCGCTCCTGTTGCCCGCATTGAGTCAGTCCGACTTTTGCTAGCTATTGCATGTCATATGGGTATAAAACTTTACCAAATGGATGTGAAGAGTGTGTTTTTGAATGGTATTTTAAATGAGGAAGTGTATGTGAAGCAACCCAAAGTCTTTGAGGATCCACACCACTTGGATCATGTTTACAAGTTGAAGAAGGCACTCTATGGCTTGAAGCAAGCTCCACGAGCATGGTATGGTAGGTTGACCGAGTATTTTATCGAAATTGGCTTCAAACGAGGTGAGGTTGACAAAACCCTTTTTATTCAAAAGGCCAAAGGTGAAATTCTTATTTGTCAAGTTTATGTGGATGGCATTATATTTGGTGCCTCTTCTCAAAAGCATGTTGATAGTTTTGTTGAATGCATGTCTTCTACTTTTGAAATGAGCATGGTAGGAGAGTTAACTTTTTTCCTTGGACCGCAAGTTAAGCAAGCAAATGATGGGATTTTTCTTTGTCAAAGTAAGTATGCAAAGAATTTGGTAAAAAAGTTTTGCAAAGAGAATGTTAAGAACATGAAAACTCCAATGGGTTCGAGTGAAAAATTGGAAAAAGACAGTGTTGCGGCTGGTGTTGACAACACCATGTATCGCAGCATGATAGGAAGTTTTTGTATTTGACTGCTAGTCATCCTGGTATCATGTTCAGTGTGTGTTTATGTGCTAGGTACCAATATGATCCCAAGATAACCCATTTAAAAGCCGTTATGAGAATTTTAAAATATGTTTCGGGTACATTGGATTTGGGATTGTGGTATATGAGGGAAACCAACACTAACCTTGTAGGTTTTAGTGATGCTGATTGGGCTGGTGATGTGAATGATAGAAAGAGCACTACGGGTGGGTGTTTTTACCTTAGCAATAATTTGGTTTCATGGTATAGTCGTAAGCAAAACTGTGTGTCACTTTCGACTGCTGAATCTGAATATGTGGCAGCCGAAAGTTGTTGTTCACAACTTCTTTGGATGAACCAAATGATTGAAGATTATGGTTTTAAGAGTGAACCCCCCATTGTTTATTGTGATAATTCGAGTTCTATTGATATATCAAAGAATCCAGTTCAACACTCACGCACAAAACACATTGACATTCGTCATCACTTTATTCGAGATTTAGTAAAAAAAAGGTATGATTCGAATGGAGTTTGTTGGAACCAATAACCAATTGGCATACATTTTTACTAAAGCATTAGATCATGAGAGATTCTCAACTCTTCGGAGGTCACTCAGCATGTGTGCATTATAATTCATTGCATGTGTTGTCTGCGGTGTTACAACACTACCGACAACACTGTTGTTTTCTTGTCATGCATATTTAGGATTTTAGGCATTCTGCACTCACTCTGTTATGTGTAATGTTTAAATCTCTGTGTCATTGATTCAATCGATGCCAATTTTTTCTGCAAAATTTTATTGAAACACACTGACCCTTGCAAATAGAACTCTGACTAAACCACTAAGTAGTTGAGGGATGTACGTGTATTCCATGTTCTTGTCCCATGTGAAAGGTGGTTTCGCAAATTCAGTGTTCAGTTTTTTAAAGTTTGATGACCAATGTCATACATACAAGCTTTATAAATAATCGAAAGAAAATGGAAAAAGCTACCTAATTGAGTCCAATGAAGACTGTTCTTTTAGTGTGCAGGCTACCACTTCTAAAATTTTTCTGAAAACAAGGGTAATCAAGTGTGTAAGTCTCAAATGCTTTTTGAAAAACTATGGTGTTGTTGATGATGTTGGCAACATGAGAGGCAACACTACACTTGTCAACATATTGTTTGCTTATGATTGCATTCTTATTTTATATTACATTCTGTTTAGGCATAAAATAGGTCATGCATATGAATTTTTGTTAATAGGGTTCTGTTTTTGGGTAAGGTTCTAAATAGACGAATTTTGATGATTTACCCTATTTACTAAAAATTGAATTTTTCTGATTGCCTTTTGTTTCAGTGGAGTTAGGCTGATGTGGAGGTAATTCTGGAAGATTTGGGCTGAAATATTTATCTCGGATTATTGCCTTATTTATGGGATTTTATCTCTTAAATCTCGGCTTTTAAAATTTTGGTCGTTTAGGAAAGTTACCGTTGTAACTTGAGGGGGATCAGGGATCAGGGTAATTATGGGTTTGTTAGGAGAATATTACCGTTTGTGATAAGGATTCTATATATGAGTTTTCGTGATTATCGGGCATTATCATCTTCTCAAATTGCTTTATTCCCGATCAAGTCTTCTGCAAACCCTACATTCTTCTTTCTCTAAAATTTTTATTTTTCATGGAAGGCTTTGATCCACATAATATTAGAAGCGAGATGGGCCATAAAGAACCCGATGTTGCCGCCAGTGTTGCAACACCGGAGAACCCAACTTCCAACCCTTCTCTGCCGATCGTTCCAGTACCCATGGAACCCGTTCCTCTTGCTGTTCTCATGCCTGGAGAACCAGGGAATGCGATTGATTTGGAGAATCCTCCTGATTTCTCCGTTTTGAATAGGGTTAATCCTCCTCCACCAATGGCTCGCCGATCAAAAAGGCAGGCAGGTTACAACCCTGATTTCACCCAGTCTAAAAGGTTTTACAAGGGTCCTCGCATCTCTATGGCTGAAGAAGATCGCAGCTCCGGTGACGATTCTTATGATGCCAACTATGAATTTGTGGCGAGGAAGAAACCCTCTGGTTCTGCTGCTGCCTCTGCCTCAGCTCCTATTGTTGAATCTGCATCTGAGAGTGATGATTCAAACACCTCTGGTGATGCTCTGCCTAAGGATGCTCCTGAAAAAATTGTACCTTAGGAACCTGCTGGTTCTGATGAAGATGCCACTCTGGCTCAAATTTTGGAAAGCCTGAAGCAAGGAAAGGCTTCCTCGTCTGTTCCTCCCTCTGCTCATCTCTCCGATGATGAGCCTAATGCTGAGATGATGGAGGAGTTTGCTGCAAGAAAAGCCCATCAAGCTAATTATCCTTCTTCCTCTTCTTCTTCTGCCGACTCTGATGCTGACTCTTCTGATAAGAATGCTGATATTGGAGATGAAGAAGACTCTGAAGATATTTCCAGCATGGATGCTGATGAAGAGCCTTTAGAGACAGAGGATGTTTCTGCTACTGATGTCAGTGTTGCTGTTGGTGTCGTCAACACCACGGACAACACTGTTGATGAGGACTATGACATGGATGCTGCTCATTCCCTCATGTTTTACTCTGGTGATGCTGCTGCTGTTTGGCCTCTCTTTGCTCATAGAGGTCTACTGGATGAGAGGAACATAGATGTACGCTCCTATGATAGGTACAATCTTGTTGATTTTCTGAAGCTTAGGAAACTTTATTCTACTGTTGTTGCTGTGATACCCTACTGTAAGAGGGTAATTCTGGAATTCTATGCAAACCTGACCGCAAGCATTGAAGATCCAGAATCTGCAAAGTATGGTTTGGTTTATCTTCGGGGTCGGCTGTTTTAGTTTACTCCAGCCATTATCAACGCTCTATATTCAACCCCCCGATGTTGATGAAGGACCCCATCCAGATGTTAATGAAGTTATCTATGTCCTCACTGGTGGGTTGGTCAAGAAATTCTCTGACCATTTTTCTGCAACCAAGTTGACATCATTTTATTCGGTCCTTCACAAGATTGCTGTGAGGAATTGGACGCCTTTCTCCAACTCTACAGTAATCACACGACCACAAGCGTTCATTCTGTATGCCATAGGGACTGGAAGTCCTTTCAATTTTGGGAAAATGGTATTCAAGACAGTGCTCCAGTTTGCTGATGGAGGACTCAAGTCTACTAAGCTGCCTTTCCCATCTTTGATCTACGGCATTTTGGAATCTCAGGCCTTCATCCGTAATATTACAGAAGATCTCACTGATCAACCTGAGATTTTGAAGTTAGCAGCTGGACTTCTCAAGGGAAATCGAGTTCTGGATTTGCCCTGGACTGCTACTCCTACTCCTGCTGCTGGTGTTGCACCTGGTGTTGCCAACATGGGTGACAACACTGAAGAAACAGTGCCTACTCCTACTACCTTGGAATTCACCACTACCACTATTCAGCTGCTGATGACTCGTGCTGAAGAGAAAATTGCGCAAGCACAGGAAGATATTGCGTTCTACAGTATGATCTTGGCTGATTGTCGGAGACAACTTGGCATTTCTGGCCAAACAGGGGGAGATAATAGTGCACAAGCTGAAGCTGGCCCATCTAGGACTAAAGATGATGAGGATGAAGCTACTGATCAAGAGGGATCCGATAGTGATCAAAATTAGATTTTGCTTCTTCTCTCATCTTTGCTTATTTGTTTCATTTTGATTATAATATAATTGTTTTTTGTTCGTTCTAGTTATGTGCTTTAAGTGCTCTTACATGCTCTAACTAGACTAACATCTTCTACACCACTTATGCTCTGATATATGAATTAAAGAATCACATGTGTTATTGTCCATGTTATCCACCGTGTTATGACACGAGGGACAACACTTCAGGGGGAGACTTTAAAATTCGGGGGGAGAAGATTTTTAAACTCAGGGGGAGTTTATGATTATTTCATACTTGTGCAATGTTTTGTCCAGAAATCAAAAAGGGGGAGATTGAAAGGAATTTTATTCCTTGATATTTTCGGCCCTTAATTAATTGGATATTATAAGATTTTGCTTTCTAGACAAGATAAAATATAAGGTAAATATCCTATATATATATCGATTATGTTAAAGATATATTTGCCAAGTTTAAATCATGTCTTGATAAGGTGATTATTTGATATAATATAATTCGATATTATCAAGATTTGATTTGCAAGATTTGATAGAGTTTATTTCCTACTAAAAGATAGTTGCTTATTCTTGTAGGACTCTATCTAAGGAAATCCTCAAGATTTGAAAGCTAATCTATAAAAGGGGATTTCACGCACAAGATGTGAAGAGGCTTCAGACGATAATACACTGCGCATACTATGAAGAATTCTGTTGAAGAATTTGAAGAACTCTGAAGCAAGGTTTGCAACCATCGTTGTTGCATGTCCCCGTGTTGTCGTTCGTGTTAAAGACATCAGAGACAACACTGTGGGAACTGTGTTGTTGAAGATCTTTTCTGTCTCTTCAATTTAGGCTACGGGAGTTGCATCCAATTTCTTTTATACTCTGTTGTATTTTAGGATGCAAGTTTGATTTCTCAACTTGTTGAGAAATTTAGGATTTAATGACTTTTCGTAAAATTACTAGGATTGCTTTGTAAGACTGATCTTACGTTTACTAGTAATATTTAGCCCTAAGGCACCCGCACGAGTTTTTATACTCGTGCAAAATTATTTACTTGTGTTTTATTTACGCTTTAAATTTCCGCTGCACTGTGTTGTCTGTGGTGTTACAACAGAAAGGACAACACGGCCTATTTTACATAACCAACCACGTATACCGTTTCTTTCAATTTACTTGGTGGTTTTTGTTTCATGACTTTCTTGGCTTTCTTTGAACGTCAAATTTATATGATCTTTACTGGACTACAAAAAAATTCTAAGACTAGCTATATTTTGCTTGTTTGATGAATAGATTATTAATTAAATCATGGTGTATTTTATCACAATTTCTCTAATTTTTTTTTACGTGAGTACAAATTATTTTCGAATGCATGTGGAATTCAAACATTAACGATGCAACAGACACGATTTTGATCTGAGCATATCTTTCCAGTTTCTTTAAAATATGCTCCCTGTTGTAATGTCTTCCAGCGTCGCCATTTTCATTTCAATTTTTCTCCGTACAATTGATATTAATTATAATTTTATATTCAATAATTTTAGAACAAAAGTGTTTGGCTCGAAATATTTGAATATTTTATTTAATATATAATTATATAATACTAATGAGTTACTTCCATACTAAACTAGACCACAAAAACTGGAACAATGTGACAACTATTTACGTTTCTGGCGACCATTTCAGGGTGTAATTTATCTTGGAAGAGCGAAAGAATATGATTAGATGCCACTTTAAGTTCTTTTTTTGGCAAAGTCTTTGAGACGAGTAACTTGAATAATAGATAGAAGTAATCCCAACAGGCTTGAACTGAAAAAGATTTACCATTCAATTGAATGATCAGAAATGCGTAATCTAAGGAAAATAAACTGAGTTGATTTCTCGATTAGACTCATCGTAAGCCACAATTCACATTGTGATTCCTAATGAGAAACCAATAGGTAACTCAAGCCACAAAGGTAATAGGAGTTTCAAAGCTACTGTCAAATATATTCACATCAGCTACCATGTATTTGATTTCTCCAGATAACGCTGCATGCTTCTGAGACAGACATTATTTGTCAGTAACATCATCTTTGGAGTTACCAATTTCACAGAGTGCATTCTGAAGCTCAATGTTCAACCTTTTTTAACTCAAACTTCCCATTCCTGGAAAAAAACCATAGATGCGTCTACAATTACTTGTGTAGAATAGAAAGGAAAACACATGGAGCTACTGTGACTATACAAATAAAAACCACAAAAACAACAAAATTGCATAGATATATGTTCAGGTCCAATGATTTTCCCCTATAACAGATTGGCGAAAGAAGCTTTTGGATTTCTCAGTTAACATAAACTTAAATAAACGAAAAGTGAGAACACCATTGTTGGGCTTTGGCCCAACTACTCTTTTATTTTTTTCCAGCCCATATACCTTTGGCCCTTGATATTTGTTTCTTCCTCTTGTGCGCCTCATTATTGTGAGAGTTCTCTTCTTAATTTCTTCTGCGTGAAGTGAGGCGGCCGACATCTTGGTGAAAGTCCTTTTCTGCGTGAAACATGGGCAGCCTTCAACTCTCTTAAGTCTTATCTGCGTTATTTTTGGGCGGCTAGATCTTTTGAGAGCCCTATCTTGTTGGGTATAAGAGGCAGCCGAGTGATAGCATTTGGAAGAGGCAAGCGAGAAGATACAGAGAGAGATCGAGAGTGTAAGAGAAGGCTGCTTGTTCTGCTTCTTCTTCTGTGGTGACTGAGTGTCCGCTTCTTTTGTTTGTGCTTTGTACGGTTCTGTGTGAGCCTCTCTCGAGCGCCATCATTCCGTTGGGTGTAATACTGTGTGTAGAGGCTGTGAGCGTAGTAAAGGTGTTGGGAACCTTTGTGTCTTGTCAATTACTATCTGTTGTGGTGATCTTCCGTTAGCCGGGAACTGAAAGTCTTAGTTAGGATGGTATATTGGTTGAAACCTCTTTTACTATTTTAGTACGTGCTCCGAATCCTAGGATATAGAAACAAGCACAAGAGACTTAAAGAACAAACAACCAGAACAAAGAAATAACCAATCTCACGGAAGCAGCAGCAAAATAGGAAACAATCTATCAATACGGAAAATCAACACGAACACACGGAATTACTTGGTTCGTATTATGACAAATCCTACATCCAAGGTTTTGGGTTTTTACCCAAATGAATTCACTAATAATCAATCAAAGATCTCGTCCTTTACATCCCCAAATCACGTAAACAATGAGCTAAATCAGAAACTCAAATTGATACACTCAAAAACAAGAAAGATCAAGGATAATCGATGTTTAAGCTTCTCTAAGATGCACTTCGACTTTCAATCTCCAAAATCAAAAGATTTTCTTTTCTGTTCTTCGAATGTGATTTTGGTGAAGTAATGAGAAAGCAGTGCCAGCTCTCTCTCTTTTTATCTGATCTCCCCTCGTGTAGTTAGTTGCTCTTAATTCTGTTTTGAGCAAACTTAACTGTATCAACTAACTGAGAGCTAATCCTAGCCATTGGATCAAGATTTAACTCCAAGACTAATCTTGACCATTCATTGCAACTAATTGCAAAGTCAACATAAAGTTTTCACAAATCTCCATCTTTGACTGAATTTGTTGAATCAAGCGAATCCTTCTGAGTTTCCATTAAAGTACAGCTAGATTAGTCCAGCAGTTTTAGCATACCCAATGCTTGATTGAGTTTGCTCAATGGTATAACTTTCGTCAGCATATCTGCAGGATTGATCATTGTATCAATCTTCTGAATCATTACCAACCCTCTAGATATGATGTCCCTCACAAAATGCAATCGAACATCTATGTGTTTTGTCCTTTCATGAAAAACATAATTCTTGGACAAATGTATTGCACTTCGTGTATCACAAAATATTGTGATACTCTTCTGCTCAAATCCCAGTTCAGAAACGAATCCAGTAATCCAAAGACTTTTTTTCACTGCTTCAGTCAAGCTGATGTATTCAGCTTCTGTTGTTGATAAAACAACAACACTTTGTAATTGTGATTTCCATCTTACTACATTACCACCAACTTTGAATACATATCCTAAAATTGATCTTCTTTTGTCAAGATCAGCTGCGTAATCAGAGTCACAATAACCAGTAATTTCACATGTATTTTAAGTAGACTTTGAGCATTTTAACTTCAGCTTTGTAGTGCCTTTCAAGTATCTCAATAGCCATCTAACTGCTTGTCAATGCTCTCGACTTGGTTTACTCATGAATCGACTTACAAGACCCAAATCATATGTTATATCAGGTCTTGTTGAGACCATCATATACATGATACTCCCTACTACGTTACAGTAATGGATATTTTTCATATGAACAAGCTCAAGCTCCTCTCGATCTTGCTGATCTGCCTTTAACTTCAAATGGGAACCAATAGGAGTATTCACTGACTTTGCTTCTGCCATCGTAAAAAGATTCAATATCTTGTTAACATATCTTTCTTGTGACGAGAACAAAGTCTTCTGTTGTCTATCTCTCATGATTTGAACCCCCAAGATTTGTTTAGCTGCTCCAAGATCTTTCATTTCAAACTTAGTATTGAGTTGAAGCTTTAACTTTTATATTTCCTTAGGTTCTTTGCATGCTATGAGCATGTCATAAACATATATCAATAGATATATGTATGACTGATTTGAAGCTTCTTGAGATACACACAGCTATCATACTTTGATCTATTAAATCTTTGTTGTAGCATAAAATCATCAAACTGTTTATACCACTGCCTAGGTGATTGTTTAAGGCCATAGAGTGATTTTTGTAACATGCATACTTTTCCAGATTGATGACTAACTTCAAAACCTTTAGGTTGTGACATCAGAATTTGTTCTTCAATATTTTTGTGTAGGAATGTTGTTTTAACATCTAATGCTCTAGTTCCAGGTCTTTCATAGCAGTGATAGCAAGTAAAATTCTGATAAAAGAGTGCTTAACCACAGGAAAGAACACTTTATGGTAATCGATCCCTTCCACTTGTAAAAAACCTTTTGCAACTAATTATGCTTTAAACCTTGGCTCTTCCACTCCTGGAACTCCTGGTTCCCTTTTAAATATCCATTTACAGCCAATCACCCTTTTATCTTTAGGTTTATCAACCAATACCCATGTGTCGTTCTTGATTAAAGACTTGAACTCATCTTGCATAGCCTTTAGCCATAGAGCACTGTCTCTACTCTTCATTGCCTCTTCATAGGTAGTTGACTCTTCCAAATCCAACAATTTAGCAACATTAAGTGCAAACGCTGTGAAATCAGACGATGCAAACCTTGATGGCAACTTAACTTCTCTTCTGACCCTGTCTCTTGAAACCATATAGTCATCCAAATGTTGTTCCTGTCTAAGATTATCACTGTGCTGATCTCTATTGGCGTCTAATGTATTAGTAGCTTGCTCTGAAATCTGATTCTCAGTGTGACTAATATCATAGAAGTCTTCAGGTGCATTAAAATCAGCTCCACCTCTTTTCTCATCAAAGGTACTATCCTGCAAGTTTACCTGATTTGCAATCTGAGGAATCTGCTCGACTTGTTTAGAGTTGGCTGACTTTTCATCAAGCTTGTTAGTTTTATAAAAAAAACAGTTTCATTGAAGATCACATCTCTACTGATAATGCACTTCAGATCATCTAAGAGCCAGATTCGATAACCTTTTACTCCAGTATGATAGCCTAAGAAGATACCCTTATTATCTCTAGGACTTAACTTTCCTTGATTAGCATGAATGTACACAACACAACCAAAAGTCCTTAAATGCTTATAATTTGGTTTCAAGTTAGATTATTTATGTTCGGGCACCATAAATTCAATGGCAGAGGAGGGTGACTGATTTATCAAATAACAGGAAGTAGAAGCTGCCTCTGCCCAGAATTTTGGTGGCAAACCACTTTCACTAAGCATGCACCTTACTTTGTTCATAATTGTTCTATTCATGTGCTCTGCAACTCCATTTTGCTGTGGTGTGTAGGTACAAGTCCTATGTGTAGCAATATCATTCTTAAAACAATATTCATTAAACTCATGATTGCAAAACTTTAAACCATTGTCTCAAGATTTTAATTTTATTTCCAGATTGATTTTCGACTAAAGTTTTCCAATCTACAAAGTTACTAAAAGTTTAATCTTTTGATTTAAGGAAATAAATCCAAACTTTTCTAGAATAATCATCAATAAAGGAAATAAAATACTGACATTTTGATAATGATAGAGTTACCTATGGAGAGCCCCAAAGATCAGCATGTATATAATCAGGGGCGTATCCAGGAATTTTTTCTCGGGAGGGCTTAACTATAAATTATAAAACACCAAAAATGTAGAAAATCTAAAACTTTCATTTCAAAATAATATAAGCAAAACAAGCATAAAAAAGTAATATTCGCAAGTTACGGCAACAAAATTATACATACTATTCAATCGCAATCTGCGATTTTTCAAAAGATCAAACCTATCAATTACATATTTCAAATCAATATCACGAGCAAACTCTCTCTAAATATACAAAATCATAGCATTGTTAAGATATTCTTGCTCCATTTTGTTGCGAAGTTGGGTCTTGAGAAGTTTCATCCCTGAAAACGCCCTCTCTGTTGTTGCAGTAGAAACCGGAAGAGTTAAGACTAAACGGATCAACCTATCAATCATGAAGTAAATCTTTGACTTCTTTGTTTCGGTTAGAAATCGACATAATTCAGGAAGAGAATCAATATTTTTAAATCGCGGATCCTCAAAAACATCAAGCTTGTAATGATTCAACTGACTTCTCAGATGTTCCATGTCGTCTCCAGAAAAATCACAAGGATAAAACTTCTTAGCCAAAGAACAAATAGCACTATCAGAGAATGATTGGAATCCATCACTAGGATTCAAGGCATCACACAAAGTGAGTAGCTCCATTGATTTCTCAGTAAATCTATTGTTCAACTCCATCAACTGTTTGTCAACCACAACATTGAATACATGAAAATGATAATACTCCTCCAATGTGAAATGATTTTTCTGCTGACAAGAACGTTTAGTACCTTGGAGGTATGGATCAGAGAAATCAGATACTTCAATATCATGAACACCACAAAAATCATTTACACTCCATATAAAATCCACACATTCATCATTTCGCATCTTTTGGAAGAGTAATTTTGTAGTTGTGACTAGTTTCATTGCATTCAAAATATCTTGATCTTTTCGTTGCAATGCTTGACATAAGATATCTGATACTTCCAAAATTCTGTGCATCAACAGTAACATGAAAACAAATTCAAATGTCATCATTCCAATATATAAACCTTTAGACTCTGCACGCATACTAGAGTTTGATCCTTTTTCCATAAGATCTTCAAGAAGAGTACAAATGGAATGAAACAATTCAATAACTCTACCAACAGAGGTGTAATGTGAACTCCAACGAGTAGATCCAGGACGTTGTAAAGCAAAAGCTTGATTAAATCCATTACCAGTCCCAAGTTCTCCTAATAATATCAAATCAGCTATTTCATCTTCCCTAATTGATTGTAACTGATAGTGCCGCTTCGAAGAACCAGTCACAAAATTGACAATGGAAGTTAATTTAGAAAAAATAACCATACATCTGATAACTCTTTAGTTGCTGCAACTAGGAAAGTTGGAGTCGATGAGCAAAACAATGAACATAATAGGCATATGGACATTCTCTGAGAAACAAAGCTTGTAGCCCATTCCATTCTCCCCTCATGTTAGTAGCACCATCGTACCCTTGACCACGCATGTTTTCCACCAAAATCTTATGGTGCAATAGTAGGTTGCAAATTTGTGTTTTCAAAGTCATGGAATTTGTGTCATCAACAGCAACAACTTCCATAAAGCGCTCTCTAACAACCCCATCACCATCTACATATCGTAAAACAAGAGCCATTTGTGTTTTAGGAGATGTAGCAGCAACGACAGTCCTTGCATACATTTCAGCAGGAGTCCAGTGTCTTAATGCATTATATGATGGATTTTACATCGGCATTGGCTCATCAATTTTCGGGTGCTGCTAGTTCTTCTTATCAGTTCCCTCCACCTCCACAGTCGCTGCCGACACATGGTTCTCAGCAGCAGCAGCCCCCTCCTTTTGATGACGAGGATGGTGGCGACCACTGACGGTCGCTACCTGATGTACATGTCCTTTATTTTTCTTGTCATATCATTGAGGACAATGATTTAACCTAAGTTTGGGGGAGGGGGTGTTCTAAAATTTGATGCAAATTTTTTGTTGTTTTTGCTTGTTTAGAGTAGGTTGCTTTGGATTTTAGGTATGTTGTTAGTGATCTATTTAAGTGGTTGGCTGGTGCTATTTGAAGTGATTATTTTTGTTGAGTTGTTATGTGTTGTGTGCATTTGAGTTTAAGTTATTGGGTGAATGCGTTCTGAAAGAAGGAAGTGGAAATATGGCCAATGATGATAACATTTTTTTTTGTTTTGTAATGGAAATCCTTAAATATCTGCCTATCTGACCGAATTTTGAACTGATAGAACCAATTAGATGTTTCAACTCCTATATACTCTGTGATTTATGCTTGAATCTGAAATTTGAAACATAGAAATATAGACATGAATGAAGCATTGTTTAAATCTTTGGGCCTGATTTTTGTTGAATTACTTTTATATTTAGTTGTCCTTTTGAGCCTCCATAAACTATATAAGTACTTGAGGTACATGTTGAATTCTATTGAAAATCATCGTTCACTGTTGATGATTATTTATTCTGCACTGGTTAAAATTCATAAAATTTATTGTAAATTGAGATTTGTTTAGAACTAGTTCAGAAACCCCTTGAAGCGAAATACGAGTAAACTGTGACTTAGGAATGATTTAGGCAATTTTTCTAAAACTCGTTTGTGTCTTTCAAGCCAACCACTGAATTAATTATCCTAGTATCTTGTTTGAGCCTAATTGAAAAACAAATTGCATGCGTAAAAACGTGTGATGAACCCCCATTCGGCATCATTTCAAGGTCCCTCATGTACTACCTAATAATAGCCTAAACACTATTTCCCACAAAAAAAGGACTAAGTTTTGAATGTGAGAATTATATATGTTCCTGATTTGTAACTGAAGAGTGGAAATGAGGTGATGACAAAATTTGAAAAGAACAAAGGTAGTGCTGAAAAAAAATATGTGATGAAGAATTGAAAAAGATGAAAAGAGAATGAAATCAGTGGTTTAATATAAGTGAGGTAAATTGTGCAAGAAAAAGGAGTTGGAATCCATTGACTAATCAACTTGCTCCCTTCTTTGAACTATTCTCCTTCGTTTTTAGCTGAAACACCTACTATTAATAAAATGCGAAAAAACTTTTTTTTTTAAATAAAAATAACTAAAAATATTACTATACATATATGCCCATACATATATGTATCAACATTAAAATACTGCTAATAAATAAAATTCTTAAAATAAAAGTTTAAATAAATAATAACATTAAACCACTGAAAATCTCACGTCGTGCTAAATAAAATAATAATAATATCTAAGTAAAAATCCGTAAATCTCAAATGCGGAAACAATATAAAAATTATTTCTCTCAAACACTGGAAACTGAAAAAAAAAATACGAAACATGTTTTATAAATTCTCTAAGTACTCTAACATGCTAAGACTCAATGCGACGGTCACGGGGCCACTGCCATGCTCACTCATACGTCCTCGCTACCGGTAGGAGCAACATAAGAATCATCGTAGTCACCTGCACCATATAAGAGTAGTGAGCTTAGGGGCTCAACATGCCTAAACCTTTGTAACAAGGGTTAAAATAATACATCACATAATCATACTAATACATATAATCATCATGAATATGCATGCATGCTCGTAAAATAATGCACCATGAATTCTTGCTAGCCATAACTATGATCATCATACATACATCATAACTAATCATACATAACATAATTGAGCATGTCATAATCTTAAAAACGGAGTATGGTCATATCCATGAATGTGACTAATAACTGTGCCAACTGATCAGTCTAAGAACCATCGTACGTGGCGGTGGATAAATCCACCTCTATGCTGGTAGTAAACTACCTCTGTGCCAGTGGTAAAATCACTTCTATGCCGGTAGTAGAACTACCTCTGTGCCGGTGGTAAACCACCTATGTGCAGCCACATCACTTCAATTTCCAAAAAAATATTTTTCATGCTCAATTCTTGATCATAAACACATCATAAAATATTTCATGTATGCATGCACTTAAAAATTTGTCCGTAATATATATTTAATTAATTTCATAACATATATACTTATACTTAAAATAAACTTCATGCATAAAATAAATTAAATATATATTCCGGACTTAGTAAATTTTCATGGGTTGGTCCAGACTACTGATCACTCACTCTAAGCCCATTAAACTTAAATAAAAGCCCAATAGAAATAAATTCTTAATTAAATGTCATTAATCATAATTGGGCCTAAATAAAACATTTAAGTCCATTAACTTAATCTAAGCCCAAAAATCATGTTTTAGCCCAAATAACTTAATTAAACTTAATTGGGCCTAAATAAAAATATTTAAGCACATTAACTTAATTAAACCCAATAAAACTCTAGACTGGCCCAAAAATCCACTGACTAGACCAAAAATTGTCATGGGCTCCCAAGCCTATAAAAATCATTGGCTAACTTAAATAAATTATTTAAGGCTCAAATAAAATTATTTGGAGCCCCAAATAATTTTCTAATCAATTTAAAAGCCCAAAAACAAATTAAATAAATAAACACTTAAAAATTAAAATACTCGAGCCCGACCCACCTAAACCGGACCCGAACTGACCAAACCTGACCCATGACTTGACTGACCCGACCCAAACCCCCTGACCCGACCAGACCTAACCCAAACACCCAAACTTCGAACCGCCCTTCCCAGCCCATATCGGCCAGGAGCAGGGTCTCTTCCCGGCGTTCGGCCGGCCAACTTCGACCACCAATGGCCGGAGCACCATGCCCATGGCTAGCCCACATCCAAGGGGTTCTAACATGACAAGAATCAGACCAATCCATGGCCCAAGGAGTGAGAACGAAGCTCTGCACCAGACGCCTTCTTCCTCCTCGCGCACAGACTGAGCAGTCGCCAAACTTTCGTTCGTGCGGCTTCCTCCGACCACTAAAGACCATGAAAACACTTCTCACTCTTAGCAACATCTAAAGCTTTCAAACACGACAAACCTCACCCAAAATGGTGTCCTGAGGAAGGAGAACGAAGTCTTCTTCCTCAGAACCTTAAACTGTCCGATCTGCTGCACCCGACTTGAACAGCTTTGACTTGGACCTATACATCCCCAAACCAACCACATCAGTCAACCATATGGACCCTAAGACACCCCTTGACAACTACCATCAGCCCTGGACCGAACCTTGAAGGAGAAAATCGTGATTATGCAAACACAACAAGGAACCGTGAGCCATAACAAAGAAAAGAAAGAGATTCATGATTCAAATCCAAATTTTTATTGAACATGCATGCTATAACTGATAACAACATCATAATAGCTTATATGGCGTGTCAAGGGAGGATTAAGCATGCCTTTTAAATATTTGGCGATTAATGATGCGTGTACGAGGCTCCGGGACGTTGAACGGACCAAAAACTAAGAAGGGGATTGCTTGATTGGCTAGGGGCTGAGTTTTTTGTGAAGAAGGCGTGAAGAATGGTTGAAGAAGATGAAGGAGGCGGCTGATGAGATTAAAGGTTTTTGGTTTAATTTTTGGGTAGATAATAGGTTTAAAATTTAAATAAATCAATATATAGATAATATACTATCAAAAACTTTATTTAAAACTCCTAATAATAATAATCTGATGTAAAACCCTTAAATTCCGAAATACTAAAATAGGCTAATTTTAAAAATTTTAATAAAAGTCAATAAAGGGACTAATTTTTGGCTAAAAATCAATCCTTAAATAAATATATAATTAAATACTAAAATTTTCTTGACAAAATACCTTAAAATATTATTTTAAGGCTCATAAAACTCATTAAATATTTTTGGCTAAACATTTTGGTAATTCGTCCGTCCACGGTCCCGTCTACGCGATCAAAACAATTAATTTCTAAAAAATCTAAAAATTTTAAAATAGCGGGTTAAATGCTAAAATAAATTAAATCATGTATATAAATCGCATAATAACACATAAATAATATTTAACCCATATTTATAAAAATTTAAATAATTGAATTTTCTTAATTATGCATGCAAATTTACGTATTAAAAATTTTCGGGTGTTACAATTCTTCCCCCTCCCCCCCCCCCCTAAATTGAATTTCGTCCTCGATATTCGACTAATCAAAATCTAATAACGGAGTCTCTCAAAAATCCAATTTACTAAATCCACGATTACCTATCTAGTTCCCAAGTTTCAATATCCTAAACGTCATGCTTCTGCTGCGCACTCTGATAAACAAAATATTTTATCCTTCCCAGGTGTCCTCTTTATCTCCATCAAACCTACATTTATAAACTTCCGCTGATGAAACACCTCGTAAAGAGAATCATTACAATTTACTTACATTCCACTGTAAACAAAATCTGACATTTTATACAAATCTTAGTACTATAATGAAAGTACACCCACATACTTACCTCAACTGATACGTAAAACTCAAATATTAACTCTACTATTCATCTTCCTAAACACAACAATCGCACTATGCCAAAACTTGACTGATTTCATATGCTTATACACTCTACTCATCAATCCCCCAACATTCGTGAGCCGCACTTTTGTTCCCAAATTTATTTATTCAAACATAGGATTACAATATAACTCCAATAAATTCAACTTGTAAAGGTTATCCACACACTAGCCTTCTATAACAAGTTAAACATCTTTGAGTTGAACATCTGTCATTCATCGCAATTTTCTTCAACTTATCCATTTATCACTACGCTTCCAACTATTGAACAGTTGAAAGTCTTAAATCTCGAGTGCTATAAATTCATGAAACCCAAAAAGTGAATTTAGTGTCAAACGTTATGCACAACATAAATTCTCCTAATGTCAGAAATATGCTTAAAATATATGAATTCTAATTTTGTTGTTAGTTTAGGCTTGAGGCACTTAGATTCTCATATTGGAGGAGTGAAATTCCCCAAACAGTATTTACACGTCATCGTCTCTAAATAGAGTAATCATATAACATTCAGTAGTAAATTCCATATCATTTCCTAGTTGCCTCTACTTATAGTCCATGGAATCTCAACTCCTCAAAATCAAAATACTAAGTCAATTACCTAATAAACTTAATAATTCGCTCACAAGTAATACATGTTGGTCCCATGTACAGTCAAAACACAACTAGTATCTTTTTGCTCATGCATCACAAAAATATTGTTGGAGACACTCCTTAACATGACCCCGTAATTCAAATTTATACAACCCAAGGGTATTGAAAGAACATCAATACAAATACTTATATACAATTAACCGCAACGTAAAACGAAAGTATCGAGATAACAGTTATAATATCAAGTCATTACGCTGACTCGTGATTATTCCAAGTGCTTCAACTACCCATACAAGCGTAGAACCAACAACCCAAATTCTCAAATGACCCAACTCTTAACAAAAGAACTCACTCCATAAAATATATATATATATATCGTCAACTCTTAGACCATATCTAAAGCTTATATTACACTTGACATCGAAACCGAAATTTTATAACAATTGTGTTATGCCACACCTTACCAATTACACAAGCCTATAAGAATTTACACCTTCATCATTCCGTCATCACAACCTCTATAAGTCAGGCTGACAAGTTCCCAAATCTATTTATTTAAACGTAGTGACTTCAACGTCAAACTCAATACAATTTACTTGGTAACACCAACTATGCGGACCCTTAAGTCTTATCAAAGATTATACAATTCTTTATCAAACTAACTCCACAATTATTCTTATTCTCAAAGATTCAAGAACCTGATACAAAACATACTTATCATCAATTTATATCTCATATAATTAAGAGTACAAACTTAAAATCCAAACCATCAAACTATAACCTTATGGTACAAGTGTCATCTCCAAAAAAAAATCATGACTTCTTCGTCAAAGAAAAAACCTTAATAGTTAAATGAGTGACAATATGATATCTGTGAACCCAACTGGCATAATCTGACTCATGCCGACTTAATTACCAAAAATATATACTAACCTCTATAAAGTAACATTTTAAATTCACCAAAGAAGAAAATGATACAACCCTCGATTAATCAATCTTGCGAGGAATCCTACTCTTGCCTCAAGCAATAATTCTATTGTTATCACATAAACTTAATACCTCTTATCAAAATTTACCTTTATTGTTATATTTATTGCTACACCTTCATAAAAATTTCCTAGATAGGCCCGCTATCTCTTACCATCACAAACCCAATAATTTACCAATGAAATCATTCTAACTTAAAATCAATAAGTTACTACAAAAATTCAAGTGACAACTCATATATCAAAAATATCAAACTTAGTTTTAACAACATAAAACCGAATTCCCAAATTCGAAATTCCTTGTGGTCCACCTGTCGTATAACATGTCTTGGGGCATACTGCGTCACCACACATTCTTCACGTAAATCGCAATGCATAACTAAGTATTTTAAAACTTTGCTAACATGAAATCTTAAATCATTACATATGCTCCTTATAGATCATAAGAAAAATAATTTAAAACTTACAGACCGGTAGTGAGATTTTTGAGCTTCACGTGGCAGATGGACACCCTCCAAGAACCACGCTCTAATACCAATTGAAACACCTACTACTAATAAAATGCGGAAAAACTTTTTTTTTTTTCAAAAAAAAATAACTAAAAATATTACTATACATATATGCCCATACATATATGTATCAACATTAAAATACTGCTAATAAATAAAATTTTTAAAATAAAAGCTTAAATAAATAATAACATTAAACCAATGAAAATCTCACGTCGTGCTAAATAAAATAATAATATCTAATTAAAAATCCATAAATCTCAAATGCGGAAACAATATAAAAATTATTTCTCTCAAACACTGGAAACTGAAAAAAAATACGAAACATGTTGTAGTAGCCCGTACCCTAATTGAGTAATTAAAGGATTAATGATAATTAATTAAATTGGGTATCGGACGAATCGGAAGCTCCGAAGGCACGATCGAAGCTCCGAACAGGATCGGAAGCTCCGATGAGCGATCGGAGGCATCGATGATATTACGTCAGGCATGACATGTGGTTGGATTAGAGCGCGGTCATCAAGTGATATTTTGACACGTGGCAGATCAGGATCTTCGGAAGCTCCGATGGCAGGATCGGACGTTCCGATCGAGGTTCGGACGTTCCGATCAAGGATCGGAAGTTCCGATCATTGTCTATAAATAGAAGGCCGAGGCTTCACTTTCATTTGCCAATTCCGAGTTTTCCTTTCCATTCTAGTCCTTTTCGAGTTGTTCTAGCCTTCCTAGGTTTGACCCGGCGATCGGCGAGGAGTTCGGTAGTCGTAGCGTAGTTGTGCCCAAGTTCTGGAGGCATCGACATCAAAGGGCTAACGACGGACGAGGGTATAGCTTTTGCTTCCTATAAATATTTAGGAGTATGCAATAGCTTAGTTAAGGCTTTTAGAGCACTTTAATGATAGTAGTATCATTTGGCAGTATAGAGCAGACTATAGGCGTGGACCTAGAGTTGGTAGAGCTTGCACTGTTTTGAGGTACGAAAGTATTGTTCGAGATATCCTGACTAAGTATGCATGTATTATGTGACTGCATGATTTATATGCCATGATATTATGCTGCATTCATTTGCATCTTGCTGTATCTCTTTCGAGATGTCTGTTAGTAGGGTTGTACCATATCCTGTTAGTGGATGGACTTCCATCGATTTGGGTCCGGTGTATCCATGGTTATCTCGGTATGGGAGCCACCTCCTGAAGCGACGGCACAGCGTGCTACATACCAGGGCCCGATCTGTCTCTGTTATCTGATCCTTGACCTCGAGTCTATAGGGAGTTCACTTTGCATGCATGTATACTCATACTCTCGTACTGAGCATTTTATGCTCACGTCTCGTACTCTGTATTTTCTGGACACCCTATGCCATGGGGCAGGTTTGCGATTGGACGAGGAGGGTGGATCCAGGAGGGGCTAGTCAGTGGTTGGCCAACTGGAGCTTCGCTTAGGTTTTATTACTGTTGTTTGGGTTGATACAGCTATTCGATTTGGTTGTATATTATTTGGATAAATTACAGATTCCTTTACTTGGGGTTGTAAATTGTTTATGGTTTCCGCAAGTTTTATTCTGATATCTGTTTAATTAAGTTAATTGCATGCCTAAGTTCTGTTTAGTAGGTGATCCGGGTAAGGGTCACTACATTTATGGTATCAGAGCATGCAAAAGAATTCTTGGGATTTAGTCTCATCATGAGGTATTTTTGTAGATGGCAAATCGTGACGATCGGAGTTCTCATGGCAGTGTTGGTGGGCGTTGGGGTGATGCCGACCAGGAGCCTCGTCGAGAACGGCGTCATCGTCATCATGACGACGAGCGTTTCACTGTGCGTCGATTCTTAGCTATGGGTCCTAAGCCCTTAGTTGGAGGTGAGTCTCCGGAGGACGCGGAGAACTGGTTAGACCGCATGGAGATGACTTTTCAGACTTTCCAATGCACCGAGGAGCAGAAGGTGGAGACCCTTGGCTATCTTCTGGATGGGCGTGCGCGCAGGTGGTGGAGGTTTACTTCTGCACCTTATGTTGCGGCGAGAGGAGTGGCCACCTGGGCCGATTTCCGCACAGCTTTCCAAAAGCGGTATTTTCCTCCGGCACTCCGTCAGTCGAAGGCAGGCGAGCTACTGAGTCTGCGACAGGGAGCCATGTCTATCGATGAGTATCAGCAGAGGTTCTTTGAATTGCTATCCTATTGCCCCGAGATTGCTGATAGCTCAGAGATGAAGTATAATCTGTTCCTTCAGGGCCTTAACCCTGAGATCCATGACCGTGTGGCGGTTGGCGACGACATGTCCTACGAGGGTTTGGTGAGCCGTTGTCACCAGGCGGAGGACAGCATTCGGCGGAACAGGTCTTTTCCTCAGTCGAGGCCTACTAGTTCTTTGGGTCCCCGTGCCCAAACTTTCAAGAAGTCTGGATCTTCTTCTTCCTCTGGTTCTGGAGGTGTTGTCTGTTACGGTAAGAAGGACAAGTGTGATCACTGTGGGAAGAACCATCCATCCGAAAAGTGTCGTAGAGCTTCTGGAGCTTGTTTTCGTTGTGGTGAGACTGGTCATATCCGGAGGGATTGTCCACTGTCTGGGGGAGGCGGTTCTGGTTCTGGTTCAGGATCGGGTTCTCAGGCCACCGTTCAGCAGAGGTCGCAGGGACAGTCTGCTGGGAGTTCTCATTTGAGGCCACGAGCTTCTGGCCAGGTGTTTGCCCTGAGACATGATCAGGCTGTGGAGGAGAATGAGAAAGTCATCGCAGGTACATTTCTGCTTTATGGTATACCTGCTCTTGTACTTATTGACACTGGTGCATCTCATTCCTTCATTTCTGCACGTTTTGTTAAGAGGCATAAGTTACCATGCATTGCACTAGACGTAGTGATGTCTGTTTCTACTCCGACGGGCCAATCTGCTTTGGCTAAGCGTCTAGTGATGGGTTGCCCTTTAGAGTTCGAAGGGAACATTTTGTTAACAAATCTCATGGTCCTGGCGATGGACGACTTTGATTGCATTCTGGGAATAGATATGTTGACTACCTATCGAGCTTCAGTGGACTGCTATCAAAGATTAGTACGCTTTTATCCGGAGGGGAGTGAGAGCTGGTTTTTCTATGGTGAGGGAGCGCGACCCCCGATGCCTTTGGTATCAGCTTTGAGAGCCTGTCGAGCTCTAGAGTCTGGCGGGGAAGGCTACCTTATCTATGCAGTTGATTTGTCCGCTGAGAGTATTGGGATAGAGAGAATTCCTGTTGTGGATGAATTTCCAGATGTATTTCCTGATAAGATTCCGGGTTTTCCTCCTGCTAGGGAAGTCGAGTTTGGCATAGAATTGATGCCGGGTACTTCGCCTATTTCTAGAGCACCGTATCGTCTGGCTCCGTCAGAGATGCGTGAGTTGAAGAATCAGCTACAGGATCTTTTGGACAAGGGGTACATTCGTCCTAGTGTATCTCCTTGGGGAGCTCCTGTTCTCTTCGTGAAGAAGAAGGATGGGTCGATGCGGCTGTGCATTGACTATCGGCAGCTGAATCGAGTCACTGTGAAGAACAAGTATCCGTTGCCTCGTATTGATGACTTGTTTGACCAGCTACAGGGCACATCAGTTTACTCCAAGATTGACTTGAGATCTGGGTATCATCAGTTGAGAGTCCGTGATCAGGACGTAGCCAAGACTGCATTTCGTACTCGCTATAGGCATTACGAGTTCCTAGTGATGCCATTTGGTTTGACTAATGCGCCGGCTATATTCATGGATTTGATGAACCGTGTCTTCAGGGAGTATTTGGACAAGTTTTTCGTGGTCTTCATTGACGACATCTTGGTGTATTCACGTAATACGGAAGAGCATGTTTCTCACTTGCGGTTGGTACTACAGACTCTTCGAGATGAGCAGTTGTACGCCAAGCTGAGCAAGTGTGAGTTATGGATGGATAGAGTGGTCTTTCTTGGCCATATCATATCCAGGGAGGGGATTTCTGTTGATCCAAACAAGATTGAAGCGGTACTTAATTGGTCGCGTCCGACGACAGTTGCTGAGATCCGTAGTTTTCTGGGTCTAGCAGGGTATTATCGTCGCTTCATTCTGAACTTCTCTCAGTTAGCTCGACCGTTGACGCAGCTTACCCGAAAGGGTGTGGATTTTGAGTGGTCCTCTGAGTATGAGGAGAATTTCTGTGAGCTTCGACGGAGGTTGACTTCTGCGCCGGTTTTGGCATTACCGTCAGGATCTGGAGGGTATGTGGTTTACACGAATGCTTCTCTTCAGGGGTTAGGTTGTGTCCTGACTCAAAATGGGCATGTGATTGCATACGCTTCTAGACAGCTGAAACTTCACGAGGACAACTACCCAGTCCATGATTTGGAATTAGCAGCCATTGTGTTCGCTTTGAAGATCTGGCGTCATTATCTGTATGGCGAGAAATTTGAGATCTTCACCGACCATAAGAGTCTCAAGTATTTGTTCACTCAGGCGGAGTTGAACATGAGGCAGAGACGTTGTATGGACTTGCTTAAGGACTATGATTGCGAGATTAAGTACCATCCGGGAGCTGCTAATCTCACCGCTGATGCTTTGAGTCGCAAGGTGCGACTATCCGCACTTCAGACTTGTTCAATGTCTAGTGCGATCAGAGACTGTTGTACTTCAGGTTATACCTTCAAGCATAAGAAAGGTATGCAGAGTATCCAGATGTTTGCGATATTATCTGAGCCAGCTTTGTATTCGCGGATCCGAGATGCTCAAATGTCTGATTCGAAGACCAAGCGTTTAGCTCATCTAGCTAACGAGGGTAGCTCGTCTGGATTTCATTATCAGACAGATGGCTTTCTGTGTTTTTCTGGTAGGCTTGTGATTCCGCAGGATGAAGAGTTGCGAGAAGAGATTTTGTCTCAGGCACATCGCACTAAGTTGAGTATTCATCCTGGGAGCAACAAGATGTACAAGGATCTATGTACTCGTTTCTGATGGAAGGGAATGAAACGCAGTGTTTATCAGTTTGTTTCGAGATGTTTGGTGTGTCAACAGGTCAAGGCAGAGCACCGACGACCTGGAGGATTGCTTCACAGTCTGCCTATTCCTAAATGGAAATGGGAGTTTATCACAATGGACTTTGTGACTCATTTGCCGGTATCCCCGAGGAACTGTGATGCTATCTAGGTTGTGGTGGACCGACTCACCAAGTCAGCGCATTTCATTGCCTATAACCGAGAGTACTCTGTGGATCGCATGGCACGGATGTACATTCAGGAGATCGTTCGACTTCATGGAGTGCCTATAAGCATTGTCAGCGATCGGGACCCCAGGTTTACTTCTAGATTCTGGGGGAGTGTTCAGCGTGCGATGGGTACTACTCTCAGTTTGAGTACTGCCTATCATCCGGAGACTGATGGTCAGTCGGAGCGCACTATCCGTACTTTGGAGGATATGCTTAGAGCATGCGTCATGGATTTTGGTTCAGCCTGGCAGGATCATTTGCCGTTGATCGAGTTCGCTTACAACAAAAGCTATCATACTAGTATTGGGATGGCACCTTTTGAGGCGTTGTATGGGCGACGTTGTCGTACTCCACTCTTCTGGGAAGAAGTGGGGGAGAGACAGGCTAAGGGACCGGAGTTTATCCAGCAGGCGATAGACATTGTTGAGCAAATCAAGAAACAGATTAAGACTGCACAGGATCGTCAGGCCAGTTATGCTAATATCAAGCGTAGGCCCTTGCAGTTCGAGGTCGGGGAGAAAGTGTTTCTGAGAGTGTCACCTTTTCGCAAGATTCTCAGATTTGGTCTTAAGGGCAAGTTGTCTCCCAGATTTATCGGTCCGTTTGAGATCTTGGAGAGCATTGGCGATTTGGCTTATCGACTAGCTTTGCCACCGCATCTATCCAGTATTCACGATGTGTTCCACGTATCTCTGTTGCGACGGTATGTGGCGGATGAATCTCATATTCTGCAGCGGTCTGAGGTTCAGGTAGACAAGGATTTGACTTATGTTGAGAAACCTCTTCGTATCCTGGATTATAAGGATAAGGTTTTACGGAACAAAGTCATTCCTTTGGTTTTAGTTCAGTGGCAGCGCCGAGGCACTGAGGAAGCTACTTGGGAGCATGAGGACAGGATGCGTAAAGACCATCCTGATTTGTTTTGATTTCATTCTTTAAGTTGTATTCAGTTGCAAACTCTGTAAACGTTTGATTTGAAATAAAGAATGTTTCTGATTTCTGTATTTGCATTCGGTACTTAAGATCTGATTTCGAGGACGAAATATCTTAAGTGGGGGAGAATGTAGTAGCCCGTACCCTAATTGAGTAATTAAAGGATTAGTGCTAATTAATTAAATTGGGTATCGAACGGATCGAAAGCTCCGAAGGCACGATCGGAAGCTCCGAACAGGATCGGAAGCTCCGATGAGCGATCGGAGGCACCGATGATATTACGTCAGGCATGACGTGTGGTTGGATCGGAAGCTTAGATCAGGATCGGAAGCTCCGATCACCCCTATCCAAAGTCATCAAGTGATATTTTGACACGTGGCAGATCAAGATCTTCGGAAGCTCCGATGGCAGGATCGGACGTTCCGATCGAGGTTCGGACGTTCCGATCAAGGATCGGAAGTTCCGATCGTTGTCTATAAATAGAAGGCCGAGGCTTCACTTTCATTTGCCAATTCCGAGTTTTCCTTTCCATTCTAGTCCTTTTCGAGTTGTTCTAGCCTTCCTAGGTTTGACCCGGTGGTCGGCGAGGAGTTCGGTAGTCGTAGCGGAGTTGTGCCCAAGTTCTGGAGGCATCGACATCAAAGGGCTAACGACGGACGAAGGTATAGCTTTTGCTTCCTATAAATATTTAGGAGTATGCAATAGCTTAGTTAAGGCTTTTAGAGCACTTTAATGATAGTAGTATCATTTGGCAGTGTAGAGCAGACAATAGGCGTGGACCTAGAGTTGGTAGAGCTTGCACTGTTTTGAGGTACGAAAGTACTGTTCGAGATATCCTGACTGAGTATGCATGTATTATGTGACTGCATGATTTATATGCCATGATATTATGCTGCATTCATTTGCATCTTGCTGTATCTCTTTCGAGATGTCTGTTAGTAGGGTTGTACCCTATCCTATTAGTGGATGGACTTACATCGATTTGGGTCCGGTGTATCCACGATTATCTCGGTATGGGAGCTACCTTCTGAAGCGACGGCACAGCGTGCTACATACCAGGGCCCGGTCTGTCTCTGTTATCTGATCCTTGACCTCGAGTCTATAGGGAGTTCACTTTGCATGCATGTATACTCATACTCTCGTACTGAGCGTTTTATGCTCACGTCTTGTACTCTGTATTTTCTGAACACCCTATGCCATGGGGCAGGTTTGCGATTGGACGAGGAGGGTGGATCCAGGAGGGGCTAGTCAGTGGTTGGCCAGCTGGAGCTTCACTTAGGTTTTATTACTGTTGTTTGGGTTGATACAGCTATTCGATTTGGTTGTATATTATTTGGATAAATTACAGATTCCTTTACTTGGGGTTGTAAATTGTTTATGGTTTCCGCAAGTTTTATTCTGATATCTGTTTAATTAAGTTAATTGCATGCCTAAGTTCTGTTTAGTAGGTGATCCGGGTAAGGGTCACTACACATGTTTAATAAATTCTCTAAGTACTCTAACATGCTAAGACTCAATGCGATGGTCACGGGGCCACTGTCATGCTCACTCATACGTCCTCGCCACCGGTAGGAGCAACATAAGAATCATCGTAGTTACCTGCACCATATAAGCGTAGTGAGCCTAGGGGCTCAACATGCCTAAACCTTTGTAACAAGGGTTAAAATAATGCATCACATAATCATACTAATACATATAATCATCATGAATATGCATGCATGCTCGTAAAATAATGCACCATGAATTCTTGCTAGCCATAACTATGATCATCATACATACATCATAACTAATCATACATAACATAATTGAGCATGTCATAATCTTAAAAACTGAGTATGGTCATATCCATGAATGTGACTAATAACTGTGCCGAC